>NC_136502.1:15916174-16048674 GCF_053919585.1 Euprymna scolopes | reverse complement strand
AAATAGCGATCTGCGAGGGAGCAAGAAAATCCTGACTTCTTTTGTTTTTTTTACCTATGATTTTAATGTAAATACAAACAATAAACTTAAGTGTATTTAAATATAAATGCACTGAAACATTTGTCTTTTTATGAATATCCTTAACCTCCTATAATGGAGACGCTGTGTCTGTATGTTTGCAACAACTCAGTATATTTAAAATACCATCAAATTTTGTCAATTCTGAAAAGGGGGGTAAATTATGATCTTTTTAAAGTGTTTAACTCCACCAAATTAACATTTTTTCTAAGAGTCCATAACTTAAGACATGTAAGCAATAAGTTCATACGTGTCCCATCATAACAGAAAGTTTTTGATTGAATTTATTTGGAGATGACACTTCTTGAAATGCATACAAGGGAAAGATAATCTTCATGATCCTCTTCCAACCTTGAAACTTTGAAAATGTTCAACTTTGATTTTAGTAAGATTAGACCATTGTTAAAAGACAGAAAAGTATAAGGTGATCCTCACCATAGAATCGCTAGTCGTATTTTCATGGCAAGTGCTCGTCTGAGCTACAATCTATGGTCCTCCCATACAAAACCTCCACAAAAAAACACTTGTCTAGCTATAACCACTGTCAACAATTCTACCCCCACTCTCTATATGTGCATAAATCTAAACAAAGATTCCATGAACAAAGCTTCTTTCCTAGAACTGCCCACCTGTAGAAATCTGTTCTCCCGGTCTTCTTTCTGACTAACTACAATATGGTCGTCTTCAAGTCCAATGTAAACAAGTTCTTGTTAAGCCGCCCCCTTTAAATAATCAAATTATACCCAATTTCCACCACTAACAATTACTATGCTGTTGTCCTGGTGACCACTGTACACTCATTAACTCTTATCTTCACTTGGCCTTCGAGCCTTGATGAGTGGTGACTCCTTCGGAAAAACAAATTCATAATCCTTTCTGCAATCCAATCATATGTGGTTCAATTAAACTTCATTCTATGCCTGACTTGTCCACCAAGTTTCTATCCCCATATTCCACAGTCTTTGTTTTATTGCTGTTCATTAATAAGTCAAACTGGATACAAAATGCAAAATCTAATTCTGGCTGCGATGGCCATCTTCAGTGTAGGAATAGTTTAGGGATCGTTTTGATACACATTATCTTTTGAGATAATTCTACAGATAAAAAGTGTGAAGCTAATTCGAAATCAGACATCCTACTGATGAGACAATCTCCAAAGTATCCCCCGTATATCATTGAACAATAATAAAACCAAAACTGTTTAACTTCTTTTTTTTTTTAATAATCTTAGTTGGGCATCCCAACAATTGCGGAAGCTTGTATTGAAATCAAAACTGAAATGGAAGCACCATATGTGACAGGTATAGTTTAGTTAAAAAAAATCTTCCTTTGAGAACACATTAACACTTTGTAGTTGACATTAGGATGGCATTGTACAGAAAGAGAGACAAACCAACAAAAAATTTGGTGAATTATTAATAGATTTGATGTATATGTTTTATGGCATATCCTTTTTTTTTAATTTAATTTTCACCCCAAACAAGGCACAATGCCACTTTGAAGTAGGCGGCTACTATCGGGAACATAAGTTGCAGGGTTATTATGAAGGGAGATGAGCAGCAAGATGTCTGTTCACATTACACTTCTGCATGTCAGTACAGTTGAGAAAGCAGCATCCTGGAAGGGAGTTCCAAAGTCTAATAGTTCTGGGGAAGAAACTATTGGAGTAGAAGGCCTTCTTATATCTGGGGCTCTCTACTGTGAAGGGGTGGGATTTAGCTGCTTGTTGGGTTTGTAAGGGTATTCACATCGAGGAGGTACTAGTGCTTGTAGTTGGTCAGAGCATTCACCATTAAAGTACTTGTAGAACAGGCAGAGGGATGCAACATTTCATGGATGTGGACAGAGACTGAAACCTTGATGACAGTTCAGGATCTATCAGGTTGGTGACTCTCTTTTGAACCCTGTCCAGGAATGAGAGACAAGTAGCAGATACACCAGTCCAAATGTGACAACAGTACTCCATACATGGGCGAATGGTGGCCTTATAGAGGTACAGGATACTTTCAGGCGTAAGTAGTTTTCTAGCACGGTAGAGAGAGCCCACCTCTCTATCAACCCATTTTAAATTATGCAATGCTGACATATAATGAAAAGAACTGTTTAGTCTGTATTGCAGCATATCAACGATATAGGTTACTAGCAGGTCACGCATAAATATTTTTTATTAATACAGAAACTGAGACATGTGCATGTGAGTATCATGTGTTTTTCTAAACAGTTCACTTTTTGTAAAAAAAAAAATACTCCAGCTGAGATCAAAACCAAAACCTAAAGACAGAGAGTCAAGTACGATAACCATTAGACCAGCGTGACACGATCTTTAAACGGTTTTTTCAAACTACTTATTCTTAACATAAGTAATCTGTAATATGAACTAGTCATACATGTGCATTTATGAAACAACAAACAGATAAAAATCGCACGTACCATTTTTTTCGATTTCGACTTCTTAGCAGCCCTTTTTTCTGGATGAAAACGAATTAAAAAGTTTTCCACATGTCTGAATATCCTATATATCAAATTTCAAGTTTTTAGATAAAAAATTTGTTGAGTATGTAGGTTGAGAAGTATCCACACACACACACACACACACACATTTTCACTTTTATAGACATACTAGATTTAATCTAGGGTGAAAATAAGGAGCTTGTCTCATCTCTTTTAGGGCATATCAACTTTTTTTTTATTTGATACTAGAAAATGATATTTATGTTGAACAATATATCAAGCAGGATTCACTTAAGACTTTTGGGGGGAATTAGGGATTCATAGATTTGCAAACAGTAATAATGCACAAGAGAATGTAACAGATTTTCAATACTTTAGTTTGTTTGAATCTGAATGCAATGCCAATATTTTAGTGTCAATGATTTGGTGTATTTTAACTATTAATACCTTGACAATATATTATTATATTTAAATACAAATGCATTGTCAATACTTTAGTGTATTTAAATGCTGATATATTGTCAAGGCTGCTGCAAAGAATGTCACTGTCCCTACAGCGGGTATCCATTGTCTTTTCAGACTGGACTGAGACATTGATTTTTACAACAATATTCAGAGTTTTGTTTTCGAACGTGCAGACACAAACTCTACATTATAATAACAATAATTGGTAATGGAGTTTCTTTGAAAAATTAAGGCCGGCAAGAAATCTGCAACAACAGCAACAGACAATCCTGAGATTTTTGTTGTGATCTGTGTCGACTTGATACTGACTGATAATGGCAGATTATTAAATTCTAGAGCACAAAAGATCGTTCGCTTTAATGGTACCACTCCCATCTTCATAGCTCTTTAATTTTTTTATTTAAAAAATATAGGAGACTTTACTTTTGGCGCTCCAAACGCCCATAAACAGCCGTTGTTCATTACTGGCAAAAGTACATTGAGAATGCTGGTTACTATGTAGGAAAAATAAATTATGGGGCACAGAAGGTTGCTCGTTTTAATGGTACCATTTCCGTTTTCGTAGCTCTTCAACTTTTTAAGTTAAAAAAATAGGAGGCTTTACTTTTGGAACGACCCTCATGGGTGTGATAACCTATGTTATCTTCTGTTATGCTGAGAAATCCTTTTCTGAATTTTCAGACAAATTAATGTTATTGTTTAGAAGTTCACTTCAGATAAACATGAATGTTACTTGATTTATATATGATAGAGGGGGGCATGTATGTTGAGAGTGAATCAAGAGAAAAAGCATAGAAACAGAAGAGTCAATAGTTATAAAGCTTAAAATCATAGAAACACAATTCGTTGTTTTGATATACGGCTCAAAGAAATACCTAAGATCAATTGAACTGGTACACGTGTATAGTATATGTTGTTATCGGAATGTTCAAGCATTTAATTAGGAAAATCTAATATTGATCAATGAAGACTGAGTATCTTTCTTGTAATAGCCTCTAACATTATAACACATCTTTGGAGCAACAAAAGGAGTAGGAAAATAAATTATTAACTTTTCAAACAATAAATTGATGTAAAGTTGTAAACTGTTTTGAGGAACGTTTTACAAAATTTGATCAAATACAAAAAAGATCAACTGAACAATACTACTACAAATCAACAATATTACAGTTACTAGTAATACAATATTAAAACAAATGTTAAAAAAAAAATGAAAACATTAAATTCTCAACTTTTGAACAATTAAATGTTATGTCATAACTTATATAGTTTTGAGCTGCTTTCTGAAACATAACCTAAAAAAAGATCAACTGAGCCGTGTTATAGTGAATAAGTGAATAGCAGCGAGTTTAATCATTTAAGTTCAAATCGATAAAATTATAGAAAACAATTTTGAGCTGCTTTGTAAAGCATGATCAAATTAAGAAAAAGATCAACTGAACAGTGTTGTAAATATTGAGTATGTGAATTGCAAAGAGTTAACCATTAAGTTCAAATCAACAATATTATATTTAATCATTAAGTTCAAATCAACAATATTATATTTAATCATTAAGTTCAAATCAACAATATTATATTTAATCATTAAGTTCAAATCAACAATATTATATTTAATCATTAAGTTCAAATCAACAATATTATATTTAATCATTAAGTTCAAATCAACAATATTATATTTAATCATTAAGTTCAAATCAACAATATTATATTTAATCATTAAGTTCAAATCAACAATATTATATTTAATCATTAAGTTCAAATCAACAATATTATATTTAATCATTAAGTTCAAATCAACAATATTATATTTAATCATTAAGTTCAAATCAACAATATTATATTTAATAATTAAGTTCAAATCAACAATATTATATTTAATCATTAAGTTCAAATTAACAATATTATATTTAATCATTAAGTTCAAATCAACAATATTATATTTAATAATAATACAATATTGAAACCAATTACTCTGTTTAGGATTTTCATTTTCAAAAATTAAATACGTGAAAAAATATTACTCAGGTTTTTCACAATTTAAACTTATTTTTTGTTTTTAAACTTGAACAAATCGGGAAGAACAACGGTACACATGAATCAAGAATATGTGAAGCATTTAATTGGGAATCAATAATATTAGCATGTGAAGACTGTATTTATCTTGAGAGCAATACGTTATTCAAAAACCAATGGTCTTCCTTAGAATTATAGTTAATATCAGCAGAAAAAGAAATTATGCTTTTGAAAAACTATTGTATTGAACATGCATGAAATAGAAAATAGAGTTTAAGTACCTAATTTAGATCCAACAACATTCATCCAATGTTCAGTGAAGACTATAAGACGTGTTAAACTCTCAGGATTATAAGATGAGGATCAATGGTAAATGGGGTAATCTAAGAAAAGGGGTAACACCCTGTCCTACATCTTGGTGTAGTAGCCAATGAAAAGGAAGCTTTTGGGTTGCCCTCGTCCACAGTTGGTCCATTTTTGTTTTTGTTAATTAATATCTTCATATTTTTAGTATCAAAAACAACCTGAAACTTCTAAAAGCTATTTTATTGATAAGCATGAAACAGAAAAAATATAGCAAAACATAATAAATATATTTACCACATTACAAATGTTAGCCTTGTGTGTTTTCAATACCATAAATTATATATATATATATATATATATATATATATATATATATATATATATATATATATATAAGGAGATCAAAGAAGTATATGAGGATTCTTCAAATGGACTCTTTTAAATATAATAAAAAGTTGGACATGCAGGTGGAGCTTACATACAAGAGGAAAATATATTAATAATAAAAAAATATGTATTGGTGTATATAGATTTATTGATCAATTTGAAACAAAGGAATACAGTACAGTATGCAGGGGTTTCTTCCACTTTAGATGAGAAGCATCAGGCTTCGAAATGCCCGGCATAAAGAGCTCTCATAACATCTACACACTGTATTGTATTTCTTTGTTTCAAATTAATCAATAAATCTGTATACATCAGTGTATATTTTTCTATTATCAATATATTTTCCTCTCGTACATAAATAATATATATAAATAATATATATAAATAATATATGTATAATGATGAAAACAAAAAGAAACAAAATGACAAATAAACGAGAGATAAAATCTGAAAAACAAAATGTCATAAAACAATTTGATGAAAACAGGGATTATATTTTATCGAATATTGCTCTCTCAATAGAAAGGAGATTCCACGTTCTCAGTTTTCAGGGTGTAACTCGGTATCGGCAGTTTAGCTTTCTACGAGGCCAGCAGAACTACCCAAGCTCCCCGTACAGAGCGCATGCATATAAACAAATTAGTACAGACTCACCTGCACGTTGTCTCCGTCTCTAAAAATCCACAGGTTAATTGCAGTGGGATGCGATCTATGTCCTTTTCTGACGAGATATACCACGATTGTGTGGCAACAACGTTTGGTGGATAAAGTGTTATGTGCATGAATGTTTGCAGAAAAAGGGAGAGAGAGAAAGAGAAATTGGCACAAGTTGGCAGTTCTACAAAGTGTGTTGTGTGTGTAATGGCTGCTTTTGCCTTTGCTGCGCTTTGCATGGAATAAAATCTGGCATTGTGCCCCCTGCCCTGGGAGCTAGTTCTTTCTCTTTTCTCTTTATTTTGTTTTTCCCCTTTTTATTTTTATTTCTTCATTTGTAAGTGAGCTCATACAAACACTTACATGGTCATATGTTCATGCCTAGATAAAAACACGGACACACAGTCATGCATGCGCGTTTGCCACAAGCCTTTGTTCATACTCACAGGCCTGTGTGAATGACTACATATGCACAACGATTATCTATTTGCTAACACATACATACGTCTATATATATATTTATATGGGTGTGTATGTGGTCGTGTGGAAATGTTCCTTGTATACACAAAGGTTCTATTGTCCATATCATTATGCCCATATGCTTTTAAGCACATACAAATGTCTGTACATGTGTATATCTATATGCGTACATATTAAAAGGTTTATAGCAGAACAGGAGGAATAAATGGCCAGATATGCGAGCCAAGATGTATATACCTTTTTATGTAGACATGCAAAAGCAGACAACTGATTCAAACAGACCTATTTGCATCATATATATATATATCAATATATATATATATATCAATTTATATCAATATATATATATATATATATATCAATTTATATCAATATATATATATATATATATATATATATATATATATATGTTGAAGGTTGAATACGTTTAGCATTCTATATATGATGTGAGAGGATATTTGTATTTCACTGTGAATACTTAGAAAATTTTATATATATGTATGTATGTAACGCTTATATGTTTATATATTATTTAATTACTTGGAGAAGTGACTACATATGAATAAATGACATAAGGTTCTCATTTAGATAGCTCAATAGAGCAATACTAGAGCTATAGATATTTTCTTTAAAAATACTGCATTAATAGGGATAGATATGCAAGTATTTACTCATTTTCGAAAAGTTTTTCTTTTATTGGTCACAACATTGCATTTCAGCCCCCGGTGTATAAGAATAGAATGTAACTGTTCACCAACTTATAGTTTGCAGAACTTGGGCTTCATCCGTGCATAGAAAAAAAACTTCAAAAGTTTCATAGCCTACGAATAGGACCTTTTCTGTTAATATAGCGGTTATTCATTTTCTTTTATCAACAAAATATATATAAAATTTCAAGCGGGCTTTATCTGCATTTTTAGATTGAACGCACTTGATTTATAACGCAGTAATCATTTGAATTCAATAGTAGTTTGTAGCCAGTTCGTTTCCAGACACATGGTTTTCGTCTTTTTTTCTACTTTCAGTGATATGAGCTTAAATTGTTAGCTTCGTAGCAATTGTTATTATAATTTAGTATATTACTTTTTATTGATTATTTTTTCAAATTATTACGTAATTAATACTTTTCAAACATACGTATAAAATATTTGATATAAATCTAGAAATACTAATTTAGAGTTGATTTTAAAGTCAATACTCATTAGCTGTATATATATATATATATATATATATATATATATATATATATATATATATATATATACACGCACACACACAAACACACACACACACACACACATATATATATATCTTATCCACAGAGAGATGTTTCATCATTTAATAATTCATCAGTGTGGCTAAATGTGGCAAGTGTATTGAATACATATAGCTGCCTATATATGTGTAAGGAGATGATTGTATTTACTTGTATATAGAATATATATTGTTTTAGTTCGGTATATTTGTATTCATATGATTCAATTCTAAACTAATTAACTGATTATTATGAATTTCGGAAAACTGCTGCTAAACATAAAGGGTAAAAATATGGGGTATATTTAGTTTTAGTGAATTGTATTTAATTTAGTTTTGTGAAATTTGAGCAATAGGTATTTAGATATCAATTAATAAATATTTCACGAATTTCAATTTCTTTGAAGCATTTTAAATCAAAAGGGTTTGTAAGGAACATAATTTATCACAATTTCCTATTTGTAAATTTGATTCATAGTCATTAGACACAATTAAAGATTTCTTGAATTTCAATTGATTCTTAAGACCCCTTTAGATTAAGCTATGAATTTTTGTTTGAAATCGAAATTATGTAATTAAAATAAGGATTCTAGACAAAGAAAAAGTTTTAAAAAAAAAAGAAAAAGTAAAAAAAAGAAAAGAAAAGTATGATTTAGAAAGAAAATCAAATATAAATTGCAAGTACCAGTTTTATTTCAGTCATGTGTTCGTACATTAAATTCTTAGTGAACATTAATAATATATGTGTGCATAAACTAATGAAAATATTATGCATTATGGGATATATATTCTAGGCAACATGGTGTATTATGTGAGCACATCATTTCTTTTGTCAACGTTACCATTTAGAGAGAGAATATTATGGCTAATAACAAATAACTTTTAGCTAATCTTAACAATTCTTTTTTATTATTATAATGCATTATTGTTAAAAAGTTTTATTTGAATAGATTTGAGCCTTTTATATCTTTCTTGATTCAGCTCAGTTTATGAATTCATATCTGAATAACCATTTTGCAGAAATTGATTTTCATGTCATAAACTCGTTTCTTATCGGTAAGCACTTTCAGTTGAATTAAAGTCGGTCAATTTACCTCTTATGCGCGGATCATCATATAATGATTAGATCACTCTGACAGACGTTAAAAAACATTTCAAAAATAAATGTTTAGATTCAACAGAATTTCTCGCGGTTAACGGTAGCCAAATGGATTAGATCCTTGCTAATGAAGCCAGGGATGGCTTCTGTCACTGTGTTCGAATTTATCGACTGGTATTAATCGTGACACCCTGCACTGATGATTCCTGAAAGAATGAAATACTAGTGTCTGTAGGTAATTAATAATTATTTAATAATTTATATACATACTAGCAGAAGTACCCGTCGTTGACTGGGTTCACAAACAGCCTACAGAAAATGGACTGTGATTGATGAAAGTATGATAGGTTATGAAAAGGAGGGGTTGTAAATAGATAGGTTTTGATACTCAAAACTTTTACAAAATATGATGACAGTAAAGATAATTTTCGCAAAAATATATTTTTTTATATCAACTTTGTTTCCATTCGTAGCCAAGAGTGACCAAAAAAATGATGTTTCCTTACAAAGAGAAAATGTTATATATATATATATATATATATATATATATATATATATATATATATATATATATATATATATATATATATATATAATATAAATATACAAGAAATAAATGTTACCATAGTCAATAAAAGTAGTTGTGGTAGAAAAGTTCATTGGTTTGTATTTTTAAGTAGTTTGTAAAAAAAATTTTCTTTTTTAATTCACGAACCGGTTTTAAAAAAATCAAAATGGCAGCGACTTCGAAATGGAGAGCCCCGTTTTCAATTTGAAGGAGGGACACCTGAGCATTCTGTGTTAACAGTTTAAGAGAGTTCCGTCAACGTAAGGAAT
Organism: Euprymna scolopes; assembly: GCF_053919585.1. NCBI lineage: Eukaryota > Metazoa > Mollusca > Cephalopoda > Sepiida > Sepiolidae > Euprymna > Euprymna scolopes. The sequence goes on along the minus strand of NC_136502.1, from coordinate 16,038,650 downwards.
ATTTGTAAACATATTTTAATGTTTTCCGTTATTTTGTGCTTGAGGAATATTCGATTATGGCATGTATAGTTTATATAAAAATTCATTTAAGTAGTTATCGCCTCAAATTTAGTTTTAATTTTGGTTCGCTGAAATTATTTCAAGTAAAAAGCATTAAAAACTATTTCAAAACAAAAAAAAAACATGAACTGAACTTTTATTGACTATGGTAACATTTATTTCTTGTATATTTATTTTTTCGGTTAGTCGTTTGTTGGCTTTTCTGCTAAACACTCTTGCTAAATAATATCGACGAAATATCGAAAAACAAAGAAACAAAAACAGTTTTGAAAAATAATGAAGCTTTACTTACTTTAGTAAAATAATCCGAAACAGCAAAATGGGATATTTAAAAAGTAAACACGTAATTACTTTAGTTTTTTAAAGCAAAGAATCGATATAAATATGAATAAGAAGAAAATGGCGCCCTTTTCAAGCAGAACAGCTTCGTTTCAGGTTTACAGCATTGAATGGTGTAGTATTGCGCCGTCGGATTCAGGGTTGTACGTTTGTAATGTAAAGAACACGCAGAAAGGGTTGTAATCAATTGAATTCCTTCTAGTACACTGACAAAAAAAAGCTTAAACAGATATATAAATAAAAATAAAAATGTTATGTAAATGTTTTTAAAAAGACACGTAATCACGTGAGCAGGATGTTTCTTTCTTTTGACACGATAACAAGTAACGTTCTTATTTTTTATTATTTATCTATTTTCGAAAGAGTGCCACGTGCAAGTGGAGAAGGAAAAACAGAGTTATGCAAAATTTGGGTCGAGAATTGTCTAAAGTTCCGACTTTTTTTGGCTTTCACTTTAATAAGAACGTGAATTTATGAGGTGAATTTATTCGACACAATATGATTCAACTCAAAAAGTAAATAAAAGCTAACGTGAATTAAGATTAAAGTTAAGGTGTTATTGTGGAACCTCAACCCTTTTAAAAAACCTTGTTAAACTTTGTGACAGATTTACATTCTATGGAGGTCAGGCGCGAACGAACACCCAATAATTTTATTATACCATATTTCTTAAAACTGAAACATTATTATCAAAGTATACTTATGCAAACAGATATGAAAAGTCTTTGTTAAAGTCTGTGCCATATTTCCATGGAGGCCAGGTGCGAACGCAGACCCCACAATTTTTATGAACCACCGTTCTGCCAGATTACACATACCCATTCCTGATCCTCGATACATCTTCTATCATTATATGTAATCAGTTTTTTAAAATAGTCAACCATATAGGAGCCTATTCGTGACCACACACACACACACACACACACACAGACGTTCAGCTTTATATTATAGATATATATATATATATATTGTAAAAATTTTATAAAACCACTTTCAGGAATTAAAGTAATAAAAAATAGTCAAGCTTAACAAAAAATATATTATTCCAACTTGATGTCGTTGAATACTCTGACTGTCTACTGTGAACGTCCACCGACATAGCATTTATAGTTTCTTTCCATTCATGTATTAGATGCTGGCGGCCAAGAGGAAAGATGCTAGTCTATGAAGTCAACGGTTTTCTTCCGACCAGCAGTAATTATCATTTCACACACTGATGATTAGGTATTAAATTATTAACATATATATATATATATATATATATATATATATATATATATATATATATATATATATAACCATTTTTATTTATATTTAAGTAAACACTTTTTAATAAAAATTTCGTTAAATTCATTGTTTTGATGTGTTTTTGTTTTGTTTTTTTAAATATTCTTAACCGGGAATATATATATATTTTGTGTACAGAAAGTTGTTAGTTGAGACAGATCGTTGGTACCGTCGGTTTCAAGCCCGATAATAAGGCCCGCTTAAGGTATCCTTATCAAGCTCTCTTCAGCTAATATTCGTCTCTCTATATATATATAGGGATACAGGGTGATCCGAAAAAAACGCCCCGTTTCTTAGGCCCGTTCTTTTTGGGTCACCCTTCCAGTGACATGTGCTTAAGTTGTTAGCTTCGTATATATATATATATATATATATATATATATATATATATATATATATATATATATATATATATATATATATAACACGGAAATTACATAATTGTCGCTCTCATACCCGGATTTCCTCCTGGAATTATTCCATTATAACACTATATATATATATATATATATATATATATATATATATACCGATTGCTTAAGTTGTTAGCTTCGTATGTATATATATATATATATATATATATATATATATATATATATATATATGTACCGATTGTTGAATAAATTTAGCTTCCTGTATTCGTTAATGGATGCTTGTATATGTTAATACATAAAAATATATATATATTTATATAAGAAAGAGAGATATTATCGTAATATGCTCACGTCAATATTTTCACTATCCCCAGTATATGCATACACGTTTCTGATTTTATGGTTTACTGTCTTTGAATATTTAGGCAGCCACTCAAATGCCAGCCGTGGTCAATTCGAAATACAATACTCTATTTAAATATAAATATAAATCCCATATGGTTCCCAGTGCTTCCTCCGATGTCAAAATTCCATCTATTATCCGATGCTTCAATTTCAGAATAGGAGCAGAGGTGAAAGACACATGCTTCTCAAAAGAATATAAAACCAGGATATAAAATATGTCTTTCTCCCTATATAATAATCATATATACCTATCTACCTACTGCTGGACATATCTACGTCATGCAGAACACTAGACTCTCAAGTTTTGATATGTCAATAAGTCTATATCTGGTAAAAGAATTAAAATGAATAAAATAACATTCTCCATTGACTTGACAAAATACAAATTGACTTTACAATCTAGTGGGTGATGCCATTTTCTCATCCTCTGACAAACTCTTTCTCACAGAATCGATGTTGCTCATCTTTTGCAACTTTATCGTTATTTTCATGGAAGCTGATCGACTGAAGTATAATGTTTAGTTTCTCCACATCAATTGTTTTGTGTGTGTGTGTGTGTGTGTGTGTGTGTGTATGTGGATGTGTGGAAATTCTTTTTCATGAGTCTGGTTACTTCTCAGTACTTTATGGAAAATAATCCGACTAATCAAGGCTTGTTCTTATTTACTCTCCCAACTAGATTGTAAAGTCAATTTTGTATTTTGTCAAGGCAATAAAGAGTGCTCTTTCATAGCAAGAACTTGTCTAATGGAATTTTCCAATTTTCTACTTAATCTAACTTTCATGTGGAAAATTCCGTTTTTAACAATATTTTAACCCCAACCCACATCCAATCGTGCTACAAATGTTTGCAAATGACATTGTAGTTATTAGATAATGACAGTGAACCTGAGTAATATGTAAAAATGCACATGACCAACGCCGCATGTAGGAGAGAGAGCATTTTGAAAGAGTCAGCAATAAGTTAGTGTTTAACATCTGCTGTTGCTAAACACCAACTGTTTTGTTTACATTTTCTTATTTTGTTTTTGCTGGGGATGGAGCATTCTAACAGATGCCAAACATTGACCTGTTATCTCAATCATTCCAACTGAAAAAGTTTTTTTTTATCATTCTAGCCATTCATTTAAGTGCAATTATTTTATATCTGTCTTGCACTTGGTTCATCGGATATATACCCAAAGTAGTTTCTGAAATTCTTTTGAAACCAGAAGAGATCTCTACTCACTAGATTGTAAAATCAATTTTGTCTTTGTCAAGGCGATAAAGAGCGCTCTTTCAAAGCAAGAACTCGTCTTCTTACCTCAACTGCAAAGAACTTTCCTTTCTTCCTTCGTGTGCCTAGCATCAGGTTGATTTTCCATGAGCAGAGTTTCTTTCCAAGAACTTTTCATCTGTGGAGCATATTAACATGGATGTTTCCTTGCAGACTACAAAACAACTACAACAGAGTTATCTTCAAATCCAATGTCAATAAATACTGTTTATAAACCAAATTTTGTTCATTCCGTTCGCCATTTTCAATCCTCTCATAATATTCTTCATGATTTAAAATGATCTATCAACCACATTGACCTTCATCCTCGAGTGGTTTAGGACTTTGATAAGTGGAGACTTATTAATAAGAAATTTAAATAAAGACTTCCGTTAAAAATTCCTATGACAAAAGTCACCTGAAGAAGGCCAGAGAGTACAGCGGCTGAAATACTTTGGACGCAATAATAACAGTGAGTTTAACAGCCTCAAACTGTTAAATGATATAATATATTTTTCCAATATTAATAAAATATGTTGGTAAAACTTCTCTTTATTGATGTTTTGAAAATGCATAGTTTAATGGCGTCATATAGTGAAACTTTGCCAATGTGTATGATTTATATATATTTAAACCCATGAGTCCACCTAACGTTGAAGTAATTGGATAGATTAAAGAAGCCATCTTCACAAGTTGGATAAACATTTTTGATTCGGACATTGACTGATAACTGCTCATCTTTCTGTCTGTCTGTCTCATACAGTCACAAAGACTAACACAAATTATGAACCTGTGTCCAAATAACTGTTTGTAATACAAAAGCTTAAAACCTGCAAGGTTACCTGCCCTTGGACAGGCTAATTAACCATAATAGAACCGGAAAAGATTGACTGGAATCAGCAGGCGAGTAATATCAATAAGAAAGGTACGAAACCCAGCTTGTTACAGATAAATGAAATAATGGTCTTAATAGCAACAGTCGTTAAAACTAGTGAGCCTTTTACTGTTTCAGCATTAAATAGCACAAACTATATAGATATGTGTTGTTGAGGAATTACCTCCGAATGAACTGATCCATATACACTAAATATCGAAGACAAGGCATTAATGCAGGGTCTAGATCTGGAGAGCCAACAGAGCTTGTTCGAACAAACTCACATTTTTGTTTCTTGTTAATCCATTTTTCTGCTTTATTCCCGTGTTCTGTTTTCCTTGTAACCATTTAACTAGGGTTATAACAGGGCGCCTCAGTTGATTAGCAATAAACTAACCCCTTCTCATAGAGAGAAGGCAAAACCTAGGAGGCTAGCCCTCTTATAACTGCATAGGACCAGAGACCTACCTCAGTCGACAGGGAACAACGTATTTCAACAATGGCCCAGATTCTGGTCGTTTGGTACTGAGGAAAAATTCAGCTGATGGCAAAAACGTTGTCTCTGTTAATTTTCTTTGTTTTCATCTTGTTATGGCGCCCACATCATAGGTATATTGTTGAATATAGTGAGTCTTGAATGGCACCAGATTATTTGATATGGCAATAAAACAGATGAGGCATGCCTGTTATTGCATTTCAGTATTGAGAAAATCTGAAAAAGATTTGATATGCCAGAAAATAAATGATGCAAGCCTTTTTGGTGTTTTGTTGTTTGAGATAAAATAATCTATAAAACTGAAAAACAAGCATTTTACTGTTTCAGCATTAAATCATAGAAAAAAGTTGATATACCATAAAACTGAAAAAAAAAAACGAAAATAAAACAAAAACAAGCCCTTTGTGTTAGATAACTCAAAGAGTGCTAATATAACATTATAAATGACGAGAAAATCTTGTTAATGGTTTTCTACATTAAATAAGAGTTTCATTATATAAATGAAAAAAAAATGGCTAAATATTTTGGTTGGTTACATCAAAGTGACACTGTGCCTTGTTTGGGGTGAATTTTTTTTAATTTCATTTTCACGCCAAACAAGGCACAGTGCCACTTTGATGTAGGGAGCTACTATCGGGGGACATAAGTTGCAGGGATATTATGTAGGGAGATGAGCAGCAAGATGTCTGTTTGCATTGCAATTGGACTTTTGGATGTTAATATAGTTGAGAAAGCAGAATCCCGGAAGGGAGTTCCAAAGTCTAGCAGTTCTGAGGAAGAAACTATTAGAGTAGAAGGCTTTCTTGCATCTAGGGATCTCTGCTTCATAGGGGTGGGACATTCTGATACAAAGCCTATCTAAAAACCCTGCTAGCACATAAAGTACGTTTGTGTGGTATTTCAAAAAACTGTCCAGCCGTTTAGGAATCGATAGGAAACTCTCTATCTTTTTATCTCTCTTACACACACAAACACACACACACACTACACACGCGCGCGCGCACACACACACACATACACACACACACACACACATAGAGCCAAAATCCCTTTAATATAATAGTAAAGATAGAGATATTAGCAGGCTGACTGGCATTGCCCAGTCGTAAAATACACTTAAATATGATATTTTAATTCATGTAGATTTCGTATTTATTATTACAGAGCAAATTATCTATTGATTATTATATTGTGGCCAATAGTAATAATTTAAAAATTAAATATATATATAAGTCATATGACTTAGGTGCCATCAGCTAGAATCGAAACTAAAACATATAGCTCTTCAGCATAATTCCGTACCATCTTAGCTAAATCCATACACATATAAAAACTTTAAAAAAATAACGTTGTTAAAGGTAGATATGTATATTTGTGCATGCGTAGAAGAACCGTGTTCAGTCGACTAATGCCTGCCAAGTTCCATTCGTTATTTTTCAATTTTGACCCCTAGTTAACTATTTTTACCGGCTAAAAACCAAATCGAATTTGTTCCACAGGTTCAAATTCCTATACATATTAAGTTTCAAGTCTGTAGACTAAAAATTGACAGAGTTGTTTGTTAGAGATTGTGCTTCACACAGATACAGATGGACAAGGTGACTTTTTATGCATGCATATATATATATATATATATATATATATATATATATACATATATATATATGTGCAAGTTATAAAATATATATGGCTTAATTGCCATATATATTTTATAACTTACTAACTAGCTCTACCTACGTATTGAGCACTTTTAAGTAAATACTTAAAGTTTACGCATAAATTTATACTTCCGTATATTAATTTTATGTGAGTAAATTAAGTAGTTATATATATATATATATATATATATATATATATACATATATATATATATATATATATATATATATATATATATATATATATATATATATAGAGAGAGAGAGAGAGAGAGAGAGAGAGAGAGAGAGAGAGAGTGAGAGAGAGAGATAAGAACCTTTAGCGTAATGGTTAAAGTACTTGATAAAGTTCTGTTGTAAAGTTACACTCTTCTGGAGTTTGAAGGTTCAATCCTCACTCTGGGCGACACTAAAATACAATTGCGAATTTCTTAAGACTTCTACCAAGTCATGGCTGATAGAACGAGAGCATGCTACCCTCGTGGATTAAATAAAGGGTTCTATTCGAAATACTGTGGAGATTCCCGCGTTTGACAGAAAGACACCCGAGTTTGATAAGATAGACCTGAAGAAAGTCAGAGGTTACATCGGCCAAAACGTTGTGAAAAATAGCACTCAAGATGAGAACCGGAGTCTGAAGAATCCAAAATCCAAAAAAAAATGTCTAAACTAAAACAGAATGTAACAATCTATCAATCTTCACAGATTATAATGGCGTTTCTATTAAGTTCAAACGTTATGCAATTGACAAGTATGGAAGATAAATAGGAAATGATTATATGCTATTTTCCTGTTACCATAAGCAGCATTATGCAATTAATTGCAAATCTCTTAATGACTGTTGAGGCGAAACATTGTGGCAATTTCCTGCTTCAATTAACTGGAAACAAAACAACAAAAAAGCCATGATTAAATAGAAGTTATGTAAATGGCTTTATCTCTTGTTGCAAATATATTCCTCTACTTGATGCCCTTTCAGAAATATATAGACGTGTATCGTGTATAAGTCAATGTTATTCTTTACACAGTAACTCACAAGTGGTCTGGCTTGGACTGCCATTTCTTAAACATCTATTATTTCACTCTACAAAACATAGATGGAGCTTAGAGCCCCTATTATATGAAGCTCCTCACAATGCAAACATCTAATGATTTTTCTATATGTCTATCAATGTTGTTCAAATTATTTTCACAGCAATATGTGGTACCTAACAACTGTATATACATCAGAATGTTCGTAGGTCATCTTGTATTTCTTGCTGGGGAGAGTAATTTGACTGTCTCTATGCATTGGGAACGTTTCTGGAACGATTGTTACGTCCTGGGCATGGCAACAACTTCCCCGGGTGTTAAACGTGATAAAACGATAGGCATATTCCCTTTACATCAAGAGGTTGATATGACATTAGCGAGATCTGCTGATGGCTTTTCTTTTCGAGTTTTCTGGCAGGACTGTTGTGCTGGAATGCTGTATGAAATAAGCGAATAACACATCCTGTTTTATAAATATAGAATTCGTAGTCTTTTAACATTAAAAGGAGCATTTTAAGAACTCGAGAGTTCGCTGAGTTGACCTGCCATGAACGCCATCCAAAATCCAACTGAATTACAACTTTCCTTTGTCAGGATATATATATATATATATATATATATATATATATATATATATATAGTTTTGTTGTTGATTTTTTAAACGATATTAAGGTTATCGTCTCGACCTTGGAGATCCGGTGTTTTCTTAGAAAGTCGCCCTCTTTTTATTTGAACGTATTTATTTATTTATTATTTTTTAAAAACAGTAATCTACCTACACGCGTGTTTCGGGGTCTTACTCCTCTTCAGCATAGCTTGACTGTTGTTAGGACTCGAACCCCGGACCTTATGTATTTCAGTCTAGCGTCTTAATCCATCACACTATGATGCCATAGACAATTTACTGTTTAGTTTTTATCGTTTATCTATTTACATAGTTTTGTTGTTGATTTTTTAAACAATATTAAGGTTATCGTATTATCGATATTAAGGTTTTATATATGTATATATAATTATAATTATAATTTATGCACAGATAATCATATAATGGTTAGATCAGACAGATGTTAAAAAGCATTTAAAAAATAAATGTTTAAATTTCATCGATATTTCTTGTGGTTAACGGTAGCCAAATGGATTAGGTCCTTGCTAATGAAGCCAGAGATGGCTTCTGTTGCCGGGTATGAATCTGACTGGTGTTAATGGTGACACCCTGCACTGATGATTCCCGAAAGGATGAAACATTAGTGCACGTAGGTATTTAATTATTATTTTATTAAATAATTATGTCAGCCCTTTTAAGAAACTCGTTTCTTATCGTTGAACACTTTCAGTTCAAACGAAAAGTCGGTCAATTTAGCTCTTATGCATAGATCATCATATAATAATTATAGTAAATAATTATATATATATATATATAGAGAGAGAGAGAGAGAGAGATAGAGAGAGAGAGAGAAAGAGAGAGAGAAATAGAAAGAGACAGAAACAAAGAGATACATGAGTATATATTTTGTTATTAAATTACAACATTACTGGCAGAACCGTTGTGCTGGAATGCTGTATGAAATAAGCAAGCAACACATCCTGTTTTATAAATATAGAATTTGTTTTATTTGGATCATTCAGACTATTATTCTCATCTTGAGTGTCATTTTCACAACGTTTTGTAAACTATGACCTTCTTCAGACTATCATGTCAAACTTGGGATGCTTTCTGTTGAACTCGGGAATCTGCACGAAATTTCAAACATAACCCTTTATTTAATTCACGGGAGTAGCATACTCTCATTCTGTCATCCATGACTGTATAGAGGTCCAAATAATTCACGATCGTACTTTACGGTCGCCGACACTGAGAATTGAACCTCCAACCTTCAGAAGAATGTCACTTTTGCAACAAAATTTTTTAAGTACTCTAACCACTGCGCCACAGGTCCTTCTGAAAATATAATTGCGACAAGGTAAATTCTACTCTGATTTCTTTTCAATAACCCGTTTTAAGCTATACTTGTCTCTATTCAAATGCAAGGAAAGTAGGGTATAAGCCTCTCAAAGGATTCTTTATCATTGTGCCATAATCTCAACACTACATTTCCCTTCGTTAACACCGAAGCTTTGTTTGTTTATGCGAAAACGTTAGAACCAGAATTCTAACAAATTATTAAATTATACACATTATTCTGAGTTAGTTTTCACGCTGATATTATATTCCTGTCTGAATTTGGGTATGTATTATCATTTTCATCCAATGAAAATTAGCTTGCAAAGAATAAAGTACATAACCGATCGAGCGATACCACTGTTGGCCAAGGGAAGAGTTTATCTGCCATGTATGTACAGCGTTATTATGATGCATGCAGTTGAAATCTGGCGAATGATTGGCTATTTGTTGCATGAAGAGAAATAATACGCAAATGATATAAAAGATGTATAATGTAAATCTGATGAACCCAGAAGAAGATTAAGTATAAACAGTTTTGGAAGATGGGAACAGAACAGAAGACTTTATTGGTTTCGTCACATTGAAAGGATGGATGTGAGGGTCTTGGGTAGTAGATATAGAAAAGCTGAGGAAACAAGATTAGTTGGCAAAAGAAGGCAAAAAGAATATGAGAAAGAAGGATAATTAAAAGCCTGGTCAGAGATAAGTTGCTTTGAAATTCTATTTCTATAAGTTGTCCAACAGATAAAATAGACGTGAATGTGATGAGGATGATGTGATGAGGATGATGTGATGAGGATGATGCGATGAGGATGATGTGATGATGATGCAATGAGGATGATGTGATGAGAATGATGTGATGAGGATGATGCAATGACGATGATGCAATGAGGATGATGTGATGAGGATGATGTGATGAGAATGATGTGATACGGATGATGTGATGAGGATGATGCAATGAGGATGATGTGATGAGAATGATGTGATGAGGATGATGCAATGAGGATGATGTGATGAGAATGATGTGATGAGGATGAGGATGATGTGATGAGGATGAGGATGATGTGATGAGGATGATTCAATGAGGACGATGCGATGAGGATGATGTGATGGGGATGATGTGATGAGGATGATGTGATGAGGATGATGTGATGAGAATGATGTGATGACGATGATGTAATGAGGATGATGTGATGAGAATGATGTGATGAGGATGAGGATGATGTGATGAGAATGATGTGATGAGAATGATGTGATGAGAATGATGTGATAATAACGATGTGATTAGAATGATGTGATGAGGATGAAGTGATGAGGATGATGCGATGAGGATGATGTGATGGGGATGATGTCATGAGGATCATGCAATGAGGATGATGTGATGCGGCTGATGCGATGAGGATGATGTGATGAGAATGATGTGATGATGATTTGATGAGGATGATGCGATGAAGATGATTCGATGAGGATGATGTGATGAGGATTATGCAATGAGAATGGTGCGATGAGGATGATGTGATGAGATAATGTGAGGAGGATGATGTGATAAGGATGATGTGATGAAGATTATGCAATGCAGATGATGCGATGAGGATGATGTGATGAAGAGGATGCGATGGGGATGATGTTATGAGGATGATGTTATGAAGATGATGTGATGAGAATGATACGATGAGGATTATCTGATAAAGATTATGCGATGAGGATGATGTGATGTAGATGATGCAATTAGATGGTGTGATGAGGATGATGCGATGAGGATTATGCGATGAGGATTGTGTGATGAAGATGATGTGATGAGGATGATGCGTTTAAGATAATGTGATGAGGATGGCTTGATGTGGATGGTGTGATTAAGATGATGTGATGAGCATGATGTGGTGAAGATGATGTGATGAGGATGATGTTATGAAGATGATGTGATAAGGATGGTGTGATTAAGATGATGTGATGAGGATGATGTTATGAAGATTATGTGATGAGCATGATGTGATGAGGATGGCTTGATTAAGATGATGTTATGAAGATGATGTGATGAAGATGATGTGTGAGCATGATGTGGTGAAGATGATGTTATGAGGATGATGTTATGAAGATTATGTGATGAGGATGATGTTATGAAGATTATGTGATGAGGATGATGCGATGAGGGTGATTAGGAAGTAACTCCCTATTATTAGGTATTCATAATTTATTATGGAAGTATAATTCTTACAAGGTTAACAAGACAAGAAAGTATGTAGCATAGGTTTTTATTCAAAATTCAATATTGGCACCAGCATCCACCATCTGGGAACCGCATGAATATCTGAAAAACATATCTATTTTACTGAAACGTGTTCTGAATGGAATTTTTAAATATATATTTAGAATAAGGTGAGATCATTAACTTATAAACACTGAAAAATTAAAATATACATTCCAAACTTGTACAAACGTTATGACAGCATCATTTTTACACAAAATTTAAAAATGTTCAAAGGAGCTCATTGTCCTGGTCATGGTTGAGGTATGGTCATGGTTGGGTCAGTTGGGCTGGCTCTTTCCAAAAAGTTCACTATGTTCCGAACACTGGCTGACCAGATACGGCGATTCAAGGCTACTTCTGTTATGAGTGCAAATCATTTGTGGTTCCTGCGACTGACCTATAAAGATGAAGGCCTAGAATCAGTTCAGCACCCTGCTCTACTGTCCTGAGCCAGGTTCTAAGTTGACCATGGGAACGTTTCTTCCAGCCTGATAGTGAAGCTAGATTGATAATTTTATGGATGAAGTCACTTGCATGTTGTCGGCGGACGTGGCTTGACCAATGAAGGCATCTAATAAGGAGAGATTTTTTAAGGGAGTGGATTCATTCTTAGGGAGTCAAATTAATAATGGTTGCTCCGTCAAATTTTATGCATTAAAACTCATCAAAGTTTGTATCATATGTGCTGTGTTTTCTGATGGGGATGATGTGATGAGGATGATATGATGCGAAAGAGAGATAAAAGGATGGTGTCCTTATCTAATATGATATCTCGAGAGTATACAATGGTAATGTTTGCTTTTTGCAACTATTGCACTTTTTTATACATGCTTTTGCATGCATTCCTTATTTGAAATATTGTTTGCCTATGAGCACTGGGACAACCGCCCTATTCATCTAATCTTGCTGCATGTAACTTTTTCTTTACATTAACCTCAAATAATTAAAGGGTCTCGTTTTGAATTTGTGGAGTCCATGGCAAATGGTGTAATGATACAAATTATGTGCATCTAAGAAGAATCTTTTGAATTGCTTTGAAAACTTGTAGTTTATGGTTTAGAATTGAAATAAATGGTTTGCAAAATCAGTCCCGTTACTTTTCAGGCACATCACATATGTTTTATATGAAACTTCAAACACGACATCGTTCATGGAATAATGTTTGGTTGGAACAGCAAAATAGACAAAACTGTCATACAACCTGTACAGATAATTTGATTAAAGTGGTTTGGCCCAAGCCACACTTTTTTTGGAAGAATTTCAAATACATGAAGATGCATATTGTTTACCACAGGCAACGTGGACATTCATATTCTGTCACATTTCTCCCTTTACTATTTTTCTCTCTTTCTCCATATATATATATATACTAGCGGGGGTACCCGGCGTTGCCTGAGTGTTTGTTTCCGGGACGGGGGGGGAGTTTTAAAAAATATTATGGTAAGTAAGTAGGAAGGATCAAACCCGGAGTCATGAGTAAAAGTAGGAAAATAAAGTGTGAAAAAAAACAAAAACATCTGCAACGTTAACAGTTCGGCCACCAAGAAAAGTCCATTCCAGTTGTTTAGGAAAAAAAAAAAAACCGACTACGGTAGGTCGGCGCGAACGTGAAAATATAATGTGAATTGTCCAGCGCGCTAACCACTACGCCACAGAGCACTGCAGCTTAGTTTAGTGATTTTAAATAACTTCACATGAAAGAACTACGAAGCCAAACCGGTGTTCTCTTCTCAACTGTTCCTTGTGAACGATCCCCAACCGGTGTTAAGTGGTGGCAGGGGGAGGAGGAATTTATTAGAGAGAAAATATTTTACCACTTCCATTGATCTTAACCGATTTTTGGCCGTGACTTCTCAGCAGAAAAAGTATAGAAATCTAAGATTATCGAGGAATTTGAGAAATGATAAGCCTATAACACACCTCAGATATTGTTCTGCCGTTTGTGCATATTATATTTGCATGAAATATCTTGATTTTTAATCCTATTAATGTCAAAATCCGACGGGAAAAAATGAGTTCATTTTATATATATATATATATATATATATATATATATATATATATATATATATATATATACATATATATATACATATATATATATGCATATATATATATATATATATATATATTTATATATATAAAGTTAAAAGACAAATAAACAACCAAACACTTTGCTCAATCTTATTATGAATTTATTTTAACCTGATAGGGCCTTTTCAAATGAAAAAAGCTAGTCAAGGTTTATAGTATGACGATTAACCAATAAATAAGACCGAGTTAAGTTTTTGGTTGCCATTTTTCTTTTAACTTTGATTTTTGCTCTCCCTTATAAGATTTCTTACAGAAATTGCTCTATCCTTCACTGATATAATATTCTATCTCTCTCTTTCTCTCTCATATATATATATATATATATATATATATATATATATATATATATATATATATATATATATATATATATACGAGGGGGGTGCAATAAGTAATTCTCCTGACCGACTTCCCATAGCAGTAGAGCAACGAAACTTGGCACAGTTATTGGTCTTTCTCTACATAGGAACCACCCAGAGCTATGCAGAGTTTGATGCAACTCTGGAGACCGTTTTTGTAGAACAACCCAGGTTGGTCCTCCAACCATGACGTGACTCCAGAAATCAAGGCTGCATCATCTGGAAAATGCTTTCCGTTCAAAAACAACTTCATGGCTGGGAAGAGGTGAAAGTCAGAGGGTGCAAGGTCAGGAGAGTAGGGGAGATAGGGAGGGATTTCATAACCACATGCCTGTGCTTGTGATCTGGCGACATGCGAGTTCTGGACCGGAGCATTGTCCTGCAGGAGGAGGTTATCTTGCTGATCTTGCCCCGCCTCTTGATTTTGATAGCTTTTCCTCAAAAGTGAAGCATGATAGACTCCTGTAATTGTATGACCCTTTGCCAGGAAATCTGTCATCAATACTCCGTCCTGGTCCCAGAAGACTGTGAGCATAACCTTGGCAGCAGAGGACTGCACTCTTGCCTTCTTTGGAGATGGTGAGTCCAAGTGTTTTCACTGCATTGACTGGGCTTTTGTCTCTGGATCATAGTGATGGCCCCAGGTTTCATCCTGTGTAATCAGTCTTTTGAAAAAACTTGACTCATCTTTTTGGCACATCTCCAAATTCATCCTCGAGCACTCGACGCGTTCTCGCTTCTAGGATGGTGTGAGCAACCTGGGAATCCATCTGGCAGACACCTTATGCATATGCAAATGGTCATGAATGATAGTTTCCACATACCCTGTACTAATCTTGACACTTTGGGCTATTTGGCGAATAGTAATGCACCGATCTTCCAAAATGGCAGCCTCAACTTAACGGACAGATGCTTCATCAGTGACAGAATGGGGGGGGCGACCAGGTCTGGGAGCTGTTTCAACAGACTTTCGGCCATGTTTGAATTCACGATGCCAGCGTTTTACAAGGTCATATGATGGGGCATTATCACCATAAGTTTCTTTCATTTCATCAAAAGTCTCCTGTGGTGTGCATCCTTTCAAATACAAAAACCAAATCATTGCTTGACATTCAACAGGCTCCATTTCACACCTTACTCAGTTCAAACACGTGTAAAACAGAAACCAAAATTAGTTCAGAGCTGTAATTTGCCACATAACCCGTAGAGAGAGAACTGCACGAGGGCCCAACAGTCACTGCCATATATATCATGATGCTTCTCATACAACTGCTATACAACTGAGTCCAGATGTAGAGACGGATAGCTTATGATGTTATTAGTTATAAGATTTTGCTTAAAGTGCTTTCAGCCTTGTGACTGCATGTAATTATAATTCAGTAGACAGATAAATAGATACATCCATACATCAGTAGTGGAATTCCTAAATTTTTAGTACTGACCACGCTCAGTGTTTCAACGTGATTATGTTGTATGGCACAATCGTCAGATCACCGAGGTTAAGCCTGGCCAGTAACAGATGGGAGACTATTTGGGAACGCTAGGCACTGTGTGTACTGCGTCAAGTCATAGAAATTTCCTGGTTGGTAACTGAGGGTGCATTAATTCAATGAAAGAGATGCACCCCCAGTCTTTGTTAAGACATGCATTTAAGAGAAGGAAACTGATGTTAAAACTTGCGGTCTACAGTATACTCTAACAATGACAAAGATTAGGAGTAATACCAAAAGGTGTGGTTGGTTCTACACAAAGCCTTCACCACTATAAACTAATCCTGTGTGAATTTCCAAACAACTTAGTTGTTGTGCCAGGAGCTCATTATATATATATATATATATATATATATATATATATATACTTCCCCAACAAACACACCAACACTAAAGAACTAAATACTTTCTTTGAAAGGCTCTGGAACCTCAACCTCCAACAAAAAGAAAAACCCACCAGTAATCTAACACAAAAACAAAATCAAGCACTTAAAAAAATCCGACACAATAACAACTTAGTTATAAAGGAAGCAGACAAAGGTAGTGCAGTGGTTATCATGAATAAGAACTTCTATAAAACAAAAATTTTAGAATCACTAGGGAACGAAAATTATTACAAACCAATTAGCTCTAACATAGACGACACAATCATATCTAAAATAACAAAACTCTGCACAACATACAAAAGTACATTAACTAAAAAAGAAAAAGACTTCCTTACAAACTTCACAACAAAAACAAACATCTTCTATGGACTACCCAAAATACACAAATCTAACCAGGTAAGACATGCCATCAACATACAAAAGTCGGAGTACATAAGCACCCCAAACCCCAACGACCTCACATTCAGACTCATAGTAGCAGGACCATCATGCCCAACAAGCAGACTTAGCAACCTAATAGATATGCTATTACAGCCCTTCACCAATTTAGCCAGAAGTTTTGTAAGAGATGACACACACTTCCTTAGCTCCCTACCACAAACAGTAGACGATGGGACAATACTAGTCACATTCGACGTTAGCAACCTATATAGCAATATCCGACACAATCTAGGAAAAGAAGCTATCTCATATTGGATTGACAAACATTCACAGACTTTACACCCCAGATTCAATAAACAATTCGTGATTGATAGCATTGACATAATCCTCAATAACAACTCCTTCCAATTCAATAAAGACAACTACATCCAAATACTAGGCACAGCAATGGGTACTAAAATGACACAGACATATGCCACCCTTACACTCGCCTTCCTAGAAGAGACCCTTTATGAAAGGATAGAGCAAAAGTACGGGCATAATATAAAAACACTCTTCATAAAATCTTGGAAAAGATACCTAGACGACTGCTTTATCCTCTGGAGAACCACATGGGTGGATCTTTTTTTTTAAATTTTTTTTTACACAGTGATCACCACTTATCAAGGCCCGGAAGCCACTCAGGGATAAGGGTTATTGCAAGTACATTACGTTAGTGTGGAGATTTGATGAAGTGTTTACTTAAGGGGGCTGTTCATTAGGAATTTGTTAACATTGGACTTGAAGACATCCAAGTTGTAGTCCGGTGGGAAGCAGACAGACGGAACAGAGTTCCACAGGCGTGCAGTTCTAAGAAAGAAGCTTTGTTCATGGAATCCGCGTTTTGATTTAGGCACAGATATAGAGTGGGGGAAATTTTTCACAGTGGATTCAGCTAGACGGGTGTTTTTCGTGAAAGATTGGCGAGGGGGGACCAGAGATTGGAGTTCAGACGAGCACCTGCCATGGAAATAATGATAAAACAAGGACAGGCTCGCAACATCTCTTCTGTGGGAGAGAGGTTGCAGGGTAGAGAAAAGAGCATCCCCCACTAAGACACAAAGTTTATTTTGTACTCTGTCAAAGCAGGATAGGCTGTTTTAGCAGCTCCTGCCCAGATATGACAACAGTATTCCATCGTACTTGGCTTTTATATAGATAGAGAATTGCATCAGTAGTGAGATATCTTCTGGAGCAGTAGAAGGATCCCACCATCTTTTCAGCAACCTTGGCAACAGACTTGATGTACGTGTTCCATTTCAGATCAGGAGTAAAGGTCAAACCCAGAACCTTGTCAAAACACTGGGCCTCACCCAGACGAGAGCCATCCATCACAATTGATGCCAGATGGGGATCAGAGCGTTTATGATGTAAGGATAGGAGTTTGGTTTTGGATACATTAAAGGTAACCAGCCACATTTTCCCCCACTGAACCACGCGCTCGAGATCAGAGGAGAGAGAATCAGAGAGAACTTTGTCATTTACAGCCTTTGATGTGTTGCCGTAGATGGTTGTGTCATCAGCATAGATGTCAACGAATGATTTAAGTATGTGTTTAGGGAGGTCATTGATGTAGATCAGGAAGAGAGTTGGGCCCAGGATTGACCCCTGAGGGACTCCAGCATTTATATTGCAGGCCTACCGATTTTTGTCCATCATGGATATCAGAGAACTCCACACTTTGCTACAAAATCTACACCTAAAAATAAACTTCACACTAGAACAAAGCCTACCTTTCCTAGACACCTTAGTAACAATAAAAAACAACAACATAATCACAGACATCTACCACAAACCCACAGATACTCAACAATACCTCCACTTCAAAAGCCACCATCCTAAAAACTGTCTAAAATTAATACCCTACTCCCTAGCACGTAGAGTCTACACCATAGTAACAGACAGACACCTCCGTTCAACTAGACTGAATGAACTACAAATAACACTGCAGAAAAGAGGGTATCCACTCACACTAATACAGAAAGGTATTGAACTGGCTGAAAAAATTCCAATAGACCAACTAAGAATCCCAAAAGAACACAACAAATTTTCGCATACGTCTCCACACACAACACAAACAACCCAGAACTATTTACACAGATAACAAAAAACCTTATCCTCCTTAATCAGAACGACAAACTAAACAACATACTTAAAACAATAAAAATAATAAAAAGCAAACGCCAATCCAAAAACTTAAAACACATCCTAACTTCCTCAAAACTCGTTCCACACACTACCTAAGGGATTGCAAAATCCAACAAACTGTGATGTGGAGTATGTGATATAATAATAGAAGGAAACACATACACATTCAAAAACCTAACACAAACATTCAAAATAAAAAAGGATCTAAATTGCACCTCCAGAAATGTAGTATATGCACTAAGATGCACAGTATGCAACAAATCCTACATAGGCGCCACCAAAAATTTCAGCAATTGAGTGGCTTTACATAAGAGCAACATCAAAATTAGATAACAGACACCTCTATGTTTCAAAACACGTACACACATGCAGTGGAAGCAGCTTCAAAATAATGCCAATCTTCCAAACAGACAATTATTTTTATTTACTTACACAGGAAAAAAACTTCATAACAAGATTCACTCCTGAACTGAACAGAGCCTAATATCAACACACGAAAACATGAAATGCAAGGCACACTCGCATGCACATCAATATACATATACACATAAATCAGAACCGACACATTAAAACACACACACGCGCGCATACAACCACACACAGACATAACACCCCTATCTCTAATACAACACACTGAATAATACCAACCCTATTAACCTCGAAATCAACAACAATAGGAAACACCTAGAACCATAGCATAATATCTGTTCCAACACCTTGCTTCCCCTTCAGTCAGACTGAGACAACTATCATCCCTTCTAGTATTTCCACTCCCATACCTATACCCCTCCAATTGGCCCCTACCCTCTGGGGAACGAGATCTTCCCCACACTAGGAACCGATCCTGGATCTGGCCATACCCACATGGCGAGACAAATAAATAGAAACATTAAAAATCCCCTATACATATTTTTAAATACACCCCTCTATCTAAACAAACATAATATAAAGAATACCCGAACAGAACTGAAACGAAAAATCACAATACTAAAATCTAAGAATCCAAAAATAAATAGCAAAATAGAATGAAAGCACCCCTACCCTTATTTCAGAAGAGCTGGTTCTTCCCCCCCTACTCACACATACACATTAGTAACGACCTTGGATCACAGTTACCTTCCTAGGGAAGCAAATAACCTCATAATACTATAAAACAGTACACACATTCTTCAAACGAATAAAAGAAAACACACACACACACACATCCTTCCCTAAAGTAAAAGAAAAAGAACACAAGCAGAAAGAGAGAGTGAGAGAGAGAAACACAAGACAGGAGTGACCACAGCCCAATACAACAGTAATAAAAATTGAACATTCCAATGAATAGTAGACACTTACACGTTTCCACCTCTTGGAAACATTTCAAATGAACTACGAAAATGCTATTTTTACATCTCCAACACATTTTAAAAATAATTTCTGAAGAGGACGCTTCACAGAACGTCTGAAACGCGTTAAAAACGATTTCAATGATTTAAAAACATTATTACAATGATCTAAACATAATTTTCAATGAAAAACCAAGACACGGAATAATAAAATAATGTTAAAAAATACACATTGTTGGTGACTACCCCCTTATTTAAATATACATTTTTCTTTCATTGGAATTTCTTAACCCATTTTATATAAATATATATATATATATATATATATATATATATATATATATATATATATATATATACAGCATGTAACCCAGTACTACCTGCCTCATGGTTGGGTCACCGGCGACTAAACTGGTTCCCTCACCATACTTGTTTGGTGAGGATGGTGGCTAGTCTCCCTGAAGGATTAAAAACAAGACCTTCCAAAGGGCGAATGAACCCTTTTTCGGGGTCAACGGCCAACTAGCACCGTGTGTGTTTGTATGTATGTATGTATGTATGCGTGTGTTGGGGTAGAGAGGGCTCCCGTAAGCCATGGTGAAGGCAACCTTTCTAAGAGTAGCAAATCTCTGATTTAAAAAACCATAAAGCGGGAGACCAGTACTCGCATTAAGCTGGTCTGCAGTTTAACTTGTTGCTGGCTATCTTGCTCTTGCTTGTTGCTGAATCTCAAAAATTTTGAACCGAGAGAGAGACTTAGCTGTCGTACAAAGCTAAGACTCTGTAACATCATCTGTGTATAGATACTCCCTCAAGCATTTGTCTATTAAAATGGTCCTGTGTCGATGGAAGTCATTTTGGGGCTCATGAACTTTAAGTGTCTGAGGGCGTGGCACTCGTCTGACAAGACGTTGCAATCATCATATACACAGCAAAATCATTTTGACACACTGGTTCCCGTTAGATAACCTTTTCACTTTCGGCAAATAGCCATTGATCTTTCCAACTGATGATTATGCACATTGTTTTTAGCTTGCTACTTAATCACAAGCAGGTATTTGACCAATATCAGCTTCATGTTTTGAGAGACCAGAAGTTTGAAAAATGTATACACGTAGAATCAACATCACGTGGTGATTATGCATTTCTCATCTTACGTCCATCAACAAATACGAAAACTAGCAATTACAATGTGACATCATTACTATATCATCGAACTTCAAACTTATATCTACATACCAAGCTCTATCGTCGATATTGAGCACCTTAACTTTATAAATAAATCAACTTTGTGATCGATCTTAATTTTGATCTTCTCTATTTCTTTCATGTGCTGATGAGTCATAAAGACAACGGAACACATATCTATGGATAACTAATATATATATATATATATATATATATATACTATATATATATATATATATATATATATATATATATATATATAGGCACACTTTTAAACCAAATAAATGTAAGTTTCCAATGCATGTATTAAGTTTTATATGCATCGATAATTAAAAAAAAAAGAATCAAATTGAATTTGCAAAATATGTTTAAAATGTAAATTTTTTCCTCGCTCTGTTCATCATTTTCATTTCCTGCATATTTCCTATCTCGCATTTGACTGACTCTCTTCACCACACACCCATAACGACCACGCCACATCCAACTCCCACACGCACGAGTCAATGTGAAAATATAGGCATGCACAGTCTTTTCATATTGAATACCGACTTATATATTGTAAAGAAGAAAAAAAGATTCGTCTTCGTTTAAGATAAATGTAAGGAGTTAGAGACACAAGACAAGTTTTTCACTATTTTCTATCTATGTCAGACATTGGTTGGAAGAGGATAGCAGCCTGGTTCTCCCCAAACTTCTCCACAGTACACATGGTTTGATCATTGTTTCCAAAATGGCTGTTGTTCAGGTGGTATTTGAGTAAAGGAACCAGAAAATAATGGTGCCACATCTCTTGAGTGTAAGAGAGCAGCAATTTAAATCCAATTCTGGATAATCTCCTAATTACATAATATTCTGAAGCCATGGTTGATTGATTCAACTACTGTAACAGAACAGATACTACACTTTGATTCTAACCTGAGTAGTGCTTATAGGTACATTATCAGAGAGCAAGAGAACATCTGCCTTCAACTTGACTCCTTCCTTGTTCTCTTAATTCTGATGCATATATCAGTATCTATATTTGAGTTTTTTTATTCCTTTCCAACGTAATTTTTATGCAATTGATTTCCCACGAGGGCAAAATTAGGCACAAGGTCGTTTTTAGAGGGGGGGGCGTGATATCTAGCTCTCCAAAAGAGGTATTTTGAATGGTACAAAAATAAAAATTGCCCCAGTCAAGAAGAGTCCTTCATTCCTTCCCTGACAGAGAACAGAACAGATACTACACTTTGATTTATATATTTTATTATGAAAAACAAAAAAGTTTATAAAACAGATTTAAGCACAAAACCAACCAAAAAATTGGAGGGGGGGTCTATGAACATCCTTGTTACTGTACCTTTCTGTTATCTAAGATATTCCTAGCTAGAGTTCTCAATCACCAAAATACCGCATTCACTTCAGGAGTTGTCCTACTTAAGATTCCCAAATCAAGTCGTTTTTGTTTTCTTTTACTACACTTTGATGTTATCCTAAAGGCCAAGAAGTAGTTAATCTTCAGAGGACCCCAAAACAGAAACCATCATTTTGCCAATTTCAGCTGCTTCAGAGGTGGAGAAACAGAATAGTTCCATTTTTTGTTTTTGATTTTAGATTCAAATTCAAAGTTGTGGACCTAGTGTCATCCGTGATATGAGTTCCCCAGATTAAACTGGTTGATCGTCATAAATATTCTGGAAATCTGAACCCTTTTTCAGTTCGTTTGCCACCCTTCAATTGAAATCGAATTTTTGGCAGCCTGTCAGGCTTAAGTTTAAAATAGCATTTTTATCTGTAAACATTGTTAATGGGATGATTTCAATATTTTTCTTGATTCCGATGCAATTACTGATTTTGATCCTGTGTGAATTTCTAAATATAAAGTTGTCTTGTTTTTGTGAATTGGGGGTGAGGATTACCACAAAATCTCATGTAATATGTGCATATATGTTTTCAAATGTAAAAATACACTTATGGATGTGACCTATAGATTTTAGTTTTACTGATTGTTTAAAATCAATGAATATTTATCATTTTATCATCAATACGAGCTGTGGACAATTAATTTTAAAGAAAAACAAAGAAATGAAAACAAAAAGAATCGTTTTAGTCATAGGATTATGGGCACATTTTTTTTTTTCGATACCGATACCCCAAAAGTTCCGTTTTTGTTAGATTTCCAATTACAATTAATCATCTCACCAATATTAATCATCTCACCAATATTAAACACCTCACCAATATTAATCATCTCACCAATATTAATCATCTCACCAATATTAATCATCTCACCAATATTAATCATCTCACCAATATTAATCATCTCACAATTATTAATCATCTCACTAATATTAATCATCTCACCAATATTAATCATCTCACCAATATTAATCATCTCACCAATATTAATCATCTCACCAATATTAATCATCTCACTAATATTAATCATCTCACCAATATTAATCATCTCACCAATATTAATCATCTCACCAATATTAATCATCTCACCAATATTAATCATCTCACCAATATTAATCATCTCACCAATATTAATCATCTCACCAATATTAATCATCTCACCAATATTAATCATCTCACCAATATTAATCATCTCACCAATATTAATCATCTCACCAATATTAATCATCTCACCAATATTAATCATCTCACCAATATTAATCATCTCACCAATATTAATCATCTCACCAATATTAATCATCTCACCAATATTAATCATCTCACCAATATTAATCATCTCACCAATATTAATCATCTCACCAATATTAATCATCTCACCAATATTAATCATCTCACCAATATTAATCATCTCACCAATATTAATCATCTCACCAATATTAATCATCTCACCAATATTAATCATCTCACCAATATTAATCATCTCACCAATATTAATCATCTCACCAATATTAATCATCTCACCAATATTAATCATCTCACCAATATTAATCATCTCACCAATATTAATCATCTCACCAATATTAATCATCTCACCAATATTAATCATCTCACCAATATTAATCATCTCACCAATATTAATCATCTCACCAATATTAATCATCTCACCAATATTAATCATCTCACCAATATTAATCATCTCACCAATATTAATCATCTCACCAATATTAATCATCTCACCAATATTAATCATCTCACCAATATTAATCATCTCACCAATATTAATCATCTCACCAATATTAATCATCTCACCAATATTAATCATCTCACCAATATTAATCATCTCACCAATATTAATCATCTCACCAATATTAATCATCTCACCAATATTAATCATCTCACCAATATTAATCATCTCACCAATATTAATCATCTCACCAATATTAATCATCTCACCAATATTAATCATCTCACCAATATTAATCATCTCACCAATATTAATCATCTCACCAATATTAATCATCTCACCAATATTAATCATCTCACCAATATTAATCATCTCACCAATATTAATCATCTCACCAATATTAAACATCTCACCAATATTAATCATCTCACCAATATTAAACATCTCACCAATATTAATCATCTCACCAATATTAAACATCTCAACAATATTAATCATCTCACCAATATTAATCATCTCACCAATATTAATCATCTCACCAATATTAATCATCTCACCAATATTAAACATCTCACCAATATTAATCATCTCACCAATATTAAACATCTCACCAATATTAATCATCTCACCAATATTAATCATCTCACCAATATTAATCATCTCACCAAAATATTAATCATCTCACCAATATTAAACATCTCACCAATATTAATCATCTCACCAATATTAATCATCTCACCAATATTAATCATCTCACCAATATTAATCATCTCACCAATATTAAACATCTCATTAATAATCATCTCACCAATATTAATCACTCACCCCAATATTAATCATCTCACCAATATTAATCATCTCACCAATATTAATCATCTCACCAATATTAATCATCTCACCAATATTAATCATCTCACCAATATTAAACATCTCACCAATATTAATCATCTCACCAATATTAATCATCTCACCAATATTAATCATCTCACCAATATTAATCATCTCACCAATAATAATCATCTCACCAATATTAATCATCTCACCAATATTAATCATCTCACCAATATTAATCATCTCACCAATATTAATCATCTCACCAATATTAATCATCTCACCAATATTAATCATCTCACCAATATTAATCATCTCACCAATATTAAACATCTCACCAATATTAATCATCTCACCAATATTAATCATCTCACCAATATTAATCATCTCACCAATATTAATCATCTCACCAATATTAATCATCTCACCAATATTAAACATCTCATTAATATTAATCATCTCACCAATATTAATCATCTCACCAATATTAATCATCTCACCAATATTAATCATCTCACCAATATTAATCATCTCACCAATATTAAACATCTCACCAATATTAATCATCTCACCAATATTAATCATCTCACCAATATTAAACATCTCATCAATATTAATCATCTCACCAATATTAATCATCTCACCAATATTAAACATCTCACCAATATTAATCATCTCACCAATATTAAACATCTCACCAATATTAATCATCTCACCAATATTAATCATCTCACCAATATTAATCATCTCACCAATATTAATCATCTCACCAATATTAAACATCTCATTAATATTAATCATCTCACCAATATTAATCATCTCACCAATATTAATCATCTCACCAATATTAATCATCTCACCAATATTAATCATCTCACCAATATTAATCATCTCACCAATATTAATCATCTCACCAATATTAATCATCTCACCAATATTAATCATCTCACCAATATTAATCATCTCACCAATATTAATCATCTCACCAATATTAATCATCTCACCAATATTAATCATCTCACCAATATTAATCATCTCACCAATATTAATCATCTCACCAATATTAATCATCTCACCAATATTAATCATCTCACCAATATTAATCATCTCACCAATATTAATCATCTCACCAATATTAATCATCTCACCAATATTAATCATCTCACCAATATTAATCATCTCACCAATATTAATCATCTCACCAATATTAATCATCTCACCAATATTAATCATCTCACCAATATTAATCATCTCACCAATATTAATCATCTCACCAATATTAATCATCTCACCAATATTAATCATCTCACCAATATTAATCATCTCACCAATATTAATCATCTCACCAATATTAATCATCTCACCAATATTAATCATCTCACCAATATTAAACATCTCACCAATATTAATCATCTCACCAATATTAATCATCTCACCAATATTAATCATCTCACCAATATTAATCATCTCACCAATATTAAACATCTCATTAATATTAATCATCTCACCAATATTAATCATCTCACCAATATTAATCATCTCACCAATATTAATCATCTCACCAATATTAATTATCTCACCAATATTAATCATCTCATTAATATTAAACGTGCAAATCGAATGGATGTATGTACGAGGTGCCTTCAATAAGTTTCCATCCTTTTTGGTACAGGAATTTAAAATTGTCGTAGACTCTTGAAAATTAAGTACGTTCTTGCTATACATCTTATGAGATGACTGACCAATTTTTATGATTTCAGGATCAAATGAACAGCTACAATGGGATTTGGAATATATCCTACTAAAGCCTGTGAATTTCAAAAATGCACTCTGGACATGAGGACACTTTAGAAATTTTGTTTTCAACTCGGAAAAATGTTACAGAAACATATGGAATGCTTCAGACTGCTTTTGGACCACCTTGCGTGAATCGAGAATCAGTTTTTAAGTGGCATAAGAGATTCAAGGAAAGCAGGAAGTCTATGAGGGATGATAAGAAATGTGGGAGGAGTAAGGAAGTCAGAACACCAGAGTTGATTGACTTAGTAAAGAATTTCATGGATAAGGACCGTCTTGCGTCTATAGAGACAATGTGCACAGTTTGATGTTAGTGTGGGAACTTTAAACACAAATATTCGTGAGGAACTGCAGATGTGGAAGATTTCTGTGAATGCACCAGTTCACAAACCAACCATGTCACAGACTATTTGACAAAGATGGGCATCAAGACAGTTCCTCACCCACCCAATAGTCAAGACCTTGCTCCCTGTGACTTTTGGTTATTCCCTAAGCTCAAGGAAAACCTTAGAGGCTGTCATTATGAGACAACTGAGGAGATGAAAAAGGCTGTGATAAGGGTAATTGACATGCTCACACAAGAGGATTTCCATATGACCTTCCAGAAGTTGTTAAATCGGTACAACAAGTGCATTTTAGCGAGAGGAAATTATTTGAAGGGGACAACAGTTTCATGTGTGAACTATAAATAAAAGTGTTGATACAAAAAAGTCTGGAAGCTTATTGAGAGTCACTTCATATCTTATGCTACGTTTCTGATTTTATATGGATACAGCCATTTCTATAACTCTGTCCCTTTGTCATCCTTAAGTTTTTTAGTTCATTTTTTTACTAAGGGGTGGGAAGTAAACGCTTATACAGGCCCAAAGGCTAGTCAAGGATAAGGGTTAATGAGTGTCAGGTGGCCGGTGAAACAACACCATGATGATCAGTTATGGTGAAATTTGGGTAGGGTTTGATTATTAAAGAGGAGGGCTCAAGAATTTGTTTACATTAGACTTCAAGACGACCATTTTATAGTCAACTGGGGAAGAGCCCCACGTTATTGTGTTCCACAGATGGGTAGTTCTAGGAAAGGAACTTTGCCCATGGAAGTTTCATTTAGTTTTAGGCACAAATAGAGAGTAGGGAAAATTTATTTCACTTGAAAATTCGCAAAATAGATGGACGCTATTTATTGTAGATTTGGTTAATATGAGAAAACCTGAACGTTAGTCAGTCCTTATTAACTTGCCTCCCCACAAGGGCAGAATTAAACACAAAGTCAATTTTTAATGTGGTCAAAATTCAGCTCCACAAAAAGGGCACTCTGGATTGGGACAAAAAATAAAAATTGCCCCAGTCTGGGATTTCTCTTCTACTGATCAAAATAAAAATTGTCTTCCCACTTCTTTTTTTTCTTTTAATCTTTTTCTTTTTTTCTTTTTCTTCTTTTTTTTCTTTTTATCTTTTTTCTTTTTCTTCTTTTTTCTTTTTTTTCTTTTTATCTTTTTTTCTTTTTCTTCTTTTTTCTTTTTTTTCTTTTTTCTTTTTCTTCTTTTTCTTCTTTTTTTTCTTTTTATCTTTTTTTCTTTTTCTTCTTCTTTTTTTTTTTTTCTTTCTTTCTGGTCACCAAAGATGTATGCAATCTAGCAGTATCGGTTTTTCTGGAATATTTTCCGACTGGCGCTTCTTTTTAGTTTCCGCTTCTTATACCATCTAACCGGGAGGCAGAATTTATTTGAATCATTTTGCTTCGTTTCCAGTAAATTCCAAGGATAACTCGATTGCATCTAACTGCCCGGCAAGCATGCAGTCATTCCATTTTTCCAAATGCCCAAAAGACTTGAAGGAAAATTGACTTCTCTATGCCATTAATTTTAAGCTTGAACAATGTTGCCATAGAAGCAGCAGCAGCAGCAGCAGCTATATACTGGTATGGTCAAAGCATGCCTGAAAAAATTCATATCAGCGATGGTTGCCAAAATTGAAGGAGGGTGCGTAATTGGCTTAATGAATACCGTCACAGTCATTTGAACTAATACTGTCGGGAAATTTCTGTATACAAGGGATGTTTGAAAGTAATGCTTCCTATTTTTTTTTTCTAATGGATCAGAGGGGATTGCAAATTGGATTGTTATGATGAATGAACTTATGCATTCATCTCTCTGTTGCAAATATTGACGGTGTTAGACTCTAAGAAAACAACCCCTGTCATTGACGTGCATCAGAAGCAAAGATGCAGCATTGACTTCCTGGCAAAAGTGCATTGAGAATGATGATAACTATGCAGAAAAAGAAATTCTGGAGCGCAAAAGGTCGCTCGTTTTAATGGTACCACTCCCACCTTCATAGCTCTACAACTTTTTGATTTAAAAAAAGAGGAGGCTTTACCTTTGGAATGACCTTCATATTACAAATCATGTTCCGAACGCCCATGCACAGCCATCGTTTACTGCTGGCAAAAGTGCATTGAGAATGGTGATGACAATGTAGAAAAATATATTCTGGATCACAAAAGGTCGCTCGTTTTAATGGTATCACTTCTGTCTTAGTAACTCTTCAACTTTTGTGTAAAAAAATTAGAGGCTTTACTTTTAAACAACTCTCATAGATACGATTTCTTTGCAGCTGTAAGTAAAATAGAAATTAGTATTTTCAATCGTGTACAACGTTTCATTTACGGCAATTATTGCATTTCATTAGTAAAGAAACACAAAAGTGATTTATATGTTGGAACAACAACAAAAGCAAAATTTCAGTTAAGATTCGTTTGTTTTTTACCACTCATACATATGAGGATACTATATGTATATATATGTACTAGCAGGCCCCCTAACGTTGTCCAGTCGTAAAATACACTTAAATATTATATCTACCTTCTTTTTTCTTATATATTATTTTTTCTCTCTATAGAGAGACAAATAACAAACCATTCCTAACCATAAATTCGACAGTTCGAACCAGCCACACTGCATCTCATTTTTTAATTTGAGTTTTTTGTTTTTATGTACAGCACAGGCCATTCTTTGTCGTTCTTCATAGACAAAGTAGAAAGAATGAATGCAGGGTGGAACGATAAGATTGTCGTCCTAAGATAAACAACAACACAACTTTATTTTAAAACTTTATTAAAAAAGAAATAATTCAGTTAACTTGATTTTGTTGTACAGCTGACATCTTTTCAATGCAACCGCCTTCAGCATCAATCACCGTTTCGATACAGGTCCGGAACTGGGAACATGTCTTTTCTAAAAGCGCCAGCAGAAGCTCGGCAAATACTCTGGTGATCAGGCTGGCTTCGGTGTTGTGGGAGGTCATGCTGGTGATGTTCTCAATGCATGACCAAATGTAAAATAATTCAGCAGTTTCCGGTGGGGGGGGCGAAGGCCAGTGAGAGAAGAGTACAAAGTCGTAGCACTCCTTTTGAAGCCAAGCCTGGGTCTTTTTATACTTGTGGGCCAGCGCCAAGTCCTGCTGCCACAATCAGGGTCTACCAGCGTCCACCTGATTGCACCAGGACCAAGAAATCACCACACTCTTCAGCACATCCAGGCATACTTTGGTGTTGATTTTCAAGCTGACTTCGAAGATGTGAGGTGGTATGATGTGGCCCTCACTTGAAATCATACTAAAGACCATAATTGTGATCAGAAACTTTGTTTTCATCACCCTGGGTACATCCCTGTTATTTATGGTAATCCAGCGATACATTTTGAAGGTGCAGGCAATGGTCCTGTTGTCATAACTTGGATCAATAGAAAGCATGAATTGTACGTCCCTGTTATTTGTGGCAATCCAGCAATGCATTTTGACGGTGTTGGCAATAGTGCTATTGTTATAACTTGCATTGGTAGAGATCATGAGTTGTAATGCGGTGCATCTCCAATCTTGCTTGTTAAACATTGTGTCACTTTCATACATGATAGAAAGCTCCTATTGCTCTTGAGACTTGTACATAACTGGCCAACAAAAAAAAGCAAACCGGTTTTCATCAAACAGAAATGAAATCATGTCTTTTCTACGGCAACAATTTTATTGCCCCCCCCCCTGTATACGCTGAAGACAATATTATCAATCAACTGTATCATTTATATTTACATAGGATACACTATAATCAAATATGTACATATATTTTAAGAATAGTTTAATAAGTTTGGTAGGGGTGGTCAAATCACTTCACAATTCAAATGCAATCGTATTTTGATCTTTCACTTTGGCACCATGAAGTGAAAACTCCGAAATCAGAAGACGAACAGTATTTGGTTAAAAAAACTTTCTCGCTAATAATAAACTTGGTTAAAAATAATAAACCAAACTTAATTTTCTTTACATACTATCATTCATAAATTTATAAACAAAAATAGAAAATGTTAAACTTTGCTTTCTCTATCTTACTCAATCCGTCTCTATATAATTCCCTCTTTTCCCTTTACCGTTTTTCTACATCCCTTCTTCCCTGCCATATTTGATCTCCACTCAACCCATTCCTCTCTATCAAAAATCATGTACGTTATTCACCTCTTCTTTATTTAATAGATAACATTGGAAATGGCTGAAACACCGAGCATCCCCTTTGATGAAACCTGGCTCAGTTGACCTCGACCTCTGAAGAAAGCATATTTTTTCTAAATTTTACATATTATTCATCCAGAACAACACTGATCAAGAATATATCAACTTTGTGAATGCTTGCTTTGTAGTTTTTTACTTTTAACTAAACACACATGCACAGCTGCTCTTTATAATATAGATAACATTGGAAATGACTGAAAAAAAACGGCCCTCCCCTCTGACGAAACCTGGTCCAGTTGATCACCAACGAATGAATTTTTCTTTTTCAATTTTAGGTATTATTCAACGCCGATAAAAATACCAACTTTGTGCGTGAATGTTTCGTACTTTTTTTACTTTTAGCGGGACATACATAACATAGAAAACTACCCTTTATATAATCACTAGCAGAGGTGGGGGGCGTCCGGTGTTGCCCAGTCTTAAAATACAGTTAAATATGTACAGTTAATTTATGGAAATTTCGTATATATTATAATAGAGTCAATTACAAAAAAACAG
This sequence comes from Euprymna scolopes, assembly GCF_053919585.1. NCBI lineage: Eukaryota > Metazoa > Mollusca > Cephalopoda > Sepiida > Sepiolidae > Euprymna > Euprymna scolopes. The sequence goes on along the minus strand of NC_136502.1, from coordinate 16,006,505 downwards.
GACTTTGATGCCATCTTATCGTGTTATAGAAAGAAAAAATGCTACATGGTAGGCGTGCATAAGAAAGTTGAGAATTTTAAAAGATAGACAGACAGAAAGCGTTATTAAAAGAAAAAAATCCTGCATGGTGGCCATGAACTTGCAAAAGTTAAATTCGTAGCAAACACACTATCGAGTGGACCAAGCCTCCACCGATGTTATCACCTTGCAAATTTATCTTTTTAAAATGAAACAACGAACCAACCTTTCATGCATGCACGATTAACAAATAATACTGAAACAAAGATTTTTACATACCCCCCCCCTTTCAAACAAAACGACATTTCTACATGAAATAATTGATGATTTGTTTCTAATTTTTTAATATTGTGTGTCCGAGAGATTGCCCTTTCTAACATGCCAGTTCGATGCGGATGAAAAGTTTTTAGCAACTGCCCTTTATATCATCGTATCCTATGAAACCGAAGATTCTGTTGTTAGCATTGGTTTCCTCGATATTTTTTCTTGCCAGAATTTTTTCTAGAAAGACATCAGGTACTTACGGGAGGGGTTACATGGAGGTTGCCAACATCCTAAATGAAAGTGATTTTGTGGAACGAACTGGAATCGAACTTGGAACACCTAGGTTGTCAGCTCGTGTCATTAACCACTTGACTATCGTCACCTCCATATATAATAGATAATAAAGGTGTTATAGACTCATTTTTTTTCTTTTTCGTGAAAGAAAGCTGCATAGAAACGATTCGATAAAATGTTTTGATTACAAAAAGTTCAATCATCCACAATAGATTTAATGTTTTAAGTCATGTTCATATCCCGAAAGAAAGAAAAAAATGGCCGCAAAACAATTTCCAATTTCACAAGACTCGCCTTTTGCCTACGCCGAGATTTTCAGCTTACTTTAGATCGTTTTATTTAAAAATTGTATTCATATATATTTTTTTAATTCTATTTCACCGTTTCGAAGAATTTTCAATGAATTCAATCATTGATAAATAAAACATCTGGATTAAATTTAATGGACTTGTTTACACGTATTTTATTGCCACCATTAAAAAAAAAAAAAAAAAAAAAGCAAAACAAAAGCAAAAATATAAATTCTACATTTCTGAGAAATTTTAATCCGTTTTTCTTTTAGATGCATCATTTTGTATGAGACGCTCGGGCTGCAAGTTCGTCTGAAATTACATTTTCATTGGTTAGTCTGTCATGCTTAAATTTGAAATGTATTCGCATCCAAGCATTTCTGTAATCTGTGCGGTCTATAAATTGTCCTTAAGTCTGTCAGGTTTATATTCGAAACATCTTAATTAATTTTTAAACAGTCTTTTCAAGCTACACTTTATTTTGAAATAACGTTTACAGTGGTCTGTCATGCATTAGTTTAAAATAGCGTTTTCGCCGGTCTGTCACAATCAAAATATCATGTTTAATTCTAAACTAATATTTTCATTGTTTCACCATGCTCACTTTGAAAATTAAATTTTTGTTATTATAATACAAGGTCGAACGATAAAATTGTCGCCCTAGAAAATACAACACGATTCCATTTCCATTTGGTGAACGCCGGCTTGCTTTTTTTGTTGCAGACCATCTACTAGTTGGCCAATTGTGTACAAATCCCGAGAGCGATAGGAGACTTTTATCATGTCTGAAAATGACACAATGTTCAACGAGCAAAATGCATCACTGGATTGCCACAAATAACAGGTACGTGCCCAGGGTGATGAAAACAAAGTTTCCAGGCACGGTTATGGTCTTTGGTGTGGTTTCACGTAAGGCCCACATCATGACACCTTACATCATCAAAGTAGGTCTGAAAGTCAACACCAAAGTGTACCTGGATGTGCTGAAGAGTGTGGTGATCACCTGGTACAATCAGGTAGCAGCTGGCATACCCTGGTTATGGCCGTAGAACTCAGTACCAGCTCACAAGTCCAAAGAGATTCAGGCTTGGCTTTAGAAGGAGTGCTACGACTGTGTACCCTTTTCTCACTGGCCCCCTCCTTCCCTGACCTGAACTTGCTGAATTATTTCATTTGGTAATACATCGAGAACACAACATGACCTCCCACAACACCAAAGCCAGCATGATTGCCACCATCTGCCGAATATCCATTGAGCTCCTGTTGACGCTTGTAGGAAAGGCATGTTCCCAGTTATGGACCTGTATCATAATGGTGATTGAGGCTGAAGGCGGCTACATTGAACAGATGTCAGCTATACTACATAATCAAGTTACCTGGATTGATTTTTTTCAATAAAAAATTTAAAATAAAGCTGTAGTGTTGTTTTCTTTAGGGCGACACATTTATCATTCCACTCTGTAATCTAAATATTGAAGTAAAATGTTCATTGGTCTGTCATATGTAAGTTTGAAATGACATTTTTCCTTGTCTGTCATGCTTAACATCACAGTCAATTTTAAAATAACATTATTGTTATTCTATTAATCATCAGTTTGAAGCTACATTTTTGTTGGTCTGTCATATCTAAGTTTGCAATAGCATTTTCATTGGTCTGTCATGTTTATCTGAAACCATTATTGTTAGTTTTGACATTATTTTTCTGTTATATTATGCTTTATTTTGAAATTGCATTTTCGTTGGTCTGTCAGGGGTAAAATTTTAGATAGCATTTTTTGTTGGTCTGTCACTTATGTTAGAGATATCATACTTAATTTTGAAATAACATTTTTAAAACAGAATTTTGGTTGATCTGTCATGTATAAGTTTGCAGTAGCATTTTATGAGGAGCGTGCAATAAGTAATGCCCCTGACCCACTTCCCATAGAGAGCAACGAAACTTGTCACAGTTATTAGTCTTTCTCTACATAGGAACTACCCAGAGTTATACATGTCTCCCATCGTTTGATGCAGCTCTGGAGACCATTTTTGTAGAACACCCCAGGTTGGTCCTCCAACCACGACATGACTTCAGAAATCAAGGCTGCATCATCTGGGAAACGCTTTCCATTCAAAAACAACTTCATGGTTGGGAAGAGGTGAAAGTCAGAGGGTGCAAGGTCAGGAGAGAAGGGAGGATGGGGAAGGATTTCATAACCACATGCCCATGCTTCTGATCTAGCGACATGCGAGTTGTGGACTAGAGAGTTGTCCTGCAGGAGGAGGGTACCTTTGTTGATCTTGCCCCGCCTCTTGATTTTGATAGCTTCCCTTAATTTTCTCAAAAGTGAAGCATTATAGGCTCCTGTAATTGTGGTACACTTTGCCAGGAAATCTGTCATCACTACTGGTCTCAGAAGACTGTGAGCATGACCTTGCTAGTGGAGGGCTGCACTCTTGCCTCCTTTCGAGATGGTGAGTCCAAGTGTTTCCACTGCATTGACTGGGCTTTGGTCTCTGGATCATAGTGATGGACCCAGGTTTCATCCTGTGTAATCAGTCTTTTGAAAAACTTTGACTCATCTTCTTGGCACATCTCCAAATTCATCCTCGAGCACTCGGCGCGTTCTCGCTTCTGGAATGGTGTGAGCAACCTGAGAATCCATCTGGCAGACACCTTATGCATATGCAAATGGTCATGAATAATAGTTTCCACAGACCATGTACTAATCTTGACATCTTGGGCTATCTGGTGAATAGTAATGCGCCAATCTTCCAAAATGGCAGCCTCAACTTGACGGACAGATGCTTCATCAATGGCAGAAGCGGGGCGACCAGGTCTGGGAGCTGTTTCCACAGACTTCCGGCCATATTTGAATTCACGATGCCAGCGTTTTACAAGGTCATATGATGGGGCATTATCACCATAAGTTTCTTTCATTTCATCAAAAGTCTCCTGTGTTGTGCGTCCTTTCAAATACAAAAAACGGATCACTGCTCAACATTCAACAGGCTCCATCTCACACCTGACTCAGTTCAAACACCTATAAAGCAGAAACCACAATTAGTTCAGAGCTGTAATTTGTCACATGACCCGTAGAGATATAAATCATTACACATGAAAAATTTCAGCTAGATCAGACAACTGGAAGTGGGTCAGGGGCATTACTTATTGCACACGATTCGTAATTCCTCGTTTTATCAACTTTAAAAATCAAATTTTTGTTAATCTGTTATATATAGGTTTAAAATAGAATTTTCGTTTCTCTGTCACCCTTAAAAGTTTCTAAAATAGAATTCTTATTGATCTCTCATAGTTTGAAATAGAATTTTGGTTGGTCTGTTATGTATAGGTTTGAAATAGAATTTTCGTTTCTCTGTGGATCTTAAGAAGTTTTAAAATGGATTTTTGGTTGGTCTGTTATGTATAGGTTTGAAATAGAATTTTCGTTTCTCTGTCACTCTTAAAGAGTTTTAAAATAGAATTTTGGTTTGTCTGTCATGTATTAGATAAAAATAAAATTTCCATTGTCAAATTGAATTGAATGGATGCATCTTAAGAACATCCATTGTTTTTTTTCTTCTCTTTTGTGTGTTTTCTCTGAATTTTCTTTTTGCTTTTTAAATATCTTAAAAGATTGTCTTCACAGCTATTACAGTATTACTCAGTTTCTTATTAAAAAAAAAAGAAAACCCTGAACGTATGAACAAGATTTCCAACGCAATGTTCGCATCTTTAAGAATCTCAATTTAAAAGAATCAATTTTCTAAACTTTTAAGAAAACATTTTTTTTTGTATATTTTTGTTGTCTATTTCTTTTCTACTTAATCTAGATTTCACATTATCAAATTTTCTTGATTCAAATAATTCCAAGTAAATGCATTTTATTATCTTTTACGAAATTGGCATCAGATTTCTGTTGTAATAATTACATTTTATTCCACGTTCTTTTTGTGTTGAAGCCTGGTCGCATCTATATCATCAACTAGTTAGGTTGACCGGCGTTGCCCGGCCGGAAACATATTACCAGGTGGAGGCCTTAGAGAAAAATAATTCAGATTGCATATATGCCAGTGATAAGTCAAGTTGAACCGGCTTCCTCCAACAGAGGAAGTGTCAAAAAAATATTAAATTCACGAGCAGCTCCCCAGTCACATATATATCTTAATTGGGGAAGAATACGGCATTGGGTTTTTGCATTATTACAGGGAGGGTCGACGTCCATCTACATGCAGCAATTGATATTCCCAAATTGTCACCCATCTGGTATTGACTAGGCTCAACGTCACTTAACTTGCGTGATTTAATGAGAATCAATGCCATGCATTATTCTGAATATAGTCATGTTTACATGTTTTTTTTATTGGATTTTTTAAATTTGTGTTATTTTTTTCTAATTTTATTTTCAATAAATATTTGGTTATTCTTTATAGCATTTTCAGTGACAAGAATCATTGTTATCAATTTCTTTTTGATGGTTGTAATATCTTTAACTATAATTTCCAGATATGTGTATGTGTGTGTGTGTGTGTGTGCGCGCGCTAGTGTGTGTGTGTGTGTGTGTGTGTGTGTGTGTGTGTGTGTGTGTGTGTGTGTGTGTATGTGTGTGTGTGTTTATAAATCTGATCACTAACAAAACAGATGATGATGAAGGGCGAATAAGATGAAAAATGATGCAAAATGCAGGTCACTTGCTGGTTTGAAAATCACCTATGATGTAACCAGATAGATATAATTCCCTTAGGACAATTTCTATTTGTTATTATTACTGCAACTATTCAAGTGCCTATGTTTAGGGAGTTCAATACATACATACATACATACATATATATATATATATATATATATATATATATATATATATATATATATATATATATATATAGTGTATCACAAAAGTGAGTACACCCTTCACATTCCTTCAAATATTTAAGTATATCTCTTCATGGAACAACACTGAAAAAATGATTTTTTCACACAATGAAAATTGGTCTGTCTTCAGCATATATAACAGAGTTAATTTATTTTCCTTTCAAAATAACTCAAAATATAGTCATTAAAAGCTAAATTCCTGGCAACAAAAGTGAGTACACCCCTTACGAAAAGTTGTCAATATTAATATACAACATGTCAACTCTCAATATTTTGTGTGGCCACCATCATTAGTCAAAACTGTCTTTACTCTTCTGGGCATGGAGTTTACCAGAGCTTCACATGTAGCCACTGGAATGCTCTTCCACTTTTCAATTTCGACGTTGCAGAACTGGCGGATATTTGAGACTTTGCACACCTCCACCTTCTGCTTGAGAATGCCCCAAAGATATTCTATTGGGTTCAAGTCTGGAGACATGCTAGGCCAGTCCATCATTTTTACCCTCAGCCTCTTCAGTAAAGCAGTGGTTGTCTTGGATGTGTGTTTTGGGTCATTGTCATGCTGGAACACTGCTCTGCGACCTAGTTTCTGGAGGGAAGGGATCATGCTCTGCTGCAGTATTTGACTGTACATGTTGGAGTTCATGTTTTCCTCAATGAAATGTAACTCTCTAATACCTGCAGCACTCATGGACGCACATATGCAAATACATGCGAAATGACATCACAGATAAAGAAAAAAACTATCAAAAGGAGAAAGAGCACATTAAAGAGGATGATCACGTGAGAGACGTGGATGACGTCACAGCCGTAATGAGAAGTTATAGGTGGTAGGAGAATGAGAAAAGAAATGTCATTGTTACATAAAAAGAAGTCGAGTTATTGCTTGTCCTATGTTCCTTGTGACGTACTCTGATACAACATGTTGGTTCTACTTGTGTAAACGTGGGTAATGTAACACAACGCTATCATAAGTTTAATCAGCCTTAGACAAACATTCAGATTACATGTTGGTGTAAACTTCTCCCCAGAATTGCCCACCTTTGGAACATTATTCCGCTGACAGGTTTCAAATCTAATGGAAACAAGTTCCTGTTAAGTCGTTCCCTATAAATAAAAAAAATTCTACCCAATTTACACCGTAAATGATTGCTACACAACCACCTTACATTCATTAACACTTATCCTCGAGTGGCCTTCGGGTTTTGATAAGTAGTGACCTTCAAGCAAATAAAGAAAACTTCTACCTGTCTTTTACAAGACTTGTTGCAATTTGCTATTTTTTACAAATAGATTTGATTTGATTACTTATATAATTAACGTCATATAACATTACTTAATGAAGTTTTGGGCTGTGTAGGATTTCTTTATCTCAAATTGTCTTATCAAAATCCAACTGAATGCGTGATTTTTGCATTGGAATATATTATCATAGTGAACATTTTTGCATTGGAATATATTATCATACTGAACATTTTTGCATTGGAATATATTATCATACTGAACATTTTTGCATTGGAATATATTATCATATTGAACATTTTTGCATTGGAATATATTATAATATTAGCCATTTTTGCATTGGTATATATTATCATACTAAACATTTTTGCATTGGAATATATTATCATACTGAACATTTTTGCATTGGAATATATTATCATATTGAACATTTTTGCATTGGAATATATTATAATATTGAACATTTTTGCATTGGAATATATTATCATATTGAACATTTTTGCATTGGAATATATTATCATATTGAACATTTTTGCATTGGAATATATTATAATATTAGCCATTTTTGCATTGGTATATATTATCATACTGAACATTTTTGCATTGGAATATATTATAATATTGAACATTTTTGCATTGGAATATATTATCATATTGAACATTTTTGCATTGGAATATATTATCATACTGAACATTTTTGCATTGGAATATATTATCATATTGAACATTTTTGCATTGGAATATATTATAATATTGAACATTTTTGCATTGGAATATATTATCATATTGAACATTTTTGCATTGGAATATATTATCATACTGAACATTTTTGCATTGGAATATATTATCATACTGAACATCTTTGCATTGGAATATATTATCATACTGAACATTTTTGCATTGGAATATATTATCATATTGAATACTTTTGCATTGGAATATATTATCATATTGAACATTTTTGCATTGGAATATATTATCATACTGAACATTTTTGCATTGGAATATATTATCATATTGAACATTTTTGCATTGGAATATATTATCATATTGAACATTTTTGCATTGGAATATATTATCATATTTAACATTTTTGCATTGGAATATATTATCATACTGAACATTTTTGCATTGGAATATATTATCATACTGAACATTTTTGCATTGGAATATATTATCATATTTAACATTTTTGCATTGGAATATATTATCATACTGAACATTTTTGCATTGGAATATATTATCATACTGAACATCTTTGCATTGGAATATATTATCATATTGAACATTTTTGCATTGGAATATATTATCATACTGAACATCTTTGCATTGGAATATATTATCATACTGAACATTTTTGCATTGGAATATATTATCATATTGAATACTTTTGCATTGGAATATATTATCATACTGAACATCTTTGCATTGGAATATATTATCATATTGAACATTTTTGCATTGGAATATATTATCATATTGAACATTTTTGCATTGGAATATATTATCATATTTAACATTTTTGCATTGGAATATATTATCATACTGAACATCTTTGCATTGGAATATATTATCATATTGAACATTTTTGCATTGGAATATATTATCATACTGAACATCTTTGCATTGGAATATATTATCATACTGAACATTTTTGCATTGGAATATATTATCATATTGAATACTTTTGCATTGGAATATATTATCATACTGAACATCTTTGCATTGGAATATATTATCATATTGAACATTTTTGCATTGGAATATATTATCATATTGAACATTTTTGCATTGGAATATATTATCATATTTAACATTTTTGCATTGGAATATATTATCATACTGAACATCTTTGCATTGGAATATATTATCATATTGAACATTTTTGCATTGGAATATATTATCATACTGAACATCTTTGCATTGGAATATATTATCATACTGAACATCTTTGCATTGGAATATATTATCATATTGAACATTTTTGCATTGGAATATATTATCATACTGAACATCTTTGCATTGGAATATATTATCATACTGAACATTTTTGCATTGGAATATGTTATCATATTGAATACTTTTGCATTGGAATATATTATCATACTGAACATCTTTGCATTGGAATATATTATCATATTGAACATTTTTGCATTGGAATATATTATCGTACTGAACATCTTTGCATTGGAATATATTATCATACTGAACATTTTTGCATTGGAATATATTATCATATTGAATACTTTTGCATTGGAATATATTATCATACTGAACGTGACTTCATAAACAATTGTTTTCATATGGCTTTTTTCTTCTTCTATACTTTGCAAACACAAAATTCATAAAATTCTGAAATATGCTTTAGTTCTGGTATTGAGTTGCAGTCTTTGCAGGCAGCTGTAAAATCTGTACTACTATAGCTCAGTTCATATTTCTGCTTCATGGACCAACCTACCGGAGGAAATAGTTATGATGACTACAATATCCAGGTTTAATGTAACCTTAGCTCGTACCTGTCTCTTTATATGGCTTGTTGTACTTTGTCGTTCTTTTGTCAAATAAATTTGTCTTATTTAATTACTGACTAGCTGGCCGCCTAAGCGAACGCTTAAACATGATATTTTAATTTATGCAGATTGCCTATGTTTTATTATAGAATCAATCCTCTATTGATTATTATATATTGCTCGGTGGACTAATTTGCAAAAAAATAAAAAAAAAAGATTAAAAAAAAAGAATAATGATAATGTCGTTCATCAAATTCTGTCTGTGTTTGTTTATAATATCACAGTAATTGATATTTGGGGTTAATGATGAATGCCTGGAAATGTCACTTCTGATTAATGTTAAGTTTTAAAATATGCAAACGATGAAATGATTTGCAGCGATTTTAAATGGTACCTCTTTTTTATCGTAAATTGAACTCATTAAAAAGAAAAAAAGAAAATTATTTTAGGAAGAAATAATTTGCTGATATTTCATTATTTCTCTTGTCCGGTGTAATATAAAATATTCCCCTGTAAAAATTCTTCTTTTTATCTACTAGCAGGCGGTCTGGCACTGCCCGGTCGTAAAGTACACTTAAATATGATATTTTGATGACTACAGATTTCGTATTTATTATTATATTTTACTTGATCCAATTTATAGTAATGATTTCAAAAGTTTAAAAGAATGCTTGTGCACCACGACCGAAAATCGAAACCAAAACATTTATCTTATGATTTATCTTTTCCTTTAATGTTAATGCCTGAGCTATGAAGACATTTTGCTGCAAGGCTAAAATTCAAACATGAACTAATAGCTATTACGTTATGCATGCATATTCATAATGCCGTTGGTAAACCTTCACCTGTAAAATTATTTTTTTTTAATTTTCACACTTTTGCACTGATTTTCCCTGACTAAAACCCAAATATAAAGTTTCGCATAGGTTTGAATACCCTATATATTAAGTTTCATGTCTGTAGACAAAAAAACTGACAGTTGAGTTTGGTAGGTAACATTTTTTAACACAAATATATATATACATACATGAATATATACAGAAAGAGGTTTGTGTTTACTATAATCTTTTTACGTAAATATTACACAAGTATAAATCATGTAGAATATCTGCATGAATATAATTACACGTAATAGTTAACTAAAGATGATCATCCCATAAGAAAACCGAAAAAAACTCACAGGGAATTAATCCGATCTTAAAAATAGTCTCCGATAGGCTCATAAGAGTAGTGGTAGACGGACAAAAATCGGAGGCCTGCAATATAAATGCTGGAGTCCCTCAGGGGTCAATCCTAGGCCCAACTCTCTTCCTGATCTACATCAATGACCTCCCTAAACACATACTTAAATCATTCGTTGACATCTATGCTGATGACACGACCATCTACGGCAACACATCAAAGGCTGTAAATGACAAAGTTCTCTCTGATTCTCTCTCCTCTGATCTCGAGCGCGTGGTTCAGTGGGGGAAGATGTGGCTGGTTACCTTTAATGCATCCAAAACCAAACTCCTATCCTTACATCATCAGCGCTCTGATCCTCATCTGGCATCAATTGTGATGGATGGCTCTCGTCTGGGTGAGGCCCCGTGTTTTGACAAGCTTCTGGGTTTGACCTTTACTCCTGATCTGAAATGGAACACGTACATCAAGTCTGTTGCCAAGGTCGCTGGAAAGATGGTGGGATCCTTCTACCGCTCCAGAAGATATCTCACTACTGATGCAATTCTCTATCTATATAAAAAGCCAAGTACGTCCAAGGATGGAATACTGTTGCCATATCTGGGCAGGAGCTGCTAAAAACAGCCTATCCTGCTTTGACAGAGTACAAAATGGACTTTGTGGCTTAGTGGGGATGCCCTTTTCTCTACCCTGCAACCTCTCTCCCACAGAAGAGACGTTGCGAGCCTGTCCTTGTTTTATCGTTATTTCCATGGCAGGTGCTCGTCTGAACTCCAATCTCTGGTCCCCCTCGCCAATCTTTCACGAAAAACACCCGTCTAGCTGAATCCACTGTGAAAAATTTCCCCCACTCTATATCTGTGCCTAAATCAAAACGCGGATTCCATGAACAAAGCTTCTTTCTTAGAACTGCACGCCTGTGGAACTCTGTTCCGTCTGCCTGCTTCCCACCGGACTACAACTTGTATGTCTTCAAGTCCAATGTTAACAAATTCCTAATGAACCGCCCCCTTAAGTAAACACTTCATCAAATCTCCACACTAACGTAATGTACTTGCAATAACCCTTATCCCTGAGTGGCTTCCGGGCCTTGATAAGTGGTGATCACTGTGTAAAAAAAACAAAAAAAAACAATTAAAATGAATGTTTAAAAGAATATGCAAATTAGCTAGGTCTTTTGCAGATGATTGCAGCTTCACGACCCATATATAACAAAGTTGTATTTTCTTTTTAAATAAATAGAAAAAAAAGTGTTTTTAATATGAATATCGACACACACAAAAAAAAGTATATGAGTATAGATAAAAGAGAAAGACTATTTTTAAGATCGGATTTTTTTCGATTTTCAATACTTATCAGATAAATTTCTGTACAAAACATATCTAAGAACACTGCCAGACATATAAATTACCTTTGTGTAACATTTACAAAAGATATGCTCAGGCGTTTCGGAACCTATGAGGAGTGAACTCATACACACACACACATACAAAGTGACTTTTATATATAATTGTTGATAAGATGTAATTTAAAATGGTTTGCATTTACTGATAGCAAATAGTTTCCAGTCGTCCTGAACCTCCAATTATCACTGGTATTTAACGATGTCGACTCGGGAAATGTGGGGTTGGAGATTCCACAACTCTTGCCACAAAACTTCCACACATTGGCACCCTCACAATGTGGTATTCATAGTCTGTCAAGACTGAAGGAAGCTATCATAGTACATTTAATATAAAAATCCTTTTACCAACTTTTTATATATAAGAGTGAAGATAAGACATCATTTAAAATGGTTAGCAAATAGTTTTAGTTCAGCAAACAAAAAGTCAAACATGACTGTGACTTTAACAGAGTGCAGACGTGCATATGGTGGCTGTATGCAAATGTCGAGCCGTGTGTGAAGTGACGTCGCTGTAAGAAAAAAGTAAAAGACTATAAAAAGAACGCGTGCACAGACCGACAAAGATATTAGAGAAGACGATCATGGTGGTGACGTGGGTGATGTCACAGCCGTAATGAGAAATCACACGTGGCAGGAGAAAACTACTTCTTTTTAATTGTCAAACATATTTGTTAAAGTTGTTAGGTAGTTGAGAAATCTCCTGTGTAGCAAGGTATATTAGCTAGTACCATATACTGCTGATGGGAGTGAACTTTATTGACTCACTTTTTTTCCCTAACCATTGGGATATGGCTGTTATTAAATGCTTATCTGTGATCTCAAATTTTTTTTTATAAGTATAAAATATCACAGCCAGAGTGAATATGCCCCTGCACTTGAAGCATTTGCAGAATGGCAATAAAATTTAGAGAGTAGAAATTCCCAGAGTACCGTAGATGCATTCATGTTGAACACCCATCCATGCTAAAACTTATCTTGTCTCTCCTTCTCTCTTCTCTCTTTTTGCGCTTCGATGCCTTGACCATTGAATAAGTAGATAACATATCTGGGCAGTGAGGGATTCTAATAGTATTCAATAACCGTAGACAGTATCACATGGGTGATTGTGATTAAAACGGACTGACCACACGATCGAGTACTGCCTTCACAAATCTCTATCCCATGTAAAGGCCATTCGGTGCTACCTTTAAGTGCAATCTATTTTATTAATGTCCACTCAACCGATAGACGTAATCATAGATAGTTTTGTCAGTATCTAAGGAAAACCTTTAAATTAGTTTGGAGTAAATATAAAACAAAAAAAAAGCAATGCATTGCAGAAAGTCTGTATTATTTGGACAACTGTTCTAATCTTGCGTATTATTCGCACAATGTTTAGGTCGATATAATCTCCAACCTTCTTCCACAATGATTCTTGACGTAGTGGATAAGGTACTTGGTAAAATTCAGTTATAAGTTAGACTCTTCTAGAGGATGAAGATTCAATCCTCAGTGCGGTCAACGCTAAAATACAATTGCTAATTACTTTGGATTTTTTTTAATTACATTTTCACCCCAAACAAGGCACATTGCCACTTTCGTGTAGGGGGCTACTATCAGGGACATAGGCATCAGGGGTACTGTGTAGGGATTTGGGCAGCAAGATGTCGGTTCACGTTACACTTGGACTTCTGCATGTCAGTACAGTTGGGGAAGCAGGGACCCGGAAGGGAATTCCAAAGTCTAGCTGTTCTGGGGAAGAAACTACTGGAGTAGAAGGCTCTCTTACATCTAGGGATCTCTACTGTACAGGGGTGGAATTTTGCTGCTTGTCGGGTCTGTCGGGGGTATTTACATGGAGAGGGCACAAGTGCTTGCAGTTCGTCAGAGTATTCACTGTTAAAGTACTTGTAGAACAGGCAGAGGGGTGCAACATTTCGTCGATGGGACAGAGGCTGAAGTTTAGATGACAGTTCAGGACCTATTAGATTGGCGACTCTCTTTTGAACCTTGTCTAGGAGCGAGAGACTAGTGGCAGATGCACCAGCCCAAATATGACAACAATACTCCATACATGGGCGAATGGTGGCCTTATAGAGGTACAGGATACTTTCGGGCATTAGTAGCTTTCTAGCATGGTAGAGAGAACCTACCTTCTTCGCAGCGGTCCTGGCGATACTCTCAATCTAATTGTTCCAACTCATGTTTCCTGTGAACGTTAAAAGATGTACTTTCAGATAAAGAGTCATTGGCCATTAGATGGGTTCTTGTAATTATTGAAGGAAACGAGTTTAGTCTTGGCAGCATTGAATGTGACCATCCATTTATGTCCCCATTCCACTACAGATCGGAGGTCATCCTCTAGTGTTTCTGCTATTTCCTTAGATATGTGTTCATTTGTTTTCCTGTCATGTCATGACTAGGGCTATGACAAAAAAATATTCTTAGTGTTGTTTTGACTCTCGAGTATATATCTGACACAGTTAGGCACAGTTAATCAACAGAGAATCACATCACTCTATGTGAAAGCATATGGGATATCAACAGATACACACTCGAGAGTAAAAACAATGAAAAGAATATGCTGTTGTCCTAACCCTAGTCATGACTGCTGGAACGAGAGCATGCTATCCCCATGGATTAAACCAAGAGTTCAGAGTTCGACAGGATAAACCTGAAGAAGGTCAGAGGTTACATCGAGCAAAAGTTACGTGATTAACACTCAAGATGAGAAAAATATTCAAAATAATTAAAAACATACAAATTATTAATCTTCATCTCAAACATGCAGAAAACATGTTTTGGTGATGGTTAAGATAAAAATTAATTGCAACCTCTAAGCAATTTGGAATTTGTTATAAACAGCATATCAACCAAAGAATAAATCAATTTAATCGAATTGTTAATAAAATTCCGATTTTTTTTTGCAAAAAGACTTTTCCTAAAAGATCGATTGCTAGATCAAAATATCTAAAATAAAAATCACAGTTCCTTGTTCGACTAATTTCAAAAGTATTTCTTGGGATTTGTTCAAAGCAGCATATCAAAGAATAAAACAAAGCAATCGTTAATAAAATTCAGATTTTTTTCTGTAATCCAACCATATTAGATACTAATAAACTTCGAGTAAGTTTCAGTTCGAACAAAACTAATACAATAATAATTTTGGGTCTGTGTTCGTGCCGGATGTCTATAGAATGAAAAGAATAAAATGGTGGAATTTCCGCAGATGTTTGCAGTGCCTGTCTGCAGAGTGTCACAACTTCTAACATGCATATACAGTTACGATTATTAAAAAAAAATTACTGCCTTTTTCTTAAATAATTCCTGACAAAACTAAGTGGATTTTGCAAATTTGGGATCAAACCTTAATCTATCCAAGTTTAAAAAAAAAAAGCAATCTAAAATTCGCTTTCAAAATTCTGTTCTGCTTAGCTACATGGTACATTTTATAGTAGGGCATAATCACATCATGTTATAATAAATCCCAAGAAATATTTGCTTAAGGTTTGAAATCTATATTATCAAATATTTTGAAAACTAACAAAGAATTCAGAGGTCATAATTGAAAGTAACCAACAATGAAAGCACATAGTAAATCCTTGTTATAATGGACACTGTGTGTGTGTGCATGTGTGTGTGTGTATGTGTGTGTGTTTATAATCCACATTTTGTTAAAAGAAACATAGTGTCAAATAAGAATATTCATTGTCTTTAAATTCACGCGTACATTTGTTATATAAAAAACATTTGTTATATAAAAAACATCTGTTATATAAAAAACATATGTTATATAAAAGCAAATGTCTGTATGTCAGCGATCCCAGTGCTTGGGATTTTGTCCAAGATCTTGGGATTTCAGCTTTCACCCTGAGATCAACAATCAATGATATCGAATTCATTTTATTATAAAAACTGAACAATGCTATGTTATGGTTCAAATCACATTTACACATTACAGCTAAAACCATGTTTTTACATAGGTTCACACCAAATTATTGGCTAAGCAACGTTGAGCCTGGTTATATTAAATAGATGATCATTTGAAAATAAGAGCTTTCTAAGGAAAACACTACACCAAGGTGTACACAAATTGCTACAAACTTATAACATTTTTCGTCTGAGAAATGAAAAAAAAAATGAGAGCGTCCATATCTTTGAATCATTCGATCAGCATTGATTGTCATCTCCTGCACTAAAGAGTCTGTAAGCATGAAACCCTTATGTCTGTACGTATTAAAATAATTATTTATGATTTATAGTCAATCCTTTAACAAGTAAAAATTCTTGAAGTTGATTGAGCACTGTGTGGAGACATTGAAAAAGTCGATCAGCTAACCTTGTGTGTGAGATCGTAACTTCCTGTCACTTGATTAATCTAAGATCGTCTGTATTAAACGTTAAGCTTCATTAATATTAAAATTTCACTCAATTTTGTGGTGGTGAACGATCGCCTTGGAGTATGTTCCTTGCTAATGGAGCCCAAGGTGGCTTTGTGGTGGGGTTCGAATCATTCAACCAGCATTGACTCTCATCTCCTTCACTGATGATTACGTCAACATGAAACACTAGTGTCTGTAGGTATACAGAAATAATTATTATTTAATTATATTTATCAAGCCCCTCTAAGAATACTTAAGGATGGGCACTGTCTTGGAAATATAAACTAAGAGGCAGTCAACAAGCATTCATGTAATGTTCATGATTTCTGTCATTTGGACACTTATCCCTGAGTGGCTTCCAGGCCTTGATAAGTGGTAACCACCGTGTAAAAAAAAAAAAAGAACACTGTGGATTGTCTAATGTCTGTGCTGGAATTGAGCATTTATTAGTTATTAATTTCCTTCATTCTCATTCATTTCAATTGTTTCGTGGCGCGGAGGTAAAGGCTTAGCAAATGGAGTCAAAGGTGGCTGGGTTAGAATCTTCCAAACGGCAGGAAATGTCATCCTCCACTGATGATTGCATAAGCATGAAACACTCTAGACGTACTTGAATGACGTTTATGCTTCATAAATGTTAATTTCAACTAAATTCTTGCCACGGTTCACGTCGGCAAAGAAGTATGTTCCTTATTTAAAGGAGTCAGAGATGGCGTTGTGGCTGGGTTCAAATCCCTAGATCAACAGTAATCGTGATACCCTTCACCGATGAATTCTGAAAGGATGAAACACTAGTATCTGTAGGTATTAAAAATAAAACGTAAAAATAATTATAGTAATAAGTATATATATATATATATATATATATATATATATATATATATATATATATATATATATATATATATATATTAAATTGTAATTCAATGAATTTAAAAAAAAAACCTCTCATTGAAATGAAATGAAGTGGTTGAGTTTCATATCAAAGAATTTTTATTATTCTAAGCAAGACAAAGAATGCTTTAGAAAATTAATCTCCTTAACCTATAGGGTTTCGATGTCTACCATCTCATCAGAGGAGAGAAAATATTAGCAAATAGTTACAAAGGTATGCACCCTATTTGCTAAGGTTAGTGAGACATGGAAAGTCAAAGTGAAAATAATGCATTTATCAGAAGTCCTGTATCAGGAGGATTTGTAGAAAAAGGATATGAATGTTTTTTAGATCCCGCTTGCTTGAGATTAATTTTCTAAAGCATTCTTTGTCTTGCTTAGAATAATAAAAATTCTTTGATATGAAACTCAACCACTTCATTTCATTTCAATGAGAGTTTTTTGAAATTCATTGAATTACAATTTAATTTATTTGCTCTATCTTGCATATCGAGCAATTCCTGTTTAGATGGGATAACTTATAGAATATTACTGCCAGTAATATTTTGTAAAATTACAATCTCACGTTTCCATAACAACTGATTGTTAAATAAAAACTATTCTGAAGTATATATATATATATATATATATATATATATATATATATATATATATATATATATGTATATATATACTTATTACAACATATATATATATATATATTTCTTATACAACATATATATATATATATATATATATATATATACTTATTACAACATATATATATATATTCTTATTACAACATATATATATATATTCTTATTACAACATATATATATATATATATATATATATATATATCTATATATATATATGCACATATATGTTGGGATGATTAGTTGGAATAATCGGAACATTTGTGGGCATCAGAATCGGCATCAGAATCAGATAAATTTGTGCTTATTTTACGATGCCAAAACGATTCTTTAATTGTCTGTTTTATTTGATTTTGTTTAAATCAAAATCGTCCATAATAATGATAAAATAGTAAATATTTATTGATTTTAAACTTTCAATAAAATTAAAATCTATAAATAATACCCACAAGTGTTTAGGAAAATATCTGCACATTTAACACGTGTTTTTTTATGGTAAATAGGGGGAAAATACCAACTCTATAGTAAATAGAGTTTTTATAAAGAATCAGAATCGCAATCGGTACTTGTATCAGAATCTGCAATTTAGTACAGAATCGGTAATTGTATCAGAATCTGAAAAACATTGGAATCGTCGAATCACTAGCATATAATACCAATACGTATCAATCTACTACAGTATGTGTCGATTTCTCTAGCTATTTCATTCTATTTTTAGACATCAACTTATTCTGCACTAGTTTGCATATAAACACCTACGTAGGAATCCACCTTTCAGCTTCCAAATGTATCTAGTAATTATCTTTATATATATTTTTATTTAAAAATTTATTTTTTAAAATCCTTTGAGATCAGGTCCGGGTCTGTACTGAATGGTATCATATATTATTTTTCGGGGCCCATGGTGCAGTGGATAGAGGCGTTGAGTTTCTACGGTTCCAGGTGAGTATTGTCTAAAGATAACGGTTTCAGTCCTACTTAAGATAATCCAGAGGATTCGTTGGCAAAAACATGGTGAGACGGCAGCAACAACTATGGAAGGCAGTAATTACTGGGGATACAGTTACAAGACTCAGCATTTCTATCCTGTCGCAGTTAAGCACATAAAGAAGGCCAGAGGATGAGTTGGCCGAAATGTGGTTAAACAACTATGAAGATGAAGATAACAGTCCGCAATAAAATGAATACGTAATTAACTTTAGTGTCTTTACTAATTTATCCAGCGACCTATTATAATAATTTCAGCCTGTATCTGCATGTCAGTTAATCTATATCAGCCTTTCACTACCTACATACACACCTATTTGACTACCTATGAACCTATCAATTTATTTATCTCTTAATCTATTCTATTCTCTACTGATTTGTTCGGCTCGTAAGTTCAGTCTATTTAAAGATATCAATTAATCTATACAAGCTTTCGACTACCTACAAATTGTATCTGTATATCTATCTATCCATCTATCAATCACTTTTATTGAAAACATGGAAGGTTTTATTAAATAGGCAAAGAAAAATAAACATCAAGCTGATAAGGGAGAAGACCTTTGCTGCTTCAATTGGCAAAGCAATGTATGGGAAACCAATGAAGAGCTAAGAACAATATTTATCTTGAAGACTTTCTCATTGAATTCACATTGAAAAGCTAAAAGAGTGAACACACTAAGAGAAGGGAAAGAGTGGACAACAAGAAAATAGTAGCAAGTTTGTTCATCCATAGAAAATAATGTTCAACATTTAACAACTTTGAACATTCAAGCGGCAATCGTGTCACTATTCCTCCACCTCTCCCTTTTCCTCCTTATTCTTCTCTCTATCAAATTTTCATTCTACTTTCTTGTAATTTATTTATCTTAGTCTTTACCGGAAGAAAGGTTTATTCATCATTTTTTTTCTTTTAATCTTTTTTTATCTGGATTCATGAGATGAAAGGATATATTTATAGTTCGAGTTAAGATGACTTACTTGTGATATATGAACAAGGAAAAGATGATGGCCAAGAAGAGGAGGATCAGGAGAATGGAGAGGAAAGGTTAAGATAAGAAGGAGCAGGGATTGTAGTAAGGAGAGAAAGAGAGAGGGGGGGGGTAGCAACAAGATTACAATTGCAATTAAGAGAGTGAGAGAATGGCATATTGTGAGAGACAGCTAACCAAGAGACATTGTTTAATGCAACAAGAAATGAATGTAATGAGTTAAAGTTCAGCAAACAAAAGGCCAACCACGACTATGACTTTAATAGAGAGCGGACGCGCGTATGGCGGCTGTATGCAAATGTCGAGCTGTGTGCGAAGTGACGTCACTGTAAGGAAAAAGTAAAAAAACTATAAAAAAGAATTTGTGCACAGACCGACGAGGATTTTAAAGAAGACAATCACATTAGTGGCATGGTTGATGTCACAGACGTAACGAGAAGTCACACATGGTGGGAGAATGAGAAATAAAGGTCTTTTCTTTCTTAAAACCTAAAACAGCGAGTTGAAGTTCTTTCCTTTTCTTTGTCCCATTTGCGACTGAGTCTACAACGTGTTGGATCTCAAGTGTCTACATGTTAACATGTGTATAAACGTTTGTAACATTGCATGACAACCAGGAAGTATGTCGATGTGTACGCATTGTGGGAACGTTTCTGGAACGGCTGTTACGTCTTGGGAGCGGCAACCAGTTCCACGGGTGTTAAATATGATAAAACAATATGGGTTTGGTGCCATAACCGGGATTTGACATGGTTACATGTCCATGTACTCGGTTTCTTATTGCGCAGGTTGTAAATGAGTTTCAAGAGCACCTTAGTCTTTCCTTTTCGTGGGGTGAAGAAATTTACTTCTTCCTGAGGTAATCATGGGCAGTCCCGTTTTAGTCTGTTATCGCTAAAAGACCCTCACTGCAGCTTTGCCAAGGTGTATTCACAAAACTTACTTATTAAAGTGTTGGTCGATTTGTTGCTGTAGAATTCAGTTTTGAGTATTTTAAATCGAGTTTAATCCCCAGTATTTTAAATCTAGTTGAATCCCCAGTATTTTAAATCTAGTTGAATCTCCAGTATTTTAAATCTAGTTGAATCCCCAGTATTTTAAATCTAGTTGAATCCCCAATATTTTAAATCTAGTTGAATCTCCAGTATTTTAAATCTAGTTGAATCCCCAGTATTTTAAATCTAGTTGAATCCCCAGTATTTTAAATCTAGTTGAATCCCCAATATTTTAAATCTAGTTGAATCTCCAGTATTTTAAATCTAGTTGAATCCCCAGTATTTTAAATCTAGTTGAATCCCCAGTATTTTAAATCTAGTTGAATCTCCAGTATTTTAAATCTAGTTGAATCCCCAGTATTTTAAATCTAGTTGAATCCCCAGTATTTTAAATTTAGTTGAATCCCCAATATTTTAAATCTAGTTGAATCTCCAGTATTTTAAATCTAGTTGAATCCCCAGTATTTTAAATCTAGTTTAATCCCCAGTATTTTAAATCTAGTTGAATCTCCAGTATTTTAAATCTAGTTGAATCTCCAGTATTTTAAATCTAGTTGAATCCCCAGTATTTTAAATTTCGTTGAATCCCCAGTATTTTAAATTTAGTTGAATCCCCAGTATTTTAAATCTTATTGAATCTCCAGTATTTTAAATTTAGTTGAATCTCCAATATTTTAAATCTAGTTGAATCCCCAGTATTTTAAATTTAGTTGAATCCCCAGTATTTTAAATTTAGTTAAATCACCAGTATTTTTAATCTAGTTGAATCCCCAGTATTTTAAATTTAGTTGAATCCCCAGTATTTTAAATCTAGTTGAATCCCCAGTATTTTAAGTCTAGTTGAATCCCCAGTATTTTAAATCTAGTTGAATCTCCAGTATTTTAAATCTAGTAGAATCCCCAGTATTTTAAATCTTATTGAATCTCCAGTATTTTAAATCTAGTTGAATCCCCAGTATTTTAAATCTTATTGAATCTCCAGTATTTTAAATCTAGTTGAATCTCCAATATTTTAAATCTAGTTGAATCCCCAGTATTTTAAATTTAGTTGAATCCCCAGTATTTTAAATCTAGTTGAATCCCCAGTATTTTAAATCTAGTTGAATCTCCAGTATTTTAAATCTAGTTGAATCCCCAGTATTTTAAATCTAGTTGAATCCCCAGTATTTTAAATCTAGTTGAATCTCCAGTATTTTAAATCTAGTTGAATCCCCAGTATTTTAAATCTAGTTGAATCCCCAGTATTTTAAATATAGTTGAATCCCCAATATTCTAAATCTAGTTGAATCCCCAGTATTTTAAATCTAGTTGAATCCCCAGTATTTTAAATTTAGTTGAATCTCCAGTATTTTAAATTTAGTTGAATCCCCAGTATTTTAAGTCTAGTTGAATCCCCAGTATTTTAAATCTAGTTGAATCCCCAGTATTTTAAATCTAGTTGAATCCCCAGTATTTTAAATCTAGTTGAATCTCCAGTATTTTAAATTTAGTTGAATCCCCAGTATTTTAAATTTAGTTGAATCCCCAGTATTTTAAGTCTAGTTGAATCCCCAGTATTTTAAATCTAGTTGAATCCCCAGTATTTTAAATCTAGTTGAATCCCCAGTATTTTAAATCTTATTGAATCCCCAGTATTTTAAATTTAGTTGAATCCCCAGTATTTTAAATTTAGTTGAATCCCCAGTATTTTAAATCTAGTTGAATCCCCAGTATTTTAAGTCTAGTTGAATCCCCAGTATTTTTAATCTAGTTGAATCTCCAGTATTTTAAATCTTATTGAATCCCCAGTATTTTAAATCTAGTTGAATCCCCAGTATTTTAAATCTAGTTGAATCCCCAGTATTTTAAATCTAGTTGAATCCCCAGTATTTTAAATCTAGTTGAATCTCCAGTATTTTAAATCTAGTTGAATCCCCAGTATTTTAAATCTAGTTGAATCCCCAGTATTTTAAGTCTAGTTGAATCCCCAGTATTTTAAATCTAGTTGAATCTCCAGTATTTTAAATCTAGTTGAATCCCCAGTATTTTAAATCTAGTTGAATCCCCAGTATTTTAAATCTAGTTGAATCCCCAGTATTTTAAATCTAGTTGAATCCCCAGTATTTTTAATCTAGTTGAATCTCCAGTATTTTAAATCTAGTTGAATCCCCAGTATTTTAAATCTAGTTGAATCCCCAGTATTTTAAATCTAGTTGAATCCCCAGTATTTTAAATCTAGTTGAATCCCCAGTATTTTCAATCTAGTTGAATCCCCAGTATTTTAAATCTAGTTGAATCCCCAGTATTTTAAATTTAGTTGAATCTCCAGTATTTTAAATCTAGTTGAATCCCCAGTATTTCAAATCTAGTTGAATCTCCAGTATTTTAAATCTAGTTGAATCCCCAGTATTTTAAATCTTATTGATTCTCCAGTATTTTAAATCTAGTTGAATCCCCAGTATTTTAAATCTAGTTGAATCCCCAGTATTTTAAATCTAGTTGAATCCCCAGTATTTTAAATCTAGTTGAATCCCCAGTATTTTAAATCTAGTTGAATCTCCAGTATTTTAAATCTTATTGAATCTCCAGTATTTTAAATCTAGTTGAATCCCCAGTATTTTAAATCTTATTGAATCTCCAGTATTTTAAATCTTATTGAATCCCCAGTATTTTAAATCTAGTTGAATCCCCAGTATTTTTAATCTAGTTGAATCTCCAGTATTTTAAATCTTATTGAATCCCCAGTATTTTAAATCTAGTTGAATCCCCAGTATTTTAAATCTAGTTGAATCTCCAGTATTTTAAATCTTATTGAATCCCCAGTATTTTAAATCTAGTTGAATCCCCAGTATTTTAAATCTAGTTGAATCTCCAGTATTTTAAATCTAGTTGAATCTCCAGTATTTTAAATCTTATTGAATCCCCAGTATTTTAAATCTAGTTGAATCCCCAGTATTTTAAATCTAGTTGAATCTCCAGTATTTTAAATCTAGTTGAATCTCCAGTATTTTAAATCTTATTGAATCCCCAGTATTTTAAATCTAGTTGAATCCCCAGTATTTTAAATCTAGTTGAATCTCCAGTATTTTAAATCTAGTTGAATCCCCAGTATTTTAAATCTAGTTGAATCCCCAGTATTTTAAATCTAGTTGAATCTCCAGTATTTTAAATCTTATTGAATCTCCAGTATTTTAAATCTAGTCGAATCCCCAGTATTTTAAATCTTATTGAATCTCCAGTATTTTAAATCTAGTTGAATCCCCAGTATTTTAAATTTAGTTGAATCTCTAGTATTTTAAATCTAGTTTAATCCCCAGTATTTTAAATCTAGTTGAATCCCCAGTATTTTAAATCTAGTTGAATCTCCAGTATTTTAAATCTAGTTGAATCTCCAGTATTTTAAATCTAGTTGAATCCCCAGTATTTTAAATCTTATTGAATCTCCAGTATTTTAAATCTAGTTGAATCCCCAGTATTTTAAATCTAGTTGAATCTCCAGTATTTTAAATCTAGTTGAATCCCCAGTATTTTAAATCTTATTGAATCTCCAGTATTTTAAATCTAGTTGAATCCCCAGTATTTTAAATCTTATTGAATCCTCAGTATTTTAAATCTAGTTGAATCTCCAGTATTTTAAATGCAAAAATGTCTACGAATGATCTAGGGATGTGATTTGGAAGATCGTTAATGTAGATCAGGAAGAGAGGATGGACCCAGGATAGACTCCAGCATTAATATTATGAGCTTCTGATTTCTTCCCATTAATTACTACTCTTATGAACCTATCAGAGAGAAACAATTTAATAAGTAAATACAGGGCATACAGATGAGATTTTCCAGGGTGTTGGGAAGCAATTCTCCTTAAGACAATACTTAAACAGCTTTGTAAGTATGAGAACTAGTTCTGGTTGAAGCTTTTTCAGCACTATAATTGGAATGCTGTTGGGGCCAGTTGTTTCAAGGTTTTTGATTAGCTTGGCAACGGCATGCACAGATATTTGTATGTCGCATAGCGTGTTTTCTGATACAGGGGGAAATATGATGGGTTGGCGGCCTTAATCGCAAAGGGTAGAATTTGCAGCAAAGTTCTTCAGAACATATAAGTATTTCTAATTACTGTATTAATCACACTAATTATTAATAGAGTATTACATTCTAGAAAATAGTTTACTTTTAACTCCTCATGACACCTCATAAAGTTGTGTGAGATTAAAATTATTGTTATTCTGCCTAATATTTCTGAACGCTGTGGATAATTATTCTTAGTAGATGTCTCCCCAAGTAGTAATTGTGACATTAGCATAATTTTGAAATCTTCCTTATGACGCATCTTTTTTATGGGTATTACGATTATGCTCGTCGGCCTAATATATTGTGAGAAATTACACAAATTGAATCGTGTCTCCTAATTAGTTGATTAGTTTAATACATCGTTTTTAAAACAACCATTCTTATTGGTTGAATTCAAATATTAACCTATGCAAGTTGCGAGCCTTTTTTCAACTGAAAAATCAGTTTGGGAAAAAATGTTGAAGATACCGAACTCATATCATTTTCTTAATTAATTTAAAGGCCTTTGACGCCCAAATTATCATGATATCTTTGAGACAATTTACTTAAAAAATTAGGTTATTCCCTTTTGAGGTATTATTAATATCGTCTTTTCAGTCAGCAAAGATTGTTGAATTTTGGATAATTACAACCTCATGGATGCATCCGAATTTCTAATGGGTCATGTATTAAAAAGAACAGTTTCGTGCCAAGGACAATCACTAACCTCCATAGAAGATTATTTAACTATCACTTCATCTAGAAGTCAACTACCAGGCTTACATAGAGCTGCAAAATGTGCAACATATTTTACAAGGAAAGAAAACTACCTGTAACTAACCATCAGGTGATTTCACTTTTCAATTTGTTGTGTTTCTATTTTTGCGCTTTTTTTTTGTTTTACATGGGGGTCATCACTTATCAAGGCCCGAAGGCCACTCAGGGATAAGGGTTAATGCGTGTAAAGTAATCAATGAGATAGTATTATAGTAATCATTAGTATTGGGGGTTTTGATAGAGTATCTTACTTAAGGGGGGGTGTTTGTCAGGAGTTTGTTTATGTTGGACTTGAAGACGTCCGAGTTGTAGTCAGGTGGGAAACAGGCAAGAGGCAGAGAGTTCCACTGGCGTGCAGTTCTAAGAAAGAAGCTTTGCTCATATGGGAATAAAACTCTTGTATAGCTTAAATCCTCACAATACATACCTGTTTACTCAACAGCTGCTGCGGTTGCTAATTATCTAATATCTGTTGATCAGTTGCAATTCTGAGATTGTATACTTTCCTAGTGTTCATTAATTTAATTAAATATCTTTTAGTTATATTAAATTATCCGCTCTAGACTTTCACACTTCAGGAAAGATCGAAAATGTTTTTCAAAAGTCACTGTAAAAATAAACAATGTTTTTTTTTGTTGTTTTTGTTTTTGTTTTTGTTTTTGTTTTTGTTCTTAATTCTTTAAAAACACTAAAAATAATTATGGGGCAAACTTTAAGAAAAGAAAACGCCTCATCATTACTAAATGAGTGTTTACTCATGCTTGTTATTTTTTTTTTTAATGACAAATGTTTAGCATTTACTTTTTTTTTGACATGCAAATCAGAAAAATAAAAAATATTACAAAAATAACTCAGTGGAATTTTATACATGCACACAAACACACACATGTATATATTAGAAAAGTTAACGTGTGTGTGTGTGTGTGTGTGTGTGTGTGTGCGCGCACGTGCAGAACGGTCTCTATCAAACCACTCTGTCAATTTTTGGTCTGCAGACTTGAAACTTGACATACAGGGAATTCAGACTTGTAGAACAAATTCGATTTGTTTTTTAAACGAAAATACAAGTTAAGATAATGAAAAAATATTACAAAATAACCTATTGGAATTTTACGCACACACACACACATCTGTATATATTAGAAAAGTCAACTTGTCTGTGTGTGTGCAGAACGTGTTCTATCAAACTACTCTGTCAATGTTTAGTCTTCAAACTGTAAACTTGATTAGAGAATTCAGACCTGTGGAGATAAATTTGATTTGATTAAGGGATCAAAATTGAAAAATTGGAATTGGTAGGCGTAAGTAGACTTAATTCCATGAACGATGTTTCTGACAAAGAGGGAAGAATTGCTGTTTTCTGGTTCAGAATTTATTCCATCTAACACTTATCATTGGCAAAGTTTTTACATTGAAGTAGTAGATTTTTATCTCCTTACATCAAGTGGCTTCATGCATTGTCTGGAGCGATTTCCATAAAAAAAACACTTATATCAAATTTCCTTATATACTTGAATAAAATTGAAATACCGAACAAGAGAAAATATCCCTTCTTTCATCTACGACAATCGACTTGCTATTCACATCAGTATAAATTCCAGCTGCATCTGTAAATCTAGCCATTATTCTTCCAACTTCAGATTCTGACAGCAGCCATAGCAGACCAGTAACATCGAATCAAGAGGAGTTTTATTCTATGAAGAATCTTGCCACAACAATTTCCCAAACTTTCAAAACACAAATTCTTCAAGACAAGCAAACAAACATTTCTTTCATTAATGGTAAAAAATATTGTTTTATCAGCAGACTAGCTGGGAGACTCAATGTTGTCCGGGATTGAATAGGGATGAAAAAATGTTCCACCCTCCTAAACTTTTATTGTTATCGAAATTGGTGAAATTGTGAAACAAATCAATTAATTGCCTACTTTAGTTAGGGATCCCCTCCCCCCACGCAGTGTACTAGGAGGAAGCTTCACATGCTTTCCCACAGTGATTTAGTCCACAATACATTGTAGTTTACATTGCACTGTAGAGAATTTAGTGTTGATTTTTTTCTTTGAAAATTATAAATTTTATAAAATTATATGTAAATAATGGCTTCGCTTAAAGTTTAAAATGCAAAAATCAAGTAGTATGGTTCAATTGTGCTCTATAAAGAAACAATGATTTTGAACGCACCCTTATCTTATAAAGGAATCTACAGCTTATTTTATGGCTGGCCCTTTCTGCTTGTGATGTTAGGTTGTATGAAAACGTTAACTTTGGCCAACATTGGACTGTCTTCTTTAATTGGATTGTTTTGATTATCGAATTTCGATATTTATCGGATACATTTCGTAAGGACACTCCCAGACACATCAAGTACCTTCGTGTAAAACTTTAAAAAAATCGGCCCAGCTGTTTCCGAGTCCATAGGGTACGAACTTACACACACACGCAAAGTTTATTTTATGTAATAGATAAATAGATAAGTACAGTTTCAAATTAACTTAAATTCTCGAAAGAAACTAAAATCTAAAAATCCAAAAAATCAAAATCAAAATTAAATGAAAACATCCATACCAATTACCCTTGCTTCAGGGGAGCTGGTCGCCCCCCCCCCCCACCTCACACACATTAAAAACGAACTTGTATCACATTTGCTTTATTAGGCAAGCAAATAAATTTATAATGTTATAAAACTATTAGACGTATAACACACATTCTACAAACCAATACAAGGAAACACACACACACACACACTCACCTACGCACTCATTTGACCAAGTGCCAACGTGGCTCTCACTTCCACCCAAGTAATAAAAAATAAATAAAAAAAATAGTAAAATGAGAAACAAGAAAAGAAAGGGAAAAGCAAAAGATAGCAATGACCATGGTCTGACCCCCCATAAGCAAGGGTAGGGGTGGAACACACCCGTGAAGACCTTTAGAATCATTTACAGACATTTCCACTGCTCCAAAACATGTCACCAAAATGGACTGCGAAAATGCTTTTAAACATTCTGAACACATTTTCAATATATTTTAAATATTTCACACTTTGAATACTTTCTGAAGAGGACGCTTCATAGAACGTCTGAAACGCGTAAAAAATCTATTTCCATGATTTAAAAACATTATTACAGTGATCTAAATATGATACCTTTTTTAAATGAAAAATCAAAACACGGAATAATAAAATAATGTTAAAAAATACATACTAATTTTTGGTGACCTTTCTCATTTAAATATACATCTTTCTCTCGTTGGAATCTCTCAACCAATTTTATATATATATATATATATATATATATATATATATATATATATATATATATATATATATATATATATGTCCTCCTTGTAACAAAAAGTGAGTAAAAAAAATTGCTGAAAGAAATCATAAGTGTTTAGGGGAAGGGAGAACGAAATAGCAAGTCAGAATCCCCTGTCATCTAAAATCCAAAAGAAATCCTCCTTCGTTCTACTTCCAATTGATACGTTTTCATTTTCTTCTCTTTTAAAAGCTTTCCAGTTTGAGACGTTTTTTTTTTTCTTTTTCTTCGTTGATTGAGACATTATTTTATATGAACATGAACTTTAGTGCGAACACTTGCAAAGCATACTTTTCCCTGTTATTTTTGTTGGTGCTGGTTTTTGCTTAAGTTAAAAGATTCTCAAGATCCTGTTGCAACAAAGAAGAGTAGAGAGTGAACCTTGGATTTATTGTCGTTTTCGTCTTGTAATTCTCACCTCTCTTATTTTGTCCTTAAGTCCTCATATTCCATAAATGATGTTTCTGACGAAGAGAGAAGAATTGTTTTTTATTTTAGCTGAAATCTATCTAATATTTATTGTTGGCAAGTTTTTGACCTTGAAGCTGAATTTTTTTAGCTCCTTACATCAAGTGGCTTCATGTCTTATCTGGAGCGATTTCCATAATGAAAAATAAAAGATGGTGAGAAGAAACTCTATTATTTTATTACTAAATGAGCAGCAAAACTGTTGTTTTTGCAGCTCCTTTACAATTAACTGAAGAAATTGGTCAAGCCCAAGAAGTCCTAAGCTATCTGGAAGAGGAAGCGTGATTGGTGGGTTTGTACGACAATGTCAAGAAAACAGAGATACAAGCCTTCAATAACGTTGATCCGATTGCAGTGAAAACACTTGATGGAACTCTGCTCAGGGTTGTCGAAAACTTCAAGTACCTTGGAGCATGGTCAGAAATCATTGAAAAAGATTTGGAAGTGAGAAAAGCACTGGCATGGAATGCATGTCACAAGTTGAGGAAGATATGGTAGTCCACTCTCTCAGAAAAGTTGAAAGTAAGACTCTTTGTTGCCACAGTAGAAACAGTCCTTCTTTATGGTGATGAGGCATGGACTCTTACAAATGCACTGAGGAAGAGATTGGATGGCTGTTACACACGGATGCTCAGGATAACCCTCCACACATCATGGAAGAGCCACGCAGCAAACCAACAGCTTTATGATGACCTACCACTAATAGTATCACTGAAAGTACAGCAGAGAAGAATGAGAGTAGCCGTTCACTGCTTGAGGTACAGCGAGGAGGAAGCCGACAAGCTAGTTCACTGGATACCAAACCGTGGTAGAAGAAGAATGACCTACATTGACAACCTGCTACAGGACACAGGATTAGAAAGTGTTTGGGACCTGCAAACTATTATGCGAGATCGAGAGACCTGGAGAAATCGTGTGGATTCGGTGGTGAAGCATCCTGAAAGACGACAGAGATGAGATGATGGGATGATGAGATGATGCTTTACAATAAATTGAAAGAGAAAAACAATGGTCATTCGTTGTCACATTCTTTTATTTTCATGTTTTTAGTCATTTTTACTTGTAAGTAACGTGTATCCAGAAGATTTCATTGCATACAGAACCAGTCATGAGTACTAATGGATACTCATGAGTAAGTCTCGGAAATGGACGAAACAGTTTATTATTTGAAAGACACTTTTCTTTTTATTTGATGTTTTATTTTTGACATTATTTTAAAAATTCTTTTAAAAAAATATCTCATTCATCGTATTTTAACAAAAATTTCTTTTATCTATCAAAACCTAAAACTAAACGTAAATTCCATGAGCAAAGTTTCTTTCCAAGAACTACCCATCGGTGGTACACAATATCGTGGACCTGCTTCCATTGCCATGCCGTTTTCAAGTCTAATGTAAACAAGTTCCTGTTAAGCAGTTCTCCTAAATAAACAAACACTACCCTACTTCCACCATTACTGATCAACACGATATTGTCTCATGTGACACTCATTGATCCTTATCCTCAAGTGGCTTTTGAGCCTTGATAAGCCATGATCAACCCCAATAATAATAATAATAAAGATATTTTGATGACAAACTTTTTTTACGACTCAACTACAATTGTTAACAATTTCCAACAGAGAAAATTAGGGGTTGAAAAAAAGGCATCTGTTACCATAAGCAAAGCAAAAAAAAAATACTTTCTACCTGTCTTTATAATTTCTGTGTTTTAAAGTATTTTAAATCATTTTCATTTACATATTTTATCGATGCCTTCTGCATTTTGTAAACGTAGTCAAAATGGTGCAGGGTTTTACTCAAAGTAAAATCTTGAGGTCATAGAACGATTCAAAAATCGAAATTTAAACAAAACTACAATTATTAGCTGTCACTAATAGGTTCAAAATTTAATTTGCAACTGAGCTGTATTTTTGTTTAATTTTCGCTTTTTTTTTTTTGCTGTTTTGTAGCAGAGTAGTGCGCTCTTCTGGTAACATAGCGTGTATAAATGCATGTGAGAAAATCAGCAGCAGCCGTGGTATAGTTGGCCAGCGAAGGTATAAGCAGCAGAAGCCATCTTAGTACATATGCAAATTAAGCAAGTGTGCACACGTTGATGTTACGAAAAGATGGGGAAGAGAAAGAGAAAAAGATAAAAAAGACAGCACGTGGTTGAAAAGAGAAGCAAAATGCGGCCGGGGAATATGGACGTGTGAAGTCAAGGGCAAGAAAGTGCTGGCTAAGGCTAACGTTAGGTGGTGGTGACATAGAATTTTAAAAAGCATGTTATATGACACAGTGTTGTAAAACACGTGTGCACGAAAAGACTTTTGCAAGATAATGAAATGTGTTGTTTTTGGAAGAACCATGGCTAAATGCATTCCATTGGCACTTAAAAAAGGTGCCGAGTCTCTAGTTACTGGTAACTAGCTGACTGAAACATGCTCATGACTGTGTAGCATCATATTACTGCTTATAAAATCCCTGTATGTTTTATACAATATCACTTTCTGTTATAAAATCTCTCTCTGTGCTATACAATCTTTTTATGTGTTATACAATGTCTCTCTGTTAGTTATAAAATCTCTCTCTATGTGTCATACATTCTCTTTCTCTTTGTTTTACAATCTCTTTTCGTGCGTTACACAATCTCTCTCTATCTTACTCTCTCTCTCTCTCTCTCTGTCGTGCAATCTCTATGTGTTATATAATTTCTCCCTATGTTATACATTCTGTGTTTGTGTGTCATACAATCTTTCTCTCTGAGTTATACAATCTCTCTCTCTCTCCCTCTCTCTCTCTGATATACAATCTCTCTTTCTGTTGTAAAATCTCTTTCTCATGCAATCTCTGTGTTATAATGTACATCAAAGAGTCAGATGATTAATAGAATTATCTTGTAAACAATTGAGAGCTACTCTGATTGGCCACAGAGAACCTTCCAATAGTATCGAAAATTTGGAGATTTAATATTTTTTTGAAATACTAAGTTTCGATAGGAAATTTGAATATTTAATATTTTTAAAAATACAAAGTTTCGATAGGAAATTTGAATATTTAATATTTTTAAAAATACAAAGTTTCGATAGGAAATTTGAATATTTAATATTTTTTTAAAATACAAAGTTTCGATTGGAAATTTGAATATTTAATACTTTTTTGAAATACAAAGTTTCGATTGGAAATTTGAATATTTTTTTGAAATACAAAGTTTCGATTGGAAATTTGAATATTTAATATTTTTAAAAATTCAAAGTTTCGATAGGAAATTTGAATATTTAATATTTTTCCAAATAAAAAGTTTCGATTGGAAATTTGAATATTTAATATTTTTTTGAAATACAAAGTTTCGATTGGAAATTTGAATATTTAATATTGTTAAAAATACAAAGTTTCGATTGAAAATTTGAATATTTAATATTTTTTAAAATACAAAGTTTCGATTGAAAATTTGAATATTTAATATTTTTTAAAATACAAAGTTTCGATAGGAAATTTAAATATTTAATATTTTTTTGAAACACAAAGTTTCGATAGGAAATTTGAATATTTAATATTTTTAAAATACAAAGTTTCGATTGGAAATTTGAATATCTAGTATTTATTTTAATACAAAGTTTCGATAGGAAATTTGAATATTTAATATTTTTTGAAATACAAAGTTTCGATTGGAAATTTGAATATTTAATATTTTTTGATATACAAAGTTTCGATAGGAAATTTGAATATTTAATATTTTTTGAAATACAAAGTTTCGATTGGAAATTTAAATATTTAATATTTTTTTAAAATACAAAGTTTCGATTGGAAATTTGAATATTTAATATTTTTTAAAATACAAAGTTTCGATTGGAAATTTGAATATTTAATATTTTTTTAAAATACAAAGTTTCGATTGGAAATTTGAAAAAATGTCATGTATCCAAAACTTTTACATAAGATAATTTTGAACTTTGATAAAAATTGATTCAAACAAGAGTTTTTAATTTTACTTCCACATACAACTAAAATAACTTTACAATAAATTACTTAGCAAATATAAGACAAAATGACGGACATAAACAAACAGTTATAACAAAAAATAATATATCTAATACTTATGTGTGTTACTGTATATACAGCGTCCAAAACTAGGGGACAATATTTTAAAACCTAATATGTGTTAGAAATAACAACTGTGAAAAGCTGAAATTTTGACAACTGGTAGTCGTTATCATCCATAATAACATACTAACATTTGAATCATTTTCAAAGGATAGAAAAAGAATTATAACAATTATTTATTTATTCATTTTCAAAATAGGAACGTCCAAAAGTAAGGGACAACATTGAGAAAAACAATGTAAACAGTATGCTATATTCAAATTTTTTGATTTCCTCTAAAGAATAAGTCTTACTTAGTCATGTGTAAACGTTGCATCAGCCAGCACTATGGTGAAACGCCAAAAACTTGATTACTCTGTGAGACAAGCTATTGTGAAGCTACACAAGGAAAAGCACATCATTAAAGTGAAACGTTCAAAGAGTGTTGTAGGCAGGGTTGTTAAATCCTACAATGATACTGGTAAAATAGTTAGTGCTTTTAAAACCGACAGATCCCACAAAAATTTGGCAAGAAAAGATCGAATAATGCAGCATATGTCATTAAAGGACCGTTTTAAGTCTTGCACAGAAATTAAAAGGGTTATGAATAGTACCTCATCTGTTAATGTGTCAAGACAGACTGTTTCTAGATGACTGCAAGAAATAGGGCTGTTTAATCGAACCCCAGGAAAGAAATCACTTGTTAGTTCAAAGAATAAAAAGAAGAGATTAGAGTTTGCAAACAGATAGGTAATTTGGACATATGAAAATTGTGCAGAAGTATTTTTCAGTGATGAAAACAAGTTTAATTCATTTGGAAATGATGGAAAAAACAATGTAAAGAGATGTATTGGTGAAAAATTGAGTGCAAAGTGTACTAAGAAAACTGTCAAGTTTGGGGGCAGAAGCGTCATGGTAGTTGGAATGTTTTCTAGCCAAGGTACAACGCCTCTTGTCCGGTTACAAACTCTTGTAAATCTATAAAAACATTGTTCAAAATCATGTTGTGCCAATCATACAGAACTCAGGTTTCGATAGGACTACTTTTATGCAAGATAATGCCCCATGTCACAAAGCAAAGGTGGTAATGAGTTACCTTAGTGAGCAAGATTTCGAAATTATGGATTGGCCACCACAAAGTCCTGACTTAAATCCAATAGAAAATCTTTAGAAGACGTTAGGTGTGAAAGTTAGGGAAAGAAATCCCACTAACACGGATTACATATATATATATATATATATATATATATATATATATATATATATATATATATATATATATATATATATATATATAATATTAGTGATGAAACGATTTCAATATTTTTTGATTTTCTTTGAAATTCCAGATTCTGATATATTTTCGATTCTTTTAAAATCTATAGTTATCTATAAAGTGTATTTTTATCTTTTTTTTATATCGGATACTGCAAAAGCCCATGAATATGTGCAATTATTTTCATAAAGGTAAAATACGTCATCCCCCCCCCTCTCAGTACAGACCAAGAAATCTCCTGTGTGTCATGAGTAAGTTGCTGGAATCCACAATAAATAGAGAAGTAGTCAACCACCTCAGCAGAAATAACCTTCTTAGTGACATGCAATATGGTTTCCGTTCTGCTAGATCTACTGCAGATGTGCTAAAGGTTATATCTCATAGGATTAACGAATCTCTCGACAAAGGCTTCATTTCTAGGGCAATTGCTCTCGACATATCAAAGGCCTTTGATAAGGTTTGGCATAAAGGCCTACTACACAAGATTTCCAGCTACGGTATAACTGGAAATGTTTTCTCGATCATTAAATCATTTCTCTCTGATAGGCTCATAAGAGTAGTGGTTGATGGGCAGAAATCAGAGGCCCACAGTATTAATGCTGGAGTCCCTCAGGGGTTCATCCTGGGCCTAACTCTCTTCCTGATCTACATTAATGATCTCCCAAAACACATACTAAAATCCTTCGTCGACATCTATGCTGATGACACGACCATCTATGGCAACACATCAAAGGCCATAAATGATGATGTTCTCTCTGATTCTCTCTCCTCTGATCTTGAGCGCATGGTACAGTGGGGAAAGAGGTGGCTGGTTATCTTTAATGCATCTAAGACCAAGCTCCTATCTGTACATCATAAACGCTCTGATCCCCATCTGGCATCAATTGAAATGGATGGCTCTCGTCTAGGGGAGGCCCTATGTTTTGATAAGCTTCTGGGTTTGACCTTTACTCCTGATCTTAAATGGAACACATACATCAAATCTGTGGCCAAGGTCGCTGGGAAAATGGTGGGATCCTTCTACCGCTCCAGAAGATATCTCACTACTGATGCAATTCTCTATCTATATAAAAGCCAAGTACGTCCAAAGATGGAGTACTGCTGCCACATCTGGGCAGGAGCTGCTAAAAACAGCCTATCCTGCCTTAACAGAGTACAAAATAGACTTTGTGGCTTGGTGGGGGATGCCCTTTTCTCTTCCCTACAACCTCTCTCCCACAGAAGAGACGTAGCGAGCCTGTCTTTGTTTTATCGTTATTTCCATGGCAGGTGCTCGTCTGAGCTCCATTCTCTGGTCCCCCCCCCCTCGACAATCTTTTTTAAAAAACACTCGACTAGCTGAAACTACCGTCAATAATTTTCCCCACTCCCTATCTGTGCCTTAATCAAAACGTAGATTCCATGAAAAAAGCTTCTTTCTTAGAACTGCACGCCTGTGGAACTCTGTTCCGCTTGACTATTTCCCTCCCGACTTCAACCTGAATGTCTTCAAGTCCAACACAAACAAATTCCTGATGAACCGCCCCCCCTAAGTAATGACACCTTACAACTTCTCCAATACTATTGCTACACTATCCCATTGAGTACTGTACACACAGTAACCCTTATCCCCGAGTGGCCTTGATAAGTGGTGAACTCCATGTAAAAAAAAAAAAAAAATACGTTTTTGGGGGTAATAATCTATAGATTTTTGTATTACTGGTACTTCAAAATCAATAAATATTTATCATTTTTTATCATTAGTACCAGCAATGGAAAATTAAGTTTTAAACAAAAAAATCATTTTTGACATTAGAAAATATGCAGAAAATTTTCAGATTCTGATACCCTAAAAAGTTCTGATTTTTACGATTAACGCTTCTAATTTATTGTCCCAACACACACACACACACACACACACACACACACACACACACATATATATATATTCTTTGTTCCTGAAAAAAAAGAATTTGTATAAGATGCATTATCATGCTATCTACGTCTGATCTGAAACATTAGTGCTAGAATAACTCAGATTAGTACAATAAACATCATCAAAAGAACAACGTCCATATATGATGGCTGTTTACTTGATAGACGAGCATAATCATTGCTGATAGGTAGTTGTTGTTAAGTTTCAACAATGACCCTACAAGTGTTTTAATAACTGAGTATTTTGCTTGTTAATAATAAAATTCACGGAACAAATAAGTTTAAAATCACTTTTGTGTTCCTTTATGGAGATTAAAATTTTTCTAGTAAACCTTATTTCTAGAATTCTTAATTTGAAGCGAAATCTATTAAATGATTATAATTCTAGAAAATTGTCTAACATTTGAAACTAAAGATCTCATCAGGAGGAATTGAAATTCAGAGAATCTTATTTAATTCGTGCCATGCAATCATGTATCAAATTTCATGCCAATCAGAAATATTTGAATTTTCAAATAGAAAGTTGTGCTCATAATAATACCCCTTAATAATCCTTTAATAATGTCTTTTAATAATCCTTTCATAATGTCCCTTAACAATCTTTTAATATTGTCCCTTAATATACCTTTAATAATGCCCCCTAATAATCCTTTAGTATTGTCGCCTAATTATCTTTTAATAATGTCCTTTAATAATCCTTTAATATTTTCCTTTAATAATCATTTAATAATTTTCCCAAATAATTATTTAATATAGTCCCCAAATAATCCTTTAATATTGTACTTTACTAATGCTTTAATAATGTCCCCTAATAACACTTTAATATTGTCCCCTAATAATCCTTCAGTATTGTCCCCTAAAAATCTTTTAATAATGTCCTTTAATAACCCTTTAATAATGTCCCTTTATAATCTTTTAATAATTTCCCCTAATCATCCTTTTGTACTGTCCGTTAATAATCCCTTTATAATTTCTCCTAATAATCCTTTAATATTGTCCTTTAATAATCCTTTAATAATGTTCCCTAATAATCCTTTAATAATTTCTCCTAATAACCCTTTAATAATGTCCCTTAATAATCCTTTCATAATGTCCCTTTATAATCTTTTAATAATTTCCCCTAATCATCCTTTAGTACTGTCCGTTTATAATCCCTTTATAATTTCCCCTAATAATCCTTTCATAATGTCCCTTAATAATCCTTTCATAATGTACCTTTATAATCCTTTAATAATTTCTCCTAATAATCCTTTAATAATTTCTCCTAATAATCCTTTAATAATTTCTCCTAATAATCCTTTAATAATTTCCCCTAATAATCATTTAAGATACTCCACTGTAACTGGCATTTTCGGAATATTTAACAATTGATGTCTAATATTTTATGATTAAACTTTCGCCAAAATCAGAGGTATCTGGATTTTCATAAAAAGCTTTGGGTCCTCTTTCTTACTCCCATTAAATTAAATATAAACCACATTACTCACCCTTATGTCTATCAGTTTTATTCAACAATTTATAATCATTGGCCAGTTTGTTTCAGAGTTTATCCGCCACAAACATATCTACCTTTATATAGGTAAGGATATCGTTATGTATTCAAATCATTAATGTTCAAGTTAAGTTGTCTTAAGAGTCAATGGATAACCTTTGATAAGACAAAGCTAGTACTTTTCTCTCATGGCCAGAATACGTGACATAAGGGCCCAAAAGTGGGATTGAAGAGCCAGTACCCCCGAGGAGGTGCCTCAGGCAATTAGCTAACCCCTTTTCAATGAGAAAAGACAAAGCCTGGAAGGGTGAACCTAGAGCTGCATATGACCAGTAATATCCTGCAATCAATATGGATTAGACCATTTCAGAAATGGCATAGACTATGTTGATTTTGGTGCTAAGAGAAAATCTAAAAAATTCAAAACTGAAATATTGTTTTGTTTTGTTTATTTTTACCGTAAAAGTAATTGTCAGTTAAATATTCTTCAAATCAATAAAACGAATGCGACTTTTTGAAATGTACATATTTAAGCCTGTGCCATTTTAGCAGACAAATGATATAGTTTGATTTTAGAACAATTCATTTTAAAATGGATCAAGTTGGCAACATCAGATTAATCACCACCTTTGCTGATTGGACGTTTTCATGTTTTAAATGTGTGAAAGGTGATAATGAGATGCTTTAATGTATTATTATTGGCTCACAAGGAGCTTTCACACAGGTCTTCAGAGATCTTTCCCTGAAAACAGCCTGTGGTATTCACTGGAAGTTGAGTGACAACAAGTCTCCCCAGGTTTCCAGTACTCTCCTCCTTTTTCATTACTATTTGCAAATAAATTTGCATTATCTCA
Source organism: Euprymna scolopes (assembly GCF_053919585.1). Taxonomy (NCBI): domain Eukaryota; kingdom Metazoa; phylum Mollusca; class Cephalopoda; order Sepiida; family Sepiolidae; genus Euprymna; species Euprymna scolopes. Next base: position 15,967,397 of record NC_136502.1, on the reverse strand, counting down.
ACAGTTGCCTACCATTGATTTCTCATTGGCAGCAGCTATTGGTCTTTGCTGGGATTTGAGTGGCACTAAGCTTCCCCAAGGTCCCAGTTCTCTTTGCACTTATTCAGCTGAGGTCTGGCCAGTTCATCGGTTTTTCCTTCCTCCTTGACTATTTGGTTATTTAGTCTCGTTCTTTTTTTGGAGGGGGGGGGGCGGTGATGTGGCAATAGTTTCAATAATTTACTTTTTAAGTTCATGACATGCTCATTGTTTTTTGTTTTAAAGATAGACATTAATAACTATCAAATTTCAATTATAGGTAAGCTGTAAAAAAGGTTTTTATCCTATCAGTTTTTGAAACATTGATTTTTTTTCCCAGTCTCTGCTTTATGAGGTTTAATTAATAACCGTAATTAAATCTTTGATATACTCCTTTGCATGACAGTTTTTTTCGTTTTTTCTTCTTACCTCCTTTTAAGAAGAGTTCGATTTGTCAGATGAGTTAGTGTGCTTTCTTCTATTGATCTCGCCTGCTTTGATATTTCATACATGACGACTCAAGTGAAATAAGAATAATTATTTTCTGACTTTAAACAAGAATCAAACGGAAATCGATAAACCTCGTTGATTGCTATTTTATTGGTTCTATTTATTATTATTTTTATGATTAAAAGTTATGAAAATGATTAATTTTGCTTTGTTTTTTAAACTTTATTAGTGGCAGCATTCCCAGTTGGATAAAAGCTTTGTTGAGATACAACAATATATATATATATATATATATATATATATATATATATATATATATATATATATATATATATATATATGTGTGTGTGTGTGTGTGTGTGTGTGTGTGTGTGTGTGTGTGTGTGTGTGTGTGTGTATATATGTATGTATATATATATGTATATATGTATATATATATATATATATATATAAACAATTTTTGCTAAATGAGGAGCAATTTTCTCTATAAGAATTCCAATTTGTGTGGGGGATAATAATACTTATTTGAATGAAAGCAATAATGAAGTTGTCTAAAGGATTTTAATAAAAACTAGTAGAGCTATGCGACTTGACCCAGTGCCCTAATTTCCTTAAATAATGATGTCAACAGCAAATAAAGGGAATTTAAACTGAAAAAAAAATCAGTTTATTATGCACGGAAATAAATAAAAATCAAGTTGGATTATGTTTCATCAATTTAATCTCTTAAGTCATTTAATATAATTTATTCGCCATTTTTTTTTTTTACTTTGATTTATTACCAAAACTCTTTTGTATTATATATTTAAGCAAAATTACTTTTGATGATTTTCTTTTTTTTCTTTTTTTTTTCTTTTTACACAGTAATCACCACTTATCAAGGCCTGGAAGATAAGGGTTATTGGTATACGTTAGTCAATGCGATTATAGAGCAGTAAGCATAAGTAGTGGGAATTTTGTAAATTGGATTACTTAGGGGCACGGTTCATCAAAAACTTTTTTATTTTGGACTTGAAGACAACCATATTTTAGTCAGCTGGAAAGCAGGCAATCAGAAGAGAGTTCCACAGGCGTGCAATTCTAAGAACGAAGCTTTGTTCATAGAATCTACATTTAGGTTTAGGCACAGATAAAGAGTGGAGGAAATTATTTATAGTAGTTTCGGCTAGATCAAAAGGCTTCATGAAAGTTTGGCGAAGGGAGATCATAGATTGGAGCTCAGACGAGCACTTGCCATGAAAATAATGATAAAGCAGAGACAGACTCGTAACATCTCTTCTGTGGGAAAGAGGTTGCAGGGAAGAGAAAAGGGCATCCCCCACTATGCTACAAAGTCTATTTTGAACTCTGTCAAGGCGGGATAAGCTGCTAGAAGCAGCTCCTGCCCAGATGTGGCAACAGTACTCCATCGTTGGCTGTACCTGGCTTTTATATAGGTAGAGAACTGCATCAGGAGGGAGATATCTACTGGAGCGGTAGAAGGATCCCATCATTATTCCAGTGACCTTGGCAATGGATTTGATATACATATTCTATTTCAGGTCAGGAGTAAAGGTAAAACCCAGAAGCTTGTCAAAACATGGAGCCTCCCCAAGATGAGAGCCGTTCATTTCAATTGATGCCAGATTGGCATCAGAGCATAAATGATGTAGAGATAGAAGCTTGGTTTTAGATGCATTAAAAGTTACCAGCCACCTCTTTCCCCATTGTACCACGTGCTCAAGATCAGAGGAGAGAGAATCAGAGAGAACTTGGTCGTTTATGATTTTGATGTGCTACCATAGATTGAAGTGTCGTCAGCATAAATGTCTATGAATGATGTAAGGATATGATTTGGAAGATCATTAATGTAGATCAGGAAGAGAGTTGGGCCCAGGTTGGACCCCTATGTCATATATATATATATATATATATATATATATATATATATATATATATATATATATATATATAACTACTTCATTATTCACATAAATTAATATACAAAAGTATAAATTTATGCGTAAACTTTAAGTATTTACTTCAACAGTGCTCAATATGTAGGTAGAGGTAGAGCAGGCATTAGCCTGAAGAATCCTAGAGTTAAATGAAACGCGCAATATTCTGTGTAGCTTAATCGCCACATATATTTTATAACTTACTATATATATATATATATATATATATATATATATATATATGTTTCGAGTCTCCTTGCTAGTATATATATATATATATATATATATATATATATATATATATATATATATACAGTCCTAGTCAAAATCATAAGACCTCTTAAGAAAGTAAGCGTTTACGCATATTATCGAATTTTTAATCAAACAAATGGTTGAAGTCATTGCTAAAAGGGAAAATATGATGGAAAAAAATGAAATCTGCTTCATTCAAAACCTTAACCCTGATCTAATAATTATTTTTTCTCAACCCCCAGCCACAATAATTTAGATTCCACAATTGGACAACATTTATTGGATAACCCAGAATGTAAGCAGGTATATGAGTAAATGGAGGATTTAAAGGAAGAGAATGAGATCAATTCTTTAAGAGGAGATTTTTTGGGATAAAGCAAAGCTCAACAAATAGTATTGGAGCTTATATAGAGATGAATAAAGAACGAAAATGACGATATAAAAATATATAATAATTTATTCAATTAGGGTGTAGGATAAGTGAGAACTCTTTATATTATGGTATTTCGAAGCCTAATGCTTCTCATCAGAAGAGGAGATAAAATGCTGACCTCTTTTGATGATAAGCCTTAGGCTTCGAAATACTATGGTATTGTAGTGAAGTAGAAGAAAAAAAAATTTTTTTTTTAATATATAGGACACAGCTGTTCCTTCCAAAAGGTTGAGCTCTTCAACGTCCAAAAATAATTCACCATCACAAAAAGAATTCCCCGTCACTTCTTCCAACCGTCGTTTCAAACTCTTCACCCTGCTTTAAAAAATAAAAAAATAAAAAGTACCGTTTATATGCTGCTCACTTCTCCACTTATGCAAATTGACTATCAACCAGAGCCATCTAGTTTTCCATTTCTCCAAACAGCCAATTTGCAAAGGGGGACAACTCAAACCACACAGAGCCATCTAGTTGTCCATTTCTCCAAACAGCCAATTTGCAAAAAGGGACAACTCAAACCACAGGTATGAAGAGGTCTCACTTACCCTACACCCTAATTGATGTATACCCTTATTGAATAAATCAATAAATCTCTCTCTCTTTCTCTCTCTCTCTCTCTCTCTCTATATATATATATATATATATATATATATATATATATATATATATATATATAGAGAGAGAGAGAGAGAGAGAGAGAGAGAGAGAGAGAGCGGAATGATTTATGAGGAGGAGTTTACTAATCAAAGAGAAGCAAACACCAAAATCAAATATAAATATAGTTATTTATATTTTAATCCCAACCAAATTTTATATATATATATATATATATATATTATATTATATTATATTATATTAAGTATATATATATATGCATGGCAGCATCTTCCAAGTGGTGTACAGCTGGGAGTTATGATTACAAGTCAATATCTCCTAATTAATAGCTTTCCCTCCCACCACACCACATTTTTTCGCTCCCTGAATCAACTCCGCTGTCTACACCCACACAATTGTCTGACCAAATTCAACCACTTTTTCTACTACCTTTTTTTTCTCTAACCCTTTCTCCCCCACCCCAACCTCTCTCACGTCTTTGTTCATTGTGTCCTTACGATTTTTACTGTCTGCACAGCAGAGATGCCTTCCTTTGGTTCCTTATGCTGACATCAGACGCAATGTGCAGCCAATATAGAGTCTCATGAGACCCTGTTCGATCTATTGTCATATTAATTTTCTTGTGACCGCCAAAAAGTCACAGAAATATCTAATTTCAATGAAATCTTTAGCATTTATTCAATTAATAACAAATATTTTCTAAGAAATACAATTTTTCAAATTAGACATCGGGTGGAATTTTAAAAGAGTAGACATTCATCAGAATTTAAGTTTGGGCTGAATATGTAACCTTTCTCTTTTAATGGAAATCACGCCCGACATAGTATGAAGCCACTTGATGTAAGCAATTCTTCGTCCTTTGTCAGAAATATCTCTGATTGAATGTGAGGACTAACGGATAAAATCAGGGAGATTTACGAGATTGCTAATAAGTTGTTACTGTTAGAAGCGATTCTATATGAACATCTGAAGGAGATACAAGAATTACAAAATCTTCTGATTGGAGTCATTAGTAGGCTCTGTACCCTTTCCGATTTAGGGGAGGAGTCAGAGGTAGTTATCACCTGTAAGCAATAACGTATAATATATCTTATTACTTATCTCTCTTAATAAATACTTACAGGCATATAACTCGTTTTTTTTTTTTTTTTTTTGCTTTTTTTTTTTTTTTTTGGATTAATCTGTTTACGACATTTAGAATCAAAATATAACTAAATAAATAAATATATAATAGATTATTTAATGCCTAAACACTCATCTGCTTTATCTAATATGACCCCTTACTTTGAACTATTTAATTATTATGGAAATGACATTAAAAGACATCCAGTGAAAAGATTACTTTTAGGGACTGTGGGGCTGTTTCTTACTTACTATTACTCCCAGGTCCATTTTGTGTTTGGAGTGGTAACTCCTTGTAAAGCATCTGGTGCTATCAAATAATGCTGTCTAAAGATACTGGCTTCCTGACCAAAAATGCAGCAACCATAGATATTATTGTTTTTTTAATTTTTTTTCTCTTTGCAAACCTCAATCATGTTCTGCAAAGTAAAAGACAAAAACAATTTTTCTTCTAAAAAATAATCAAACCAAATATCGTTTAAGAATATTTGGAGATATGAAGAACTTGTAACAATAAAAATATTTTCCTTTGCAAAATTATTGGATTTGGCATTAAATAGCCCAATTGCTATGCCGTAAAACAAAACAACCGAACCAAAATCCATTAATAAAAGTTATGAAGATATAAAAAAATTTGAAGCATATATATTTTTTTTTAAATTACTGGATTAAATAACTCCAAAATGGTTGATGTGCTGTTAAACTACCAACTAAACAAGCAATAACTTTTTTTCTTACCTATTTTATGTCGTATCATATAAAAAAGGGGGTTTATCATTCCCACTTACCTCCCTTTAATACACTAACAATCTAAAATAGGGTCTGTCTAATTAACCAATCAGGGACCCCCGTTTATCGGGTTCGCTTTTAGAACAATAGTCTCTTCCTCTTTTAACCACAGCTCGTCCATGAAGCAACAGGTAGGAAAATTCCTCTCCTAAAATTTTGTACCTATACGAACATTACAAGAGCCGTCTAATTCTTTGGACGTAAAAGAACTTTATAGTTGGACTTTCTCTAAAGCCGCAAACACAATAAGTTTTGCAAAACTTGTAAATTTTATTGTTTTAATAATTAATACTTTTTTCTATATCCTGTTTTGTGTCGTTAGTGAATCCCTTTATTTAAGCCTGCTCCAACGAACTTCGCGGCAATTTTCGGACTACAACCTCCATTTGCCAGTATTCGCTTTAATCAACCCTATTTTGATACACAACCACAAAAGCTTTGTTAAATCTATTTCGTCACACCAATTCTTTTTAGTTTATTTTATACCAACACACAATACCCTCTCTCTTTCTTTCTCTTTCTCTTTCTCTTTCTCTCGCTTTCTCTCTTAAAATACTCACTCACTTTACCAGCTTCATGACTCATACCTATAATCATGCATAGAACTCTTCAATTCCATTTCAGCAAAAAAAAAAAAAAAAAAAGTAAAAGAAACTCATCTCTTCATCTTCATCATGTAAAACGTTTCTGGAGTCACACACCAATCAATAAAGTTTATCGAGGCGGAAACGTTTAACACTTCCCATAATCCTTGTCCGAATGGAGGGTAAAGATCTACAGAAGGAAACACAATCGCTAACTAATTGCGGGATATTTTGAAAATTTTACCTATAAATTATTATTCAAAGCAAATTATAATACAGGCTTTATCTCGACTGTTTCACAGGATATCAAATCCCCAAAGCAAGAAATAATCCAATGTTGATGTGCCATAAAAAAGATGAGATAAGATTATAATTGTTGCTTTATCGCTACACATCCCAAAAAAGGGTTGATATACCATAAAGCAGACGAGAAAAGCTTCAAACGTTTTGGCATTAAATAACCAAGAATTAGTTCACATGCTGTAAAACAAACCAACGCACAATTACAAAGAAAAGTCTCAGTTATAATTTAAATACAATCCACCCTTTTTTTAGATTTATGTCCGCCTTATGATATGTAGTGACACACAGTCCAAAAGAAATTTATAGAGTGCATAATTAGGTTACCAGATACTATCGTGGATTATGATATTCCAAGTTCAAATCTTATTGGATCTATTGCATTCCATTATTTTTATTTTTTATGGAAATAGCTCCAGACAAATAATGAAACAATTATATGTAAGGGGCTAAAAAATGCCAGCGATAAGTGTTAGATGGTATTGATTCTAGCCGAGAAAACGACAATTCCTTCCTCTGTTAGAAACATCTTTCATGGAATATGAGAACTAAAGAGCAAAATAAGGGGAACGAGAGTTACAGGGCTGCCGAAAGTAAACCACAAGAACCACTTTCTACTCTCCTTCCACTATACAATAATAACATTGTGAAAGCTGTACGATTTTTCACTCCAGATCTAGAATTGTCTTTTTTGACATAAAAGGCAAAGTTGGTTGATATGCAGACAGACGAAACCGGAAATTCAATGTACAAACTTAAATTGATCTTTACATGTTAACACAAGAATGGATCTTTTCTTTAGATGCATCCGTTTAATCTGCGTTTTTTTAAACAATGAAACTAATACTTCAAACTTATATGGTGACAGACCAATTAACTGATAGTCTCTTATGAACAGACATGAATGATAATAAAAATGTTGTTTCAAATGTAAGCGTGACAAACCAACAAAATTATTATTTGAAACCTAAACGTGACAGACTGACATGCAGACTCTTGGACAAATCTAAGAATTACATAAAAAATTGCTTTGTTAAGGAAGTTTAGCAAAAATTCTTTGTGAAAACCCTAAAAATTTAGAATAACTGTATTTAAAACGTTTCAAGGCAGCGTACCAAAGACAGAAATGTTTTCAAAACGGAGCGTTTGTAACTAATACGTATACGAAGTACAGACTAAATGATGATGATGATGATGATGATGATGATGATGATGATGATGATGATGATGATGATGATGATGACGATGATGATGATGATGATTTGTAGAATATGCCAGACAAAAAAATCCTTCCTCAAAGTCTAATATATAAAAGGCACTATGTCTGTCTGTCTCCATATTTTCAATCTCTTCCGAAACTAAAAGTCATAGAGCGGCACTAGGGGCCTCATATCATTGGATTTTTATGGATCGTTCTTCTTTTTTTTTTATTACATTTTCACCCCAAACAAGGCACATCGCCACTTTGATGTAGGGAGCTACTATCAGGGACATAAGCTACAGGGGTACTATGTGGGGAGTTGGGAAGCAAGATGTCGGTTCATGTTACACTTGAACTTCTGCATGTCAGTACAGTTGGGGAAGCAGGGTCCCGGAAGGGAGTTCCAAAGTCCAGCGGTTTTGAGGAAGAAACTACTGGAGTAGAAGGCTCTCTTACATCTAGGGATCTCTACTGTGAAAAGGTGGGATTTAGCTGCTTGTTGGGTCTGTCGGGGGTATTTACGTCGAGGGGGTACAAGTGCTTGCAGTTTGTCAGAGCATTCACCGTTAAAGTACTTGTAGAACAGGCAGAGTGATGCAACATTTTGTCAATGGGACAGAGGCTGAAGCTTAGATGTCAGTTCAGATCCTATTAGGTTGGCGACTCTTTTTTGGACCTTGTCTAGGAGCGAGAGACTAGTAGTAGATGCACCAGCCCAAATATGACAACAGTACTCCATACATGGGCGAATGGTGGCCTTATAGAGGTACACGATACTTTCGGGCGTTAGTAGCTTTCTAGCACGGTAGAGAGAACCTACCTTCTTTGCAGCGGTCCTGGCAATACTCTCAATGTAATTGTTCCAATTCATGTTTCCTGTGAACGTTAGGCTGAGGAGTTTAAAAGATGTACTTTCAGATAAAGAGTCTTTGGCCATTGCTGTTGGTGGTAGAGAAGGTTTCTTGTAATTATTGAAGGAAACAAATTTAGTCTTGGCAGCATTGAATGTGACCATCCATTTATGTCCCCATTCCACTACAGATCGGAGGTCATCCTCTAGTGCTTCTTTCTTTAGATATGTGTTCATTTGTTTTCCTGCCGTGTCTGTTAAAGGATAAAAGTTTTAAAAAATCGTTATACATTTTGTACATTCATCTTAGTTTATTTTTAATCAGTTCATATGCATGTCACGTTGCTACAGTGGTAACGTCACCAGCTTTCAATGCTACAATTTTGCTTTCGGTTTCGATTCTAGCTGATGGCACCCACATACTTTTTTTTTTTACTATTGAAATAACGACTCAATAATAATATATACGAATTGTGGACAAATTAAAATATCATATTTAAGCATATTTTTCGACCGGGCAAAGCCGCCCCCCTCCCCCGCTAGTCATCAATAGAACATTAATTCCTGTGAAGAATTGAAGTTTTGATTATTCGTATTAGAATTGCAGAAAATGCAACTTATTTAATCCTGGTCACTTTTTGCAGTTTATCATTTTCAATAAAAGAAGGTTGAAAGCATTTATTTCAACATTTTTTTCTTCTCAGTTCTCTTTTTACACTGGGTGGCTGATCTTTATATGTCTTATTCTGTTTTGCTTAGCAGTTTAACTGCACCATTTTGCAAAAATGTCTTTGTAGAATTTTTCTGAAGATTTTGAAAGACTTCGTCACGTGTTTATTATTCACAAAAAGTGCAAGTTCAAGAACTTACAATGTCAGGTAGATTGTTAAATGTTCATAAATTTCTACCTTTTTTTTGCCCCAAACCTTTAAAAAGGAAACGGTAAAAATAAATAAGAAATTCAGGATAAAATAGATTTCTATATCATTTTTGTTTTGAATCATTCCATTCCATCTTTTTTGTTGCTGTTGGTTTTGAGAGAAAGCTTCTAAAAATGTAATTTCGATTTGAAGTAACTCACCTTCCTCCTCATATATATATATATATATATATATATATATATATATATATATATATATATATATATATATATATATACTTACTTACACTCAACTACTTTATAATCTAAAAGTATAAACACATGCGCAAAAGAGTAAGAATAATTGTTTGACAGGAAAAAAAGAGAAAAATATGATATAGGGGTGGAAAGATTTGAAAGTGCATTCTCGGATCACTTTTTCTTTCGTATATTTTTTGAGAAATTGACTTCCGCTTCTGTATAAGTGTACTGCAACAATGGTATATATATATATATATACATATATTGTATAAAACTTTGTTGAAATTCAAAGACTAAAATTTTTCTTTTATATAACTCTTGTGTCTTTCATTTTTTCATGACAGCCGTTTCGTTAATGGGATCACAGTTTTATGATTTTATGTCTTCATAAAAATTTTCTTTCTCATCAACTCGTCAGATGTGATTTCCATCTGATATTACCAACAAAAAGTTAATTTTGCACCTATAAAATAGATAGATTGAGCTTTACTCGAAATTAATGGTGATTCAGTTTTTATCATAACAGTCTTAACCCGTTAAAGAAAACGGTATACATTGAAACTAACAATATTTCATAAATAAATATTTATATAATATATATATATATATATATATATATATATATATATATATATATATATATATAAGCTGTTATAATCATTAGATCACTATGGCTGGATCTTACGATATTTAAAAAATAAATAAATAAAACAAAAACTAAATGTTAAAATTTCAACCATATTTCTCGCGGTTGAGATTGGCTGTGAGTTTTGTCCCTTGCTAATGGAGTCAGAGATTGCTTCGTGGCCAGGTTCGAATCTCCCAGACGGTAGTAATCGTGTCACCCTGCATTGATGATTCATGAAAGGATGAAATACTAGCATCTGTAGTTATCAAAACTTTATTATTGTAATAATTATATATAGGTATATATAATATAAAAAAATTATTATTATTGAAAATTTAATAATAATAGTAGACTTGTATACAAAAGGTATACAACAATTTAATCATCTGACAAGGAGTCCAAATAAACAAGAAAACCCTTATTCCATGGAGTTTCGAAGAATGCAATTCTCATCATCAGAGGGAAGAGGTTTACAAAAATATACAATAAATTTTGCAGGTTTATGCATTAAAGGAAACTAACAATATGAATTAATCATACTTGCATCAAAAAAGTTATTTAACAGCTAGTGACAGTTTATAGGGATTCAATGAGATTTAGAAAGCAAGAAACGGGAAAAGGGAGAAAATGGATATAGTAAAAATCTAATGAGAAAAACGGTAAAATCCAGAACAGGATAAATCCGAAATGAGTCCTTTGAAAATCCGTTGGTAATTCATAAATAAACAGAATTATAAATGTCCAGGGTAAATTACAGCTTCCACGACGACACATATTATGATGCTGCAAATTTATCTTTTTAAAATGAAAAAATGAAACGACCATTCGCGCATGTGTAGTTTGCAAATAGTGTTAAAAGCAAAGTTTTAACCTGACCCTCCTTCAAACAAAACGACATTTTACACGAAATAATCGACGATTTTTTCCAATTTTTCGATATTATGTGTCCGAGAAATCACTCTTTCTAATGTTACCATATTCGTGCCGCTTCAATGCGGATGACAAAAGTTTTAACGGACACATACACACATATGCACGCACGCACAATAACACAGATATCTGCCCTTTATATAAAAGACTAGCGGGAGGGGCGCCTAGCGTTCTCTGGTCATAAAAACAAAATTGTGTCAGCGGTGGCGGGAGGGAGCAAAACAGAGAAAAAATTGTGACAACAGGAGCAGCATTGCCCAATAGTAAAATAAAATAAAATTTGATAGCGGGGGGGGGGGCTTTTCCCGGTCGTAAAATTTGCTTAAATATATAAATTGTGACAGCAGAGGAAGAGGTTGCGCTGGGCGTTGCCCAGTCAGAAAAGAAAACAGAACTTGGGTGGCATCAGTCAGAAGGGAAACCTGACAGCTGATGGACTAATCATTAAAAATTAAAATACAAAGAGGTATCTTCCAAGGTGATTCCCTATCACTACTACTGTTCATAATAGCCATGATGCCCCTTAACAATAAAGTAAGAAAATGTTAAGCCGGATACAAGTTAACTAATACAGATTAAAGAATGAACCACCTAATGTACACGGATGACCTGAAACATTTTGCAAAAACCAAGAAGGAACTAGAGACGTTACTTCACCATGGAATTTGGTATCAAACAGTGTGCACTTCTAGTCATAAAAATAGAAAAATTGAAGGCAACAGAAGGCACGGAACTACCCAACCAAGCGGAGATGAGCACACTTGGTGAACATAGCAGCAAATATATGCGAATTCTTAAAGCAGACACTACCAAAGCAACAGAAATGAAAGAGAAAATTAAAAAGGAATACCTTAGAAGAACAAGAAAACTTCTCGAAACTAAACTATATAGTAGAAACCTAACAAAAAGTATAAACATGTGAACAGTGTTACTCGTAAGATACTCCAGACTGTTTATAGGTTGGACCAGAAAAGAACTGAGGCATCTCATTCAGAAAATGAGGAAACTTATGACAATACACAATTCACTACATCCAAAGGATGATGCTGGCAGTGGTTGAGTTACATTTAAACACAGATCTGATGTTGTGTATGAAAGTCTTACAAAGAAACAAAGGAAAGAAATTGAACACATTATTTATTTATTTAGAATTTATTTTCAGTTGAAAGAAAAGGCATTTATTACCAGTCATTTCCACACCAAGCCGCTTGACACATATTTTCCAAGCCAGCAACAATATGGTCGCATTCCTGCTATTTCTCTCGAAGGTCAATTAACAGTTTCTTAGTTTGCAGCTATAACCAGCTGCTATGTCCTAAAATTCGTCTGTAATTCGTCCTAAAATCTTCTTACAAGTTCAGAGAATAAATGAGTCCTGCATCTTGTTTAACCCTTTACCGCCAGAATTTTTTATGCCATAAATAATTTTTTTAATCATGAACCCCACACGTGACAGAAGTTAGCGTGCAACTGATGCACGAGCATAAACAAACCCTCATTCACTTGTTGAACCATGCATAGACCTGCATTTTGACGACTAACTGAGCTGATAAGCTATAAGAGCAAGAAATTTTTTTTTTTTTGGAAGGCGACTTGACAATACAATTTTGTAGTAAAGGATTAAAAGTTCCTGTCATGTTACTACATGGTTAAGAACTCTGCCATGTCAACACGTGCTTAAAGGTCTTTCTCTCCACTATCTGGTTTTATTTTCACTTTTTTTCTTTCCTCTTCTTCATATCTTCCTGTGAAATTACGCTTACATACCAGCTTGGTCATTTGAATACATGTCAGTGGGTTCGTTAAAGTTGTAGCTAGACGAATGTTTGTGAATTTTTGTAGGGTGTGACCATAAATTGAAGCTCAGTTGAACACTGTGTACCGGAATATATAGCACCCCCCCCCAAAAAAAAATGATAAACTTTATTATATACAAGTCTACAGGGAGAAGTAGGCTCTGAAATGGTATGTATTTTCTTCTGAAGACCCGACATTGTCTAGTGACCAGAATGAAAAACCCTACTATTTAAAACATCTGATAAACTGTATTATATACATGTCTGCAAGGTAAGCTGTTTCTTTCAAACATCGCTCACTTCATTGCGAGTTTCTGCTACTGTTCCAGAAGCAAATATTATTATGTACAAATGAAAGTGAACACGTATTGTTATTATACAGCTTCTACATCGTACCCACCACACACTCGCACTAATGACGTCACGCTCGTGCCACGGTTTGGTTATTTGCATACATGTCAGTGGGTTAGTATGAGTTGTAGTTAAACGAGTGTTCATTGTGAATGTTTTGCAGAGGGATGCATAGATTCAAGTTCAGTGGAGTAATGTCCAAATGAAGGCACACACTCATTGTTATTATACAACTTCTACATCGTTTTATATTGTAGTCTCAATCTATTTAACCCCAGTATCCATCACACGAAAAAAAAAAAATTCTGCGGCTCATCTTTTTTTTTTTTTTTTGCATCCATTACTTTGTGTACTTAGTTTTAAATTTAAAAAAAAATGCACATTTCTAATGTAAAAATGAATGTAGAAAATGAAATGTCAGAGATTTTTCCTTTTTTTCCCCCCACATTTTTTTATTTTTTAAATCAAATAGACATTTCTTAGCTATCAGAACAATCAAAATGTCTTCTCATTAAAAAGGCAGTTTCACTTTATGGCAGCATAAATTCCGCAAGCGCTTCTCTAAAAAGGTTAAAACCGCCTCCTTAGTCTCATTACTTACTTTCAGTATGCAACCTTTCTTTGAAATCATGGCGATTATATTCTTGTCAAATATATATATATATATATACACACACACACACACACACACATATATATATATATGCGTGTGTGTGTATATATATATATATATATATATATATATATATATATATATATATATGTCCAATACAAAAAAAAATGCATTAGTACAAAAAGCTGGTGTGCCAAATGTCAAGTGAGAGATTGCTAGGTTTCGGCTCATTAACATTTAGGTGGGTCATATGACATTAATAACTCTACATTCTCCTTTTCTTTCTTACCTTTATTATTAGCTACCCTTTTAAGATGGCGTCGATAATCATTTATTGAGGTATTTTAGCTGAATATCTATCTATGATGATGATGATGATGCATCTTTTCCCCCTAAAGTAAATGATGAATTCCATTCCAAATAGATTCTTCCTGCTTAGTCTTATTGGTGTGTATTTTAGGAATTCTTTTAATATCATAAAGCATTATCTAAAAAAAAAAAAAATTATGATGCTAGGCTTACTTTCAGCTAAGTTATAGTGTGCTCAGCAATTAAATGTAAAACTAGGTTAATCGTTTGCTAAACCTGTGCTTTTTTTATTTCGTTTTTGTAACATTTTAATGTAAAACAAACAGTTCACACAAACGTGTAGGATGCCCATGTGCGGTTTTGCCAATAAGCAACCAAGAGGCAACATTAAAAAATAAAATTGTGGTTTGAGTTGTCCCCCTTTGCAAATTGGCTGTTTGGAGAAATGGAAAACTAGATGGCTCTGTGTGGTTTGAGTTGTCCCCCTTTGCAAATTGGCTGTTTGGAGAAATGGAAAACTAGATGGCTCTGGTTGATAGTCAATTTGCATAAGTGGAGAAATGGGCAGCATATAAACGGTACTTTTCTTTTTTTTTTTTTTTTTTTTTTTAAGCAGGGGCGAAGAGCGCAGAGAGTGAAACGACGGTTGGAAGAAGTGACGGCGAATTCTTTTTCGTGACGGTGAATTATTTTTGGACGTTGAAGAGCTCGACCTTTTGGAAGGAACAGCTGTGTCTTATATATTTTTTTTAATTTCTTTTTTTTCTACTTCACTACAAAAATAAGCAACCAAAAGGAAACATTAAAAAATAAAATCCATGATGTTAGACTTGCTTTCAGGTAAGTTTTCTTATAACAAGTGTAGCAAGCGAATAAAAGGTGAACATAGGTTAATCGTTCATGTTATTTTGTTTCATCAGATTCTTCGTATCTTCAGTGTCATTTTCATAACGTTTCGGTCGATGTAAACTCTGACTTTCTTCAGGTGTATCTTGTTGAACTCGGTTTGTATACCATACATGAAAGTAAACTGTCTGAAAACCTTCAATGAATATGTAATCCATATGACATCAGGAGAGTATTCAGAAGCAATTCAACACTCCAGAAACATCTTGTGCGAGTCAAACTCTCTACGGAAAAAAATAATGACTAAGAATTGTATATGAGATCACATGTAAATATGGAAAACTACAAAGGTGAGACATGTCGTCTACTAAAAGTGCAGTTAGAAGAACATCGAAAAGCCGTAATACATGGAGAGATTGAAAAATTGGGTGTGGCTCACCATATCTGGAAGGAAAAAGGAAACTATCTATCATTGTGGGACAAAGTAAAAATTATAGACAGAGAAGAACGGTAGAGAGTATGACAGCTAAAAAAAGCAGCACAAATGTTGGGTGACAATAAATTACTAAGTCGACCGAGTATAGAATTTAACACGGTATGAGAACAGTTAATTATAAATAATAGATGATATATACAGAGAACAATAAATAACCAATAATGTGTGCGCGTGTGTGTAGTAATAATAATCTATCTATAAAAGTGAAAGTGAGTGTGTGTGTCTGTCTGTCTGTGTACATTTCCCTACACAATAACTCTGTCAATTTTCAGTCTACAGACTCGAAATTTGATATACAGTGTACTGAGATTTGGGGAAATCTTTGTGATCAGTTTTCGGCCAGAAATATGACTCTTAAGGGGTCAAAGTTCAATGATTTGAACTTTGAGAACTCTACCAAACTCCTCCGCCAATTTTGGGTCTAAACACTTGAAATTTTAGATATAGGTTCTTTGGACATGGATCTAACTTAATAACTTGATTTAAGCCCAAAACAATAAATGCCTGCCTTAAACATTCGACAGAGGCGACGGATTTTCACAAGATCAGTATTGCTTGGAAGCTTGACAACAAATACTGAAAAATTGGCTAAAAACATTTATTTCTTCACCCTCAACTGGGCACTTTTCTACAGGGAGAGGTCGCTTTTTTCGCCGATATTTTCGAAAGTCATTCCCTCTTTTCGATTGTCTAGCCTTAATTTAGACCTAAGTCACTTCTGGTTTGGCAGTGGTCGTAACAGCAAAGACATCACGTTTTTCCCCCGTTCTTTTCCTCCTTCATTGTACAGGTTCGAGCCTGCCTTCCTACTACCATTTTTTTTTTTTTTTGTTCAACACACACCTCCAAACACCCGGCCAACGCCGGGCACTCATGCTAGTTTGTAATAAAATAGTGATATTTTAAACGAGAAATAAAACTAGGCTCCTAAAATTCGTACTAGAATTGTCCGCAAGGAGCCGTGGCACAGTGGTTAGATTACATGGAAAAATCAATTGAGAAAGTGATATTTTCCTGAGAGTTGAAGATTCAATTCTCAGCATGAGCAACAGAAAATAGAAATGCAAATTACTTAGGACTTCTATCCAGTCATGACTGCTGGAACGAGAACATGCTACCCCCGTGAAGTAAATAAAGGGTTCCAGTTCAACAGAAACATCTGAAGAAGATCGGAGGTTCCATCGGCTGAAAAGTTGTGAAAATAACACTCAAGATGAGAACAGTAGTGCGATGAATCCAAATCATAGAAAACCTCATCTCAAAAATTGAGAAACGAAAGGTTAATCGTTTACTAAACTCATTTTTGTTCACCTTTTTTTCCCATTTTCTCACTTCCTTTTCCTTTCTTAAAACTTTTTTTTTATTTTTTTGAAATAGCTCCAGACAAAGCATGAAATCACTTAATGTATGAAGCAAAAAAAGAATGTTAAAAATATTAATTCAAGGTAAAAAAAACTTGCCGACAACACGTGTTAGATGGATAAACTATGACCCAGAAAACAACAATTCTTCCCCTTTGTTAGTGAACGTTGAATGTGAGGACTAAAAGATAAAATAAGGGAAGCGAAAGTTAAGAAGTTGGCGAAAATAAACCCATTATCCAAATTCTACTCTCTTTAAAGGGAGGATTATATAAAAATATTCTCTACAACTATTTTTGCAAAACTAAATCACGTAATTAATTTGCAATTAAAAGATCTGGTAGAATTTCCATGGGTCCTGCTAGTTATTATTATTTTATAAAAATCAAGTTATTATTATTATTTTATAAAAATCAAGTTATAATTATTATTTTATAAAAATCAAGTTATTATTATTATTTTATAAAAATCAAGTTATAATTATTATTTTATAAAAATCAAGTTATAATTATTATTTTATAAAAATCAAGTTATTATTATTATTTTATAAAAATCAAGTTATTATTATTATTTTATAAAAATCAAGTTATAATTATTATTTTATAAAAATCAAGTTATAATTATTATTTTATAAAAATCAAGTTATAATTATTATTTTATAAAAATCAAGTTATTATTATTATTTTATAAAAATCAAGTTATTATTATTATTTTATAAAAATCAAGTTATAATTATTATTTTATAAAAATCAAGTTATAATTATTATTTTATAAAAATCAAGTTATTATTATTATTTTATAAAAATCAAGTTATTATTATTATTTTATAAAAATCAAGTTATTATTATTATTTTATAAAAATCAAGTTATTATTATTATTTTATAAAAATCAAGTTATTATTATTATTTTATAAAAATCAAGTTATAATTATTATTTTATAAAAATCAAGTTATTATTATTTATAAAAACCAATGGGCCTCTCCCAGGCGTAAACACATGACTTTGATTTAAATTTATAACTTGGGGCGTTTTTAGGATTGACGTCTTTCTTTTTAGTGCTGTTATGTATATGAGTTACTATTTCCACAACTATTTATTCCTTTTAGGGATCATATTGTTTTTTAAGTCGTTCTTGAAAGCCTGATGTTTTCTAATCTTTTATACTTTGCACTAGTGGTACAGTAGTCATTCGGAACAGATTGATGAAAGCAAACTTTTCTTTATTCCATACCAGAAGATGTATTCGGCATTGCCCGGTATTAAATTCCTTTTAAAAAAAGATGAAGTACAAAAAGCAGAAAGAAACTAAGACATGGGCATGCAAATATTATGGGTTTTTTTCTAAACAATTCAGTTCTTGTAAGTAAAAAAAAAAATACAATAAGTCAAGTACGATAATCATTAGGCCAGCTTGCCACGTCCTTTAAAAAGTATTTTCAAGCCAACTTATTCTTAACATAATGAGGCTGCCATGTGAACGAGTCATGAAGCAGTTAACAAATAGAGAAAAATCACATGACTCCCTCCATGTACCAATTTTTCAATTTTGACACAATTAGCAGCCTTTTTTTTCAGATGAAAACCGATTAAAGTTTTCCACTTGTCTGAATAACCTATATACCAAATTTCAAGTGTGTAGATTAAAAATTCGTTGAATATATAGGTTGAGAAGTGTCCTCACACACATTCTCACTTTTATATTTATATACCAAAAAACAAAAATAATAATGATAATGTCGTTCATCAAATTCCGTCTGTGATTGTTTACAATATCACGTCAACGTCTGAGCTTGACGATCTAAAAAAAAGTCTTTATTCTCTTATAGATAAAAAAGAAAAATCTTTGTTGAGGAATATTTTACATTACACAAGCTAAGGTTATGTAACATAAAATATTCATTGTAAAAAATTATTTTTTTATCTATAAGATACGAAAGACTATTTTTAAGACAAGTAGCTTCTGGTGGAACTTGTAGTAGCTTCTAGTGGGACTTATAAAACGGTAAAGCCATAGCAATTACCCACTAATATGGTATCGAGGGAAAGTAAGAGAGAAAAAGGGCAGAGAGGGAAAGTAAGAGAGAAAAAGCGCAGAGAGGGAAAGTAAGAGAGAAAAAGGGCAGAGAGGGAAAGTAAGAGAGAAAAAGGGCAGAGAGGGAAAGTAAGAGATAAAAAGGGCAGAGAGGGAAATTAAGAGAGAAAAAGAAACAAAGAGATATTTTTTTTTGTAAAACATAAAAAGGTAAAGCCATAGCAATTACCCACTAATATGGCATCGAGGTTTTACAAAAAAAATGTCTCTTTGTTTCTTTTTCTCTCTTACTTTCCCACTCTGCCCTGTTCTAACCAAGTCTGTCGACTTGTTCCACAAATCCCAAAACACCATCATGAAAAGTCTCCAGAAAAAATACACAATTAAACCCAGATCTCCAACTTCCAATGTAGACCCCCACTACCATGTCTCCTTCTCCATTCTCCAACATCAGGAGTCTACGTTCTAACCTTCCAGAGGTTGAAACTCAATTACAGGAGATTAAACCAGACCTATTATTCCAAAGTAAAACTGGCATTGGAGACAGACTATTTCCCTAGATGTGTGTGTAATTAAACTAACTTAACATCCAAATCTGACCCCCCAATATCGCCATGGGCATGGAATATGTGCCTACATTAAAGATGACTTTCCATGTGATAGGGACATCTCCAGAGAAGACCCTAAATTACCCTATATGTGCTTCTGTGTTGCACTTGCTCACACCACAGCGTTTATATTTGCCTTCTATCACCCCCACAACAGTGGAGTTACTATCTTTAAAAGCATATCTGAGAAAATTGACCACATCCTTTCTGCTCATCCTTCAGCCACCATTCACGTCTGTGGAGACTTCAATTTTCATAATGTGGAATGGTTACCCCACTCAAACAAGACAGATGATAAGAGGAGGTTCTGTCACGATTTCTCTATTGCTTATGACCTCAATCAAATTGTTCAAGATCTCACCCGTGTGTCCGATACTGACAGTCAGTATGCAAGTCTCCTAGATCTTTTCCTCACAACTTACCCTGAGCTATGTTCATCTGCCGTTCTATCACGACTTGGATCTTCCCACCACTCGGTTGTATCAGTTAAGATAAAAACAAAATGTAATAAGTCCTCAGACGTACCTTTCCATTGTACTGTATATCGATAATCTATGGCTGACAGATATTTTTCGTACATTTTTATCAGATCTACCTCCGCATTCCATGTTTAAAAATAATGTGTCCTGTATAGTATCAGACATGGACATGATGGGATGGTTAATTGTAATTACCCTCTAAAATATTCCAGCAAAAACCTAACAGTCAGCCATGGTTCTCTCCAGAATGCGCTGCTGGCATTATGCACAAAAATCACTTTTTCCATTGCTTCCAACGTAATAAATGTACTGAGATTAAAGCCACTTTCAGAACTGCCAGCAACCACTATAAAAGAGTAATAAAAAACACAAGAAAGTTATATGCTCAGCCTGTTAAGTCCAAAGTAGCTGAGC
Organism: Euprymna scolopes; assembly: GCF_053919585.1. NCBI lineage: Eukaryota > Metazoa > Mollusca > Cephalopoda > Sepiida > Sepiolidae > Euprymna > Euprymna scolopes. Next base: position 15,946,862 of record NC_136502.1, on the reverse strand, counting down.
AGCAGCTTGATTCCCACCACTTTTTGGCAAATAGCAAATAGGGTCTAGGACAGAAGTGTGTGCTCTATTGCAACCATCATTAATGGACCTGAAGTAATCTCGTCAGCATCAGACAAAGCCAGACTCTTTGCCAAGAACTTTGCAGCTAATTCTATCCTATGAGCCCAAGGTCGTCAACCCCCAGTATTTCTGCCTGTATCAGAAAACATGCTATGTGACATACAAATATCTGTCCATAATGTTGCCAAGCTAATCAAAACCTTGATTCCAGTAAAACAATTAGCCCTGACAGTATTCCAATTATAGTGCCGAAAAAGCTTCAACCAGAACTAGCTCCCATACTTATAAAGCTGTTTAAACGTGGTCTTAAGGAGAATTGCTTCCCAACACCCTGAAAAACCTCATCAGTATGCCCTGTATTTAAGAATTCAGGTGATCAGTCACCTTCCTCTCAATAAGTCTCATGTGCATCATAAGTAAGTTGCTGGAATCTGTGTTAAATAGAGAAGTAGTCAACCATCTCAGCAAAAATAACCTTCTTAGTGACATGCAATATGGTTTCCATTCTGCTAGATCTACAGTAGATGTGCTAACGGTTATATCTCATACAATTAATGAATCTCTTGATCGAGGCTATCTTTTTAGATCAATTGCTCTTAACATATCAAAGGCCTTTGATAGAGTTTGGAATAAACGTCTACTTCATAAGATATCTAGCTACAGTATAGCTGGAAATGTTTTCTCAATTATTAAATCATTTCTGTCAGATAGGTTCATAAGAGTAGTGGTTGATGGGCAGAAATCAAAAGCTCTCAGTATTAATGCTGGAGTTCCTCAGAGGTCCATCCTGGGCCCAACTCTTTTCCTGATCTACATCAATGATCTTCCAAATAACATCCTAAGATCATTCGTTAACATTTATGCTGATGACACTACCATCTATGGCAACACATCAAAGCATCAATGACCAAGTCCTCTTTGACTCTTTCTCCTCTGATCTTAAGCACGTGATACAATGGGGAAAACAATGGCTTGTTACTTTTAATGCATCTAAAACCAAGCTCCTATCTTTACATCATCACCACTCTGATCCCCATCTGGTATCAATTAAAATGAATGGCTCTCGCCTTGGAGAGGCTCCATGTTTTTACAAGCTTCTGGGCTTGACCTTTACTCCTGATCTGAAATGGAAAACATATATCAAATCTGTTACCAAGGTCGCTGGAAAAATGGTAGAATCCTTTTATAAATCCAGTAGATATCTCACTCCTGATGCAGTTCTCTACCTATATAAAAACCAGGTACATCTAATGATGGAGTACTGTTTCCACATCTGGGCAGGAGCTGCTAGAAGCAGCTTATTCTGCCTTGTCAGAGTTCAAAATAGACTTTGCAGCTTAGTGGGAGATGCCCTTTTCTCTTCCCTGCAATCTCTTTCCCACAGAAGAGACGTTACGAGCTTGTCTTTGCTTTATCATTATTTCCATGGCAAGTGCTCGTCTGAGCTTCAATCTATGGTCCCTCCTCGCCAAACTTTCACAAAAAAACACTCGTCTAGCCAAAACCACTATCAATAATTTCCCACCCTCTTTATCTGTGCCTAAACCTAAACGTACATTCCATAAACAAAGCTTCTCTCTTAGAACTGAACGCCTGTGGAACTCTGTTCCGTTTGCCTGCTTTCCAGCTGACTACAATTTGATTGTCTTCAATCCAATGTAAACAAATTCCTTGATGAACCGTCCCCCTAAGTAATCCAATTTACAAAATTTCCACTACTTACTATTACTACGCACCCATTAACCCTTATCCTCGAGTGGCCTCCGGGCCTTGAAAAGTGGTGACTCCTAAGTAAAAAAAAAGAAAAAGAACAAAAGAAGACCGGTATTTTTCGATTTTCGATACGTATCGGATGAATTTCCAATTATGGAATCAATTCTCTATTGAATCAAATATTAACCAAATCGAAATAATGTATTCAATTAGTTGACAACTCTTTAACACCAACTTTCTGATTACTGGTTGTTATATTTTCCATAATATGAACATCATCTTGAGGATGACCACAAACGTCAAACTGCACATTATACACATACATCGTAATACCGCAGGGAGATATTCATTTCTATTGCCATATTTTTATGTTAATGGAAAGTGTACAAAGCTATTATGTCTTTAAGACTTCGTTATGGCAAGAAGATCGAATTGTGTAAAACCTTTCAAGGGTAAAGATAGCTAAGCTCCGGATGACACAGATATCAGTTTTCATTGGTAACTCCCAAGGGTTTCATGCTAAATTTTTATAGGAAATAAAATGAAAAAAGATACAAAATTCTTCATAACTTCGAGGATTTTTTTTAATGTATAAAAACTAATATTGCATTTTCATTTATTTTGATTGATGAAATATTTTAATAACAAACACATCATTTTCATTGTGGATGATGTTTTATCTGACATTTGTTTTTCTGTCAACAGTTTCACATAATGTTGTATTCTCTGCATGACACACAAAAAAACATTGAAATATTTTTATATTCCTTCTCAAGTGAACGTCTCCGGTTGTTGTTTTTTTTCATGTACAGGTTGACTTGGTATTATGAATGAATGAACATTGAAAAAGCTGAATATTTGCAAAATGTTTTAAGAAAAAAAAACTTCTGCAGCTGAATGGTTAAGTGGACTATAAACTCCTAAAAACTTGTCATTAATATTGTAATTTTTCGAAAGTCTTCATTAATATTGTAATTTCTAGAAACTTCACATTAATATTGTAATTTCTAGAAACTTCGCATTAATATTGTATTTTCTAGAAACTTCGCATTAATATTGTAATTTCTAGAAACATTGCATTAATATTTTAATTTCTAGAAACTTCGCATTAATATTGTATTTTCTAGAAACAGTGCATTAATATTGTAATTTCTAGAAACTTCGCATTTATATTGTAATTTCTAGAAACTTCTCATTAGTATTGTAATTTCTAGAAACTTCTTATTAGTATTGTAATTTCTAGAAACTTCTCATTAGTATTACAATTTCTAGAAACTTCTCATTAGTATTATAATTTCTAGAAACTTCTCATTAGTATTGTAATTTCTAAATACTTCTCATTAATATTGCAATTTCTTGGCAAACTTAGGATTGGAAACTACATGGACTGTGGTACTACACAACTGCTAACCAACAATTGAACATTTAACAGTTATTTCCAATATGCCCTCCACAATAAGGGATTCTTTCCAAAAATGCCACCTTCCAGTTTCCCTTTATTATCGAATAATTAGTAGGTCAAGTTTTTCAATGTTCGCTATTAAGATAAAACGATAAAAGAGAAACATGATTTTAGAAGTCATCCGAACTGGATCAAGAGATTTGTTTTGATTAATGTGATAAATGTGATTAATGCGATTAATGTGATTAATGCGATTAATGTGATTAATGTGATTGTTTTGATTAATGTGATTAATGCGATTAATGCGATTAATGTGATTAATGTGATTGTTTTGATTAATGTGATTAATGCGATTAATGCGATTAATGTGATTAATGCGATTAATGTGATTAATGTGATTAATGCGATTAATGTGATTAATGCGATTAATATGATTAATGTGATTAATGCGATTAATGTGATTAATGCGATTAATGTGATTAATGCGATTAATGTGATTAATGTGATTAATGTGATTGATTTGATTAATGTGATTAATGTGATTGATTTGATTAATTTGATTAATGTGATTAATGTGATTAATGCGATTAATGTGATTAATGTGATTAATGCGATTAATGCGATTAATGTGATTAATGCGATTAATGTGATTAATGTGATTAATGTGATTGATTTGATTAATGTGATTAATGTGATTGATTTGATTAATTTGATTAATGTGATTAATGCGATTAATGTGATTAATGTGATTAATGCGATTAATGTGATTAATGCGATTAATGTGATTAATGCGATTAATGTGATTAATGCGATTAATGCGATTAATGTGATTAATGTGATTAATGCGATTAATGTGATTAATGCGATTAATGTGATTAATGGGATTAATGTGGTTAATGTGATTAATGCGATTAATGTGATTAATGTGATTAATGCGATTAATGTGATTAATGCGATTAATGTGATTAATGTGATTAATGCGATTAATGTGATTAATGCGATTAATGTGATTAATGCGATTAATGCGATTAATGTGGTTAATGTGATTAATTTGATTAATGTGATTAATGTGATTGCTCCAGTTTTCCATACTTATTGGATGAATGTACAATCATATCTAAGAACACTGCCAGACAAATACATCACCTTTGTGTGATATTTACAAAAGAGGCTCAGCTGTTTCGGAACCTATTGTTAAGTTTTGAGATATTGTGTTGAACAAAGATGGCGGCGTAGTTCAGATCAGTAATCAAGATGGCGACCAAGAATCAAATGCAGTCCGTGGCATAGTTAACCTCTTAAGTTCTGAGATATTGTGTTGAACAAAGATGGCGGCGTAGTTCAGATCAGTAACCAAGATGGTGACCAAGAATCAAATGCGGTCCGTGGCGTAGTTAACCTCTTAAGTTCTGAGATATTGGGTTCAACAAAGATGGCGGCGTAGTTCAGATCAGTAACCAAGATGGCGACCAAGAATCAAATGCGGTCCGTGGCGTAGTTAACCTCTTAAGTTCTGAGATATTGTGTTGAACAAAGATGGCGGCGTAGTTCAGATCAGTAACCAAGATGGCGGCGTAGTTCAGATCAGTAACCAAGATGGCGGCCAAGAATTAAATGCAGTCCGTGACGTAGTAAACGGCAAACTGATTGAATCCAAAATTCGACAATTTTTATAATAATTTTGCAATGTTTTAATTGGTTGTTTAGCACAGCCGTTGGTTATAAAAATGATTGGCGAATCCATTCGTCTCATACCCCCATTACAAGTCCATTGTGATGGGATGTGTCTCCTAGCGGCTTCGGCTGCAGGGAGACAGGGTAGTACACGTCAAGGATTCGTCACTTGACACTCAGCCCAACAGGTGAGGGGACGGGAACCGGCCCAGCACCTGTTGGACTGAGGTATGCCACCTGGGTAATACCTAGGAGGTCCACCCTCCCAGGCCTTGCCACCGGGCTTTCCGGTGGAGCAAGTTTATTGTTTGCTGCCTGAGGCGCCCCGACCGGGGAATGCCGACTGGGTTACTCAGGCAATTTTTAAAATTGCAGGAGTGCCCCTTCTTTAGGAGAGCCTGCGGGGTTCCCACTTTCCGGCCTTGTGCCACATAATGCTGATGTGGGCAGCATTTATATATATACAAGTCAAAAACATTTTACACCTATAAGGAAGGAACTCTCAATTTTACGCACACACACACACACACACACACACACAGACACAGTGACTTTTATGTTATAGTATATATATATATATATATATATATATATATATATATATATATATATATGTATATATATATATATATAGAGAGAGAGCAGTAGAGATAGATAACAAAATTGGTTAAAGAGAACTTCATTGTTCTTCATAAATATTTTTGCATCTGTATATAAGTTGCTTTATGTATGCTTTTTCTTCCTCGTTTATTGTCTGTCTGTCTGTTCGTCTCTCTCTCTTTCTCTCTTTCTCTCTTTCCCTCTCTCTCTGTATCCTCTTTCACAAACATCCTTCTCACTGCAATATCACTGAGTTTTGAGATTACCATCTCTTTCGTTTTTATCTACCCAACACCTCAGGTTTAGTACCGCATTTTGCAATACTTCTCTGCCAAAGTCACAGTCAGAACTATTCCTCTTTTAAAAAATGCATTATTTATCAACTAGTAGAAATTAGCATGCGTCACAAGTATGTCACATAAGATTTCCTGTTTCTTAAGCTGACGAAACGAAATTGTCAAAATTTGGTCCACAACCATGAGGATGTCTCATGTTTACACTCCCAGAGTGCGGAGTACTATTAATGAATATTTAATGTCCATAAAGTTTCTTGGTACTGTGAAGACAGTGAAATTATTCAGTTCATCCTTTATAATCTCATCATCATACTCGGTTTAATACTCATTTGCACATGCTGGCATGTGTTAGACGGCTTTAACTTGCAAAATAGCCGATCTATGACTATTTTTTTTATTCTTCTTTCTCTCAGGTCTATTTTTATGTTTTCCTTAGAACTGAACCTGCTACCTCAACTGTTCTACATCTACTAACATAAAAACTTTCATATCATTGTTTCAACGTGACCATACCATCAAAGTCTACACTAATGCACACATATTCCTATACTGTTAACAGAACGAAGCCTGTTTTTAAGACTCATATTCGACACCCCTTGTATCTTATATCATATCTCTCCATGCAACGCATGTCCTCAACCTTTATTGGTCAGGATCATTTTTTCGACTAGAATTTACATATTTCATAAAGCGTCTGCATTCAGCTTCTGGAGGTTAAAAGGGGTTAACAATGTTTTATTTAGGGCCTCATGGTGCCCCAATCTTGGGTATTTAAAACTGTAATATTAACCATTTTTAATTGTTTTTTATTTTCAAGATACGCACTGATAAGGTTTTCAAAACTATAAAATGCCAATCATTGCAAAGCCTCTAATAATGCATAACGTTTTATTATTTCTATGACAAATTTTTTGAAGAATTTTATCAACAAGAGTAAAATATTATAACATATGACAATACTTTTTTTTTTAACTTGGGAGTCATCACATATCAAGGCCCGAAGGCCACTCGAGGATAAGGGTTGAATGAATACTTATGAGTATTCAGTTCAAAATCATTCAATATAAAGTACAAATTTACTGCTATATTATTCTGCTGGTTCCCTTGTTAGTTAGTCCATACGTTACTCTTTGAAAAACGAAATACAACTTTTGAAGGACAAACTGTTTCAAATAAACACCAAATTCACAAAATTTGACTTTAAAAGGGTCAATTTGGCAACCCTGGACAAGAATATGAGAGATATCTCCCTTGGATGTAGCTCCATTTTCGAATATCATTATAATAATATATGCTCATCGTTGCAATGGTCTAATTGTAATTTTGACGTGCAGCGGTTCTTCACCAAAGTAAGAAGTTAGTGAATCATTACATATTCATATTTGCTGCATGTTATTAGGCTTTCTGTCCAATAAACTGTTTTTCGGCTATCCGCCCCCGCCTAAATCAGTTTTATTAAAATATATTTGTTGTTTAAATATAGTTCTCATTCCATGGAATTTCCATGGGCCCTACTAGTTATAATAAAATATAAATACAATTATAGCATACTCTTTTCTGGAAAGCTTCATCACATGATTGATAGCAGAACTTTCACCTAGAGGGAAGTTGTTCTGTTGTGCCAACATTTGTATGAATAAGCAGTTTATAATGAAGGCTTCTTCATGATTGTATTTTATTTGCATCCTCCTTCACATAGCATCTAAAAACTATCTATATTGAGAACTCGTCACGTCATCGCATGATTAAACATGTGCTCATAAAGCATGTTGGATGACATGCGTCACGTTGCCAACCTTGATATGACCCCGAGTTCAGTAACCTATTTTTCAAATAACATTTTTACAAAATATGTTTACAGTTTCAATTGACGATTAAATTTCTTAACAAAAATAAATTTCAATATTACATTCCTTTTCCATATACAGATATGTAAGTCAAATAATTGCAATTCTTTATTTCAATAACATTCTGTATTTATTTTAACTTATGATTGGAATTTTCAATTCCAAATCTAGCTTCGCACGTTCGAATCCTTGACTATCTTATTTCATATTTACATTTAACTAATTCCCTATTTTTTTACTTACATGAAAAGGGGACAGCCCTTTTATCATGTAACACTGGCCTTGATCATTATTGCTTAACTTTTATGATCGAATAAGAACCGGTGTGCCAATGTGATTCTGCCATATATAATAGCACAACTAGTAATCCCATAATCTAACATTTCTTTGTAAAAAAAATGTTATCATCAGCCTCTGTTTATACTGTATAGAATGTCTTGAAAGACAAAGAAGTGAGAGCACCGTCCAGACTTGTACTGGAATCAGTGAGAAATCAATGATAACTAAAACAGTGAGTTACAATGGTTATCAAAAGAAGCAGAGTATATAAGAAATGTTGTGAGACTTGTTGGGCAGATGGAAGTTGAGAGAGAAAGTTGACAGTGACGAATTCTAGCTGAACTTTGGTTTATTTTATTTTATTTATTTATTTTGCTGTTTACCAGCCCATTTAACTGCAGTTAGTTCACCGGATATTGACTGGTATCTATCCGTTTCCCCACGAAAACAAAATGTGACACAAGGTCGTTTTTAATGTGGGAGAAACTAGCTCCCCAAAAAGGGGGCACTCTGGCAGTTTGCAAAAATAAAATTACCTTAGTATAGAAGAGTTCCCCCTCCATTGACTAAGGACAATTAATTTGAGTGCAGCATCTGAGCAGACGCCACACTTCGGCCACCATCCAGTACGAGTACCGGAGATCGGCTGACATAATAAGGCTTTGTTTTCCGGTATTTATTGAGATTGGAATAGTCTATTTGTAGATAACATAGGTTAGTTCCGCCTCAACACTCCCCCCCCCTCATAAGCTGATAACGCCGGACGGTGTATCAGTATGTTTTCCTCTTTGGGTGGACCATGAACAGCTTGGTGTTTTCCTTTCCCTGCCCGAACGTCGTGGTTTTGGTATGATCTGGAGAAGCTCAATTTCATATGTGTCGAAGACGGTTTCAATAGCCTCTACTTCTTGAGAGATTCATTGTTTAGGGCGAAACGTTTTATTGCCATTTTCTCATGTATTAATCGCACGCATTTAATAAAACAATTGATTACTTACGTAGGTAGACTCTGCCATCATGTTTAAATCCCAGATCTTATTTGAAGAGATTTGGAATCAAAATGTTATATCACCAATCAAATTGTCATTTTCATATATATATATATATATATATATATATATATATATATATATATATATATATATATACACGCACACAGACGGCAAAAAGAAACTTGTAATTTTTTCAAAAACTGCAAATTTAAGCTAAATTTAATGTAACTATTTAAACAAACTATACCTCATTTGATTCGTCTTTTATTCTTCTATAATTTTACCTGTTCAAATTTGACTTTTAATTGAAATATTCTAGTATGAACATGGAAAATTAAAGAAGAATAAAAGGCGAATCAAATGAGGTATAGGTTGTTTAAACAGTTACATTCAATTTAGATGAAATTTGCGGGTTTTTGAAAAAATAACAACTGTGGACTTTCTTTTTGGCGCCACTGTATGTTTTTTTTTACATAGCCATCACCACTTATCAAGGCCCAGAGGCCACTCGAGGATAAGAGTTAAAGAGTGTACAGTAGTTGATTGAACAATATAGTAATCGTCAGTAATGGAAATTCGGTAAATTTATTAACTTAAGTTAAACGGCTCATCAAGAACTTGTTTACGTTGGACTTGAAGACGACCATATTGTAGTCAGCTGGAAAGAAGGCAAACGGAAGACAGTTCCACAGGCGTGCAGTTCTAAGAAAGAAACTTTGTTCATGGAATATGAAAGTTTGTATACATGTTTATATATAAGATCAATATTTATTACTTGGTTTTGTCCGTTTAAATGCACATAAACCCACTGGGATTGTTAACATTCTTTTATACTATTTTCTCTGAATCATCACCAACTTCCTAAATCTGTTCAGTCCTTGACGGTTCATCCTCCCAGACTTTACCTTCTCATTGAGAAGAGGTTAGTTTATTGCTAATTGCTTTAAATTTATCGATGGAGAAATACTGGCGAGGCTGCTCAGGCATTTTTAGGCCGGAATGTACTTATCCAAGTGCACTGGCTTTTCAAAGCTACACTTGACCTTGTACCTAACCTCCTTCTGGCAGCGAGGCAAATAATGTTGTCATTATTATTAACTTTATTATTGATGTAATACAAACTGCTTTCCTTCCAGCCCAGCTTTACATGTCTTCCATTTAACACTGAGATAAAAAAAAAAAAAAATCATGTTTATTGAACAGTTTTGAGATAATTATGTACATACAGCTATGCTAAATGATTATGTAGAGCGATATGTTTTATATTTTATATTATTTCTATTTCGTTGTCTGTTTATAGCTTATTCTGTTTTTAAGAACTGATTTCCTAAGTACATTCATGCATTAAGCATTTCAACTAATGGCAAATGAATTAAGCAATCGTTTCAGATATTAGAACTCCCATCCCAAAGCGAAAACGACAGCCTTGGGAATCAAGCTCCATTTTTATCACAGTGCTGTTTCCATATACAAAAAAAAAAAAAAAAAAAGAAATGATAAGATGAATAAAAATAAATATTAAAAAACACAGAAAAGAAACAATTATTTCTCATGAACTATAAACGTAATTGTATCACATCTTCAGCAATTTGCTTACAGTATTTCTTTCGATATACCCAATTTGAGAACATATTCTTGTGCTTAGCACACTAGAAGGGAAGAGGGGTCACTTCAGGTCAAGGGCTGGGTTTTCTTTGCTGATAAAAAAAAAAATTCTATAGAGACCCGCATAACAATTTTGTGTCCTGTTTTGGAGAGGGGATGTGTTTTTTTTTCTTTCTTAAATAGAAAAAAAAAACAATCATCATTAATATTTTTTTCAACCTTACGTCCTCATAGAAAGCTGGATTTCATCAGAACTATAATCATTATCTGTATGCATATTTATAATATTAAATCACATTCGGCTTATAACCGAACGTAAGGGTTTTGTTGGGAAAAAGAATCTTTTGAAGCCAATTACTAATTTGTCTATCATCTATGGAATTACAAGTACGTTCAGAGCGGATAACCAGTTTATGTGCAAGAATGGGTTTTCATATATATATATATATTCTACATCTCACTTTCATGCTAGTATGATACTTTTCATGCTTAGTTTCTTTAAATATTTTACAGGCTAAATTTCTTTATATATTTTACTAATTCTCCCCCCCCCCCTCTGACAAGAAGGAAAGTATTTTTTTTGGAACTCTGCGGATTAAGGACTGTCATCTCTATTTGTGTTTCCTTTCCAAAAAATAAATACGTGTGTTAACTCTTGCTAAAGTGTTTCTCAACATATTTTATTAAACCTATATATATATATATATATATATATATATATATATATATATATATATATATATATATATATATATATATATATATAGGTTTACTTTCGGCAAGCTTGTCCTTTAGTCCTCACATTTCATGAATAAGGTTTCTGAAAAAGGGGGAAGAATTATTCTTTTTCGAGTAAGAATCTATCCACATAGCATGGTAGATTTTTAACCTCGAAGTGACAGACTTATTTCTGATTGGCTTCAAGCAAGATTAAAATTAGATAGTATGTAAAGATGTGTGCAGAAAGATAAACTGTGATAGCATTGCCACATTGAAAGAATGGATGAGAGTTTTTGAGTTAGGAGATGTAGAACAGTTGAGCTATCAGGTTCAGTTCGCAGGGGAAGTCCAAGAAAAACATAAGAGGAAGACGAATAAACAAAGATCTGTCCAAAGAATACTTTGAAAGTCAATATATTAAAGCCATCTGATTGAGCGTTAATCCAAACATAATGATTATCTATGTACAGTAGAACGCCGAGTTACGGCATTAAAAATTAGCAAAATACAGTACAGTATATAATACACATGTATCCCGAGGTTCTACTACATACTGTCTTGCATAGGATTTTTTTGTTCATATTTCCAATAAGAAATATTCAAGTATTTTTGTTTTTTTAACTACATTTTCACCCCAAACAAGGCACATTACCACTTTGCTGTAGGGGCTACTATCAGGGACATAAGCTACAGGAGTACTATGTAGGAAGTTGGGCAGCAAGATGTAGGTTCCGTTACACTTGGACTTCTGTGTGTTAGTACAGTTGGGGAAGCAGGGACCCGGAAGGGAATTCCAAAGTCTAGCGGTTCTAGGGAAGAAACTACTGGAGTAGAAAGCTCTCTTAATCTAGGGATCTCAACTGTGAAAGGGTGAGATCTTGCTGCTTGTCAGACGTCGAGGGGGTACAAGTACTTGCAGTTCGTCAGAGCATTCACCGTTAAAGTATTTGTAGAACAGGCAGAGGGATGTTACATTTCGTCGATGGGACAGAGGCTGAAGCTTAGATGACAGTTCAGGACCTATTAGGTTGGCAAATCTCTTTTGAACCTTGTCTAGGAGTGAGATACTATTAGCAGATGCACCAGCCCAAATATGACAACAATACTCCATACATGGGCGAATGGTGGCCTTATAGAGGTATAGGATGCTTTGGGGCGTTAGTATCTTTCTAGCACGGTTGAGAGAACCTACCTTTTTCACAGCAGTCCTGGCAATGCTCTCAATGTAATTTTTCCAACTCATGTTTCCTGGGAACGTTAGGCCGAGGAGTTTAAAAATGTACTTTCAGATAAAGAGTCTTTGGCCATTGCTATTGGTTTCTTGTAGTTATTGAAAGAAATAAGTTTAGTCTTGGCAGCATTGAATGTGACCATCCTTTTTTGTCCGCATTCCACTACAGATTGGAGGTCGTCCTCTAGTGCTTCTGCCATTTCTTTAGATATGTGTTCATTTGTTTTCCTGTCGTGTCTTTTATAGAGCGTGGTGTCATCAGCATATATACCCATTTCACAGACAATTTTGTCAGGGAGGTCATTTATGAATATTAGGAATAATAGAGGTCTAAGGATAGACCACTGAGGCACTCCCACATTTATATCATATTGTTTAGATGTACAACCATCGAGGACAACCTGGATTTTTCTCTTATCTAAGAAGGATTTAATTTTTATGATGAAATTCTTAAAGATACCAGGGAGGAGGAATCAGAGTCATATCTATGATTGTTTCTTAAGGGGGATCTGTGTTATACACTTCCAAGTCAAATTAGTATATGACTTTTGAAGTGTTTATGGCCAATCACTGTTTTTTGTCTGATATTCAATATTTTTTCCTATCATTAAATCTAATTATCTCAAGTTTTTCAATCAAACATAAAAAACACAGTGAGTTAAGTGATCCACAGACTTTAACTTTTCTTATTATATCCCATTGTTTTTTTTTTTGTTTTTTTTGTTTTTTTTATCGTTGATTAATTATACCGACTGTGCGGTTACCTTCATATCTATTTGTATAGTTTCAATTTTTCATATGAAGACAGAAATGATACATCAGAAATGTGTTGTTTATAATGTATGGTTCATAATTAATTGACTTTGAAACAATTAAAAAAATATTTTAGTATGAACGTCTTTAGAATTCACTAAAAGAAAGTAATATATATATATGCTATCGTTTTCTTTTCATGTATATTTTTATGTAAATTGATTGTATGTTCGTTTGTTTCTTTTTCTTTTATTTCTTTGTCTTTCTTTCTATACCTCTTTCATAAACATCCGTCTCACTGCAACACCACCGAGTGTCAAAATTACCATCTCTTTCGTTTTTTTATCTATCTAACACCTCTGCTTTAGTGACACATTCTGTAATACTTCTCTAAAGTCACAGAACTGTTTTGCTTTTGGTAATGCGTTATTTATTAACTAGCAAAAAATTGTGTCGCAAGTATGTCTCGTGAGAGTTTCTTCCATTACAAGATCCATTTCTTTTAACATAATGCTTCAGGAGCGTTAATTTTTTTTTTTTTTTTTTTTTTTTTTTTTGATATCCTGCGTGCAAAACTCAAGCAAACTTGCCGTACTCCATAAGGGAGACTATTCACACTTATCCTATCGCTACAGATTGAAGTACAATCCAACATTAATTTTAAGCAGATACTTAGTACTATGTTCATAATCCAAGTTTTATAAAGCTTTACTATACATTTTTTGCCTATGGGGATTTTGTGTATGTACTCTTCTAGCCGAAATTCAGAATATTAAATTGTTTATCAGTAATTATGTAAGAAAAAAATAATTTTGTATTATTATTCATCAGACTACTATTCTCATATTGAGTGTGATTTCCACAACGTTTCGGTCGATATAACCTCCGACCTTCTTCAGGTGTATCTTTTCGAACTTGGGAATGTTTCTGTCAAACTCGGGAATTTGGACAGAATTTTGAGCAGAACCCTTTATTTATTTCACGAAGGTAGCATGCTCTTGTTCCGTCAGACATGACTGGATAGAAATGTTCAACAAGATACACCTGAAGAAGGTCGGAGATTATATCCACCGAAACGTTGTGAAAATTACACTCAATATGAGAACAGTAGTACGATGAATAATGATACAAATGTCCAATCCTTATCTCCAAAATTCAGAAACGTCAAAAATAATTTTGCCGTTTACATTTATAGAAGGGTGATGTTATTTTCAATGTTAAATTTCTATTAAAATACATGTTTTAATTAAAACAATTAAAATTTTTGGGTTTAAATTAAACAATTAAAATTCATATGTTTTAACTGTTTTAATCTTCATGGATTTATTTTTTCTTGGCATTAAATGCGGTGATTTTCAACTGTTTTTTAAATATAATAATCATATTTCAACTCGGTTTTGTATTTTCACTACAAGCAATTTCATTGCCCATTCTTCTTCAGGTCATTATCATCATCGTATGAATCTGAAGATTCTATTGTTGGCATTGGTTTCCCCGAGATTTTTTCGATTGTTGTGAACATTTTGTTTTCACATGATTGTAATTACTTTTAACGACTCTATGGAAATGTGCAAGACACGCAGATCAATAATGATCAATCATTCAGATATAGTTAAAAAACGCCTTTGTTCAATTTCTAAAGACAATAGATACCTCCTGTAAGGGTAGTTACACATGTAACTGTGAGACAAGGGTTGCACAATCTCCAACCACACATTTTCTGAATCAACACTGCTTGAGTTCAGTGGCACGGAGAAATCCAAGACGGATAGAATCAATATCAAAATAAGCAGAGTGCACATACAGCACCTGGTAGTCCCAAAATAGTCACCCATTTTAATACTGACCAGGGTCAGCGATGCTTAGCTTCGGTGGTCTAATAGAGTTAGCAAAGACCATATAAACAGAATGTTCTTTCTTGATGGCATGACAATTCCTTTCATTATCTGGAAATAGAATTTTCTTTTATTAAATGTGGCATATGATTATCTCAATATTAGCAAGCTGGCCGGGATTGAATGATGATCAACGAATGTTTCACACTCCCATATTTTTTTTTTTTTGTGATCGAAATCGATGAAATTGTCCAATTTTTAATCAAATCGATTGATTGCCTGCTCTAGATGGGGACCCATCATACTGCACCGGGAAGAAGCTCACATGCCTCTCATAGTGACTTATTTAGTCTACATTTCACTATAAAAACTTATTGTTGATTTTATACAATTATTTTTATATAAAATGGCTTGACTTAAAATTTAAAATGAAAAAGTTAAGTATCATGATGCAATTGTGCTTTAAACAGAAATATTCATTTCGAATGCAACTCTGTCATATTAAAGAACCTACTATTGATCTTATATGTTGGGCCTTTTGACTTATGTGACAGTAAAACTTTCCAAATGCACTTGTGATGTTAAGCTGTGTAAGGTGTCAACTTTGGTCCAAATCGCTTGTTCCTTTTTTCATCGGATTATTCGATTATCATCGAAGACATTCTGATAGAAAACCTATCTAAGAATATTGTCAGGCACATAAAATACTTTCATGTGAAATTTCATAAAAATCGGGCCAGCCGTTTTGGAGTCCATAGGGAACGAAGTCACACACGCACAATGTACCTTTTATATAATAGTAGAGATAGAGATTTACAGTTTTAGTTTGGGAAGCAGTTTTGATCAAAATTCAAATAAGTTGAAAGTATCCTTGACAGTTTACAAGAAATCGTTCTCACTAACATAGTGCAAGATTACGATGTGCTGATTCTATCTTTAATGTTTTATTCGTGTTTATTTGAAAGTATTTAACTAAACCTCTTTTCTCTTATCTGCTACCTCTTTCCCACAGAATAGACGTTGCAAACCTGTCTCTTCTCTATTGTTACTTTCATGACTAGTGCTCGTCTGAGCTTCAATGCCTGTTCCTCCCCGCCAAACTGTCACAAAACACTCGTCTACCTACAACCGCTATCAACAATTTCCCCATCTCTTTATCCATTTTTAAATATAAATGCAAATTCCATGAAGAAAGCTTCTTTTCTAGAACTATCCGCTTGTAAAACCCTGTTCTGTTGGCCTTCTTTCCAGCTGACTACAAGATGCTCATCTTCAAGTCCAATGTAAATAAGTTCTTGTTGAGCCCTCCCCTTACATAATCAAATTCTACCTAATTTTTACCACTGAAGATCATTACGATGCTGCTTCAGTGACCACCATACTCTCATTAACCTTTAACCTTGAGTGGAGTTTGGGACTTGATAAGAGATGACTCTCTTGTTTTAAAAAAAAATACATTCTTAAATCTGTCCTTCTCGCAGAATTATTTCTTTAATTTCACCGTGCAACCAGATATTGACAATGCTGAGTCATAAGAAATGTAGCTATGGATTCTGTAACAGTTACTTCACTATAAACTCTTAATACTAGTAATTGTAGGAACATTATGAACAATCACTAAAAATTAAAAAAATGAAGATTAGAAAAAAATTGAAATCAGAGACACAATTGGCATCATACAAACCACAACATGGATGAAAACAGTTAGCATATAAAGATTCCTAGCAACCTAAATAATCAAATAACACTAAAACAAGCTAAAATAACTATAACACAGCTCAAGAATCCTGGAACATATTATGGTAAACTCAATAGAGCTGAAACAATCTAGTTGGAGCATGAGGATATTTAAGAGACAGACGATAACTTTATTCCTTCCCCACTTAAAAAAATGGAATGGCCTCAACATTATTATTATTACTATTACTATTATTATTATTATTATTATTATTACGACTATTATTACTATTATTATTATTATTATTATTATTATTACTATTATTATTATTATTATTATTATTATTATTATTACTATTATTATTACTATTATTACTATTATTATTACTATTATTATTATTATTACTCATTTATACGTTTTACGTTTTTCTTTTTGTTTACTAGTTTTAGTATTTATCATCTTCATCATTTACATCTTTATAATTTTGTCTACTTCTATTACAGGTGTCTTCCTGCATGATGTATTGAATATTGCCACAAACACTTAAATCAGCATATTCATCCATTCGTACGACTGGAAAAGGTATGAATCTTTACTTATTAACAAATATATAAAAAAAAAGAGAAGTTTGTATTCAATGTAATGTTTACAATTAATTGATTAAAATAAATATGAGATTTAAGGATCATATAACTTCAAGGGTTTACATGCTGGAAAACAGATAATGTGCACACAGGCATGCACACATTCATCAATGACGCAATGGTTATTTGCTTTTGTCTTAGTTTTCGATTTGTCCGACAGGTGGCGTCTCTACTTCCTGTTTCGTATTTCGCAATCAATCTTGCTCTTTCGCCCGAGCATCCGATGTGATCATTCCGTTCGACTCGACAGGTGTAACCTTCGTTTCAAGGTAAAAATGCAAGGCACCAATCGACTTACAATGATCACATCTTTCTCAAGCCAAGACGACACATATCTACAATAACAAACAATAACAAACAATAACAATAACAAACAATAACAATAACAAACAATAATACAACGAACAATAATACAACGAACAATAATACAACGAACTGACTCACGATTCACACGTGGTAACATGGAAGAACTTATAAGAACTTAGGTTCGTATGTCAACGTATCAAGAATACATTATACGAATATTGATTTATTTGTTAAATAAATGTTTACTTTTATATGATACTAGCAGGGAGACCCGAACGTTGCCCGGGATTGAATGATGATCAACGAATATTTCAGACTCATATATTTTTATTGCTATTGAAATCCGTGAAATCGCCCGGAAGGAAGCTTCACATGCCCCCATGCAATAGCTTAGTCCAAAATATATGTTATTTTACATTGCACTCTAGAGAACCTACTGTTTCCTTTATAAAATTATTTTATATAAACTTCTTTCCAGTTAACGAAAAAAAAGACATTAAGAAATTTACGTGCGTGGTTTAAATCTACAGACCACGTCATGCAAAAAAAAAAAAACAAACAAACAAAAAAACAAAAAAAAAAACGTAAATTAACGTAAGTCTTATAAAATTCTTTGCAGTTAATGAAAAAAAAAAAGAAATTTACGTAGGGAGTTTGAACATACAGATCACTTCATGCAAAAAATAATTTTAAAAAAGCATGCTATCAACTTACACACTTTCACGATCCGTTGTTCTGTCATTGTTGCTAAGCGACGACATGGAAAACATGGCTTTACCAATGATAGATAAATTAAAAAACCCGGTTTCGATTATCGATTATCGGTAATTATCGGGTCTTCTAAGACAAAACTTAACTAAGATAACTCCCAGACTTATACACTAAAGTTTTGTAAATTTTAAAGAAATCTGTTCAGCCGTTTCGGAGTTTATAAGAAACGAACTCACACACAGAGACAAATTTGCATTTATATAATTGTAGAGATAGAGATATTTCGGCTTTAACGCCCCCCCCCTTTGATGTCTCTCCTTTAAATGTACTTCCCTTAATGTTATCGTTTCTTTTATCCGAAGTCGTACGAACACGTATATCTGGCATATACAAGATTGGTGACGAATATCCCTCTCCTCAACATGCTTACCGACCTTTCACAAACCGACGTCGACATACCATTCGCCACAACTCTAACCCGATATCTACAGAAGTAATATCCAAACACAAAAGGGTTGATATTTTTTTAAATAAACAAACCAACGCAGCTTTAGAGCATATTGATATGCTGTTAGCAAAAAAAAAAAAAAAAGGGAAAAAACAGAATGGTTAATATGCAGTAAAATAAACAAACCCAACCTAATCTAAAAAGTATTGATATGATATAATCACAATCAATACAATAATTAACATAAAGCTTAACCATGCAACTATAATGAAGATTGTGTGTCTGTATCCTTGTATATTTATGTTGTTTTCTCCTCTCTGAATCATATCTCTTTTATTTACCACAAATCTTCTACTTCCTTTACAAATAAAATCAAAAGAAACCGAAAACGTTTATATCATCGTAAAGAACAAGAACAAAAAAACTCTCGCTAAAATGTTGATACGTACCATAAAACAAACTAAACAAAATAGACAAAAAAAATAGTTTATATAGTTAAACCAAACTCGCAAAATGATTAACTTATATACACGAAACCAAACAGAACCTTCACAAAAGTTGATACTACACAAACTAAAAAAAGAAAATAGGCTCCAAAATGGGGTAAAGCAAATATGCTAAATCAAACTTAATCCCAAAATGGTTTATCTATCAAACACGAATTAAACCAAACCAAACCAAACCAAACCAAACCAAACCAATCTATTTTCAGCCTAAACCCATTTACGCATTCTTCATTCTTCTAATCTGGCCTTTTTTCTGTCTTCTTCCGTTTTATTCGTCTAATTAAAATCCTTTCAGTTCTCCTCCTACTCCTACACCTACTCCTCTCTTACCTAATTCTCATTTTTCACGCAAATCGTACCATTCTATTCTTTTTCTTTCTTCTGGCTCGTCATCTTTGCATTACTCAGTAAGTGCGGTTCTATCAGCGCCATGAAAGAATGATACATTTTCTGTTTTCTTGCCAAGTTTATCTGTGAATATCAGACATTGATTTGCATATCAGAAAATTTCTCTCCTTTCGATCGATCATGGCTTTTTTTTTCTCCATTGCTTCCATATTGTCTTCTCCATCTTCATCACTGCGACTCCGTCTGCCAAAAGAAATACTAGAACCAATCAATTGCGAACCATGTCCGTAACATTAACATCTATCGAGTGCCAACAAATTGTTCTTCATCTTCAATTTTATGCAATGAGGAAGAAGAATTTTAATTTAGTTCCATCTTAACTAAATTTGGTTGGTCGGTTGTTTTTGTTTTACGGCATATCAACCTAAAAACTTGGTCAAACTAATGATAATAAATTCAGAATTTAGAGTTGGGTTGGTTGGTTGTTTTTGTTTTACGGCATATCAACCTTTTTCAGGTTATTTAATGCCGAATCTAGTTATTTTGAGGAACGATTTTTAATGGAGTATATATATATTTTTTTTTTAGGTCAGATTCTATTTAACCCATAGTTGGGACCCTAGCAGGTACTACCACTCCGGGTCAGAGTGGACCTGGGAGCAATGGCGATTAAAGGGTGGCTCCACACTCCCCAAGGCCCGCAAGGTGGGGCCTAACCATCGGATATAGTTTAAGGTCATATCCAGGACCAACTGAATTTGGTTCCTATAACATATTTAGTTACCGTATAGTAAAAAAAATGGTTTGTTTCAATAGATTATTTACTAACGGAGGTTGTAAAATACGATTAAATTTATTTTAATTCATGCAGATTTCTAATTTTTATTACAGAGTCCATTCTCTATTGAATATTATATTGTACCTAACATATAGTACTGATTTCAAAAGATAAAAAAAATGACTTGGGTGCCACTAGCTAGAATCGGAACCAAAACATTTAGTGCTCCAGCTATTTTCCCTACCGTTTGAGCTATCGATAGAAAATATTTTTTTTTAATCAAATCACTTCAAGCCATTAATGAATTTGCAAAAGTAATAGAAATATGTTGGCAAGTTGAAATGAACATTTTTGCATTTCAACTTACCGACATATTTCTGTACATGTTATTCATTCATCCAAACAAAGATTTTACTCGTTATAAACCATCCTTGGTGCATGATTACTATTTCCTGTAAATTTTAGTTCTATGTGACCAGTAGTTTAAGAGTTTATCGGTTAAATATTTACACACAGACACACGCACGCATACATACATCTACTGTTTTATTTATATAGACATATATCTATATATATATATATCTATATATCTATTGCACCCTTACAGAGCCGAAATTACTGCCCTCTAAATTTGTCAACATATGTCAGAGCTTGATAAGGGTCCATGTACAAGTTGGTTTCACCAATATTCAGGAGATACCCTTAGTTTTATCTGGTTGTCCCTTTTTCATAGTAGTTGTACAATTAAGCTCAAATCTATGATACTCCTCCCGTGAAATGTTCAGAACAAGAACTCATTTAGCTGCAACAACTGTAAATAATTTCCCTTTCTCTTTCTCTTTCTCTCTGTACCTAAAACTAAACGGAACTTCCATGAGCAAAGTTTCTTTCCAATAACACAATACCATAGGACTACTTCACAGCTGACTACAACATGATTGTTTTCAAATTAAATGCCCTCTTAAATAATCAATTTTTGTTCAGTATCCTCACTGTTGCCAAACAGACTCATTAAATGCTTATCCTCGATGAGCGTTTTGGTCTTAATAAGAGATAACTCATTAGTACATAATATATGCATATATATTAAAGAGATGTTTTTAACGGTAACAACCTATTAAGCAATAGTGCATACTTAAAATGTGTTTATCTG
Source organism: Euprymna scolopes (assembly GCF_053919585.1). Classification (NCBI taxonomy): domain Eukaryota; kingdom Metazoa; phylum Mollusca; class Cephalopoda; order Sepiida; family Sepiolidae; genus Euprymna; species Euprymna scolopes. The sequence continues at coordinate 15,925,283 of NC_136502.1, read as the reverse complement.
CATATATATATAGGGTGGCGCAGAAGTAGTGACGTATTTTAACTTCAATTTTAATTTTAAAATAGGTCACTACTTTTGGTCGCAATGAAAACGAGATTTCAAACTTAAAAAAAAAGTTCTTTAGTCAAGTCAACATAAAATTTAAGCGGATAGTTAGTGCTACGTTAACAATCGACACACGAATTTATATAACGCTTTACAATACATCTTTTGTCTATGTAATTATAATGGAGATTGCGTATCTGCATTCTTCTAATCGAAACTCAGAATATTCAGGCCACCCAGCATTGCCCGGTCGTAAATTACGCATAAATATTATGTTTTCATTCATACAGAAACTGAGACATGTGCATGCGAGTATTATGTTTTTTTTTCTAACCTGTTCACTTCTTGCAAGTAAAAAAAGAACAAAATACTCAAGCTGAAACTGAAACCTAAAGACAGTGACTCAAGTACGATAACCATTAGACTAGCATGATACGATATTTAAAAAGTGTTTTCAAACATACTTATTCTTAACATAAATAATCTGTGATGTGAAATACCCATGTATACGCATTCACGACACTGTTACAAACAAATAAAAACACGTACCAATTTTTTTTGGATTTTGACCGCTTAGCATCCCTTTGTCCGGATGAAAACTGATCAATTTTCCACGTGTCTGAATATCCTGTATATCAAATTCCAAGTGTATAGATCAAAAATTGGTTGAGTATATGGGTTGAGAAGTCTCCTCTCACACACACATACACACATTTTCATTTTTATAAAAATACAGATAATGTAATAAAAAATATGTTTCAATTTAAAGAAGGGTGATGTTATTTCATATGTTTTAATTTTTATTAAAATTCATTTGTTTTAGTTGCTTTGATTTTCATGAATTTTCTTTTTTTATTAGCACAAATGCAGTGACTTTCAGCCATTTTTTTTTTATATAATAATCGTATTTCTTTTCAACTCAATTTGTCACTTTTTCAAGTTTGAAATGCAAAAGTCAAGTATTATGGTTCAACTGTGCTCTAAACAGAAACATTCATTTCGAACGCGCCCCTGTCTTATCAAAGAACCTACTGTTGATTTTATACACCAGGCCCTTCTGCAGTTATAAAATTTCTCAAATGCATATGTAATGTGTGACTGTATAAAAGTGTTAACTTTAGTCGAAATCGGACTGTTCGTTCTTTCATGGGATTATTTTTATTATCGATTTTTGATACTTAGATTTTGTATCAAAATACATCAACTATCTAAGAACACTCTCAGGTACATAAATATCATTTATGTTAAATTTTTAAAAATCGCCCAGCAGTTTCAGAGTCCATAAGGAGCGAAGTAACACGCACACATACACACACAGCCTTTTATATATAAGTATACATTGTATTATATTATGTATAGACTACATTCATGACAATATAATGTTGAAAAAAAGAAAAAAGAAAGAAAAAGAACATTTATAAAAGACTCAGCATCATCTGTTTGTTCAGGCAGCCATCTTTTCATGCATTTTGTTTTTCTTTCTAAACTAAGAATTTCTATTTTTGCTGAAGAGTATATGCACAAAAAGAATCGGTATTGACATAATAATAACAGATTGTTTCTGCATAGCGAAACTGATTTGTAAAAATGTACCGAAATTTTAACATGTAGGAGATGCTATTTTGCATGAAAAGAAATATTTGGATCTTGGAATGTAGCAATACTTTTATTCTATTCTATTATATATATATATATATATATATATATATATATATATATATATATATATATATATATATATATATATATATATATAGTTAGTAGAAATGTTAATTAATAAAAACTGAAGAAAGTAAATCGAAGTTTGCTTGAAGCATTTCTGGTAAAAATTTGTTTTTATCATTGTTGTTGTTTTAAACCAGCGACGCAGCCAAGATTTTTTTTATAGTTAAGTTACGAAAATTTTACTGCGACACTAAGTTACCCAAAGTTTACTGTGACACTAAGTTACCAAAATTTTACTGCGACACTATAAAAAAAATCTTGGATGCTTCGCTGGTTTAAAACCACAAGAATAATAAAAACAAATAAATTAAGCAAAATACATTATCATAATGGGATAATAAATTTAACCATAAGAATATCTCCTAATATTAATAAAAATAAGGAAATAAACAACATTAAAAATAATAAAATATAGCCAATAAATATTAATAAAAAAAAATTATCCCCAGTTTCCTACACTATTAACTAATCACATCTTACTGCGGTTCTAACTTCTTGCTGTGGCCGTAGTCTCTTTCGCCATCTTGAATATACTCTTGTTTTCTTTTTGAAAAAGGAAGGTGCTTTCTCCTAAAATTTATCAAAGTCTTATACCAACAATGGACTCGATATATATCAGACATACCAATAACTTGGTTGCATATAATTATTTAATGAGAGGAGGAGTGATAAATGAATAAATAATTAGACATTTCTCTACTCAAACATATTCGTCTATTTGTTTGTTTGTTTTTCCTTTCTTTCCTCTTGTGGCTCCGGTTCTTTCTGCATTGCTCTTGGCTTTTTAAGACTTCCATATAAATATATAAGGATCACTTCATGGCTGGGTTTGAATCTCATGATTGGCAGGAATTGTCATCCCCTACACTAATGATTACATAAGCATGAAACATTAATGTCTGAAGGTATAAATAATAATTATTGTTTAAATAATATATATATATATATATATATATATATATATATATATATATATATATATATAGTAACGCTAAATAGAAAGTCTGCACTTGTCATTTTTTCAAAAGCCGCAGATTTAAGCTAAATTGAATGTAACTGTTTAAACAACCTATACGTTATTTAATTAGCTTTTTATTCCTCTATAATTTTACCTGTTTATATTTGACTTTTAATTGAATGATCCTAGTGTTGACGTCAATTTGAAAACTTTACTTCAAACTGAGAAGGCAAAAAGAAACTCCACGGCAACAAATGCGCTTAAAACCAGCTTAAAATATTCACCTTTTATACAGCAAAGCATCTCTAATTGTAATTTTTGTTGTTCTAGTTTATACAACGTAACATTTATTCCATATGCCTCGACTTTCTTTTAGTAATCATCAGGAGCTCATTAATCTTCAACGTTTCTGGTATATTCAATCGAGAAATCGGCTGCAGATTGAAATGTGATGAGAAAATAACTGTGAAAATGACTGTACAAAAGCACCAAAACAATGCAGTGTTCGTGATACCCCTAAATCTGGTCGTCCCAGACTTACTTTTTACAAGGAAGATAATGTTATCAAGATCCACAGCCTCAGAAACAGATTTGAAACGGCTCCCCAAATCCAACAACAGTGTAATCTTGCTAAAAAAAGTGCTCTCCTTTTACAGTTAAAAACAGATTGAAGGAATTTAATTTGTGAGGCTGTGTTGCAAGATGCAAGCCAGTGATTTCTGTAAAGAAGAGAAAGAATCGTCTGGACTTCGTCAGATTCAATGAAGATCATGACTCTTCCATATTGGTCGAAAGTGATTTTTAGCAATGAAAGCAAATTCAATAAGCTATGCAGTGATGGTAGGCAGTATGTCCGTTGAAAGAAGAACAAAGAATTTAATCAATGCTGCAAGGTAGTGATGGTTCAGTTTCGGTGTGGGACGTTATTAGTGCCAATTACCCAGGGGCTATAGTTCGCTTACAACGTCAAATTAATCTACATTGACCGAAATTTTGATGATACTCCCATTTTCATGCAAGATAATGCTCCGATTCACACAGATGGCAATGTCAAGAAGTTTCTTGAAGAGCATGATATTCTGTGTTTGGATTGGCCTGCACAATCTCCAGACCTCAATCTTATTGAAAACGTATGGCATTACATCAAGCACCAGCTATGCAATGGTAAAATCGGCAGTTGAACACGGGTAAAATTAGATTTAAATCCAGAAGAACTTTGAGCAAGAATTAATGAGAAGTATGAGGACCTTTCACCGGAGTATTACCGCAGACTAATTAAAGGAATGCCCAAAAAATTGCACGCGGTGAAATTGCAGAAGGGCTATGCTACTAAATATTAACTAGTTCATTGTGTTCCTATTGTACTTGCATTGCATTAATGTTCTAAAGTTACATTTAAATAACAAATTTCTGTTGTGCTGAGCTTCTTTTTGACTACTCGAAGTTGATGTGAATACTAAGATACTTCAATTAAAAGTTAAATATGAACAGGTAAAATTATAGAGGAATAAAAACCGAATCAAATGAGGTATAGGTATTTTAAACGGTTACATTTAATTTAGGTTAAAGTTGCGTTTTTTTTTAAATGACAAGTGTGGACTTTCTTTTTGGCGCCACGATGTATATATCTAAACCACTATCAAAAATTTCCCCCACTCTTTATCTGCCTAAACCTAAATGTAGATTCCATGAACAAAGCTTCTTTCTTAGAACTGCACACCTGTAGAACTCTCTTCCGTTTTCCTGCTTTTCAACTGACTACAATATCGTCGTCTTCAAGTCCAATGTAAACAAGTTCTTGATGAGCCATCCCCTTAAGTAATACAATTTTCCTAATTTCCACTACTAATCGATTACTACAATATTGTCCCATTGGCTACCGTACACTCCTTAATCCTTATCCTCGCGTGGCCTCTGGGCCTTGAGTGGTAAGTTGTAACTCCTTTGAAAAATTATATAGCTAACCCTCTCCAAACAATTAACAACAAATAAAAACCAAATAAATAAACCGAATCATAGCCCCCCCCCGCCTCCGAACCTAAGCGAACACCCAACAGGTCAAGACATACTTATCAAGAAATCATCTCACCAACGAGACGCCAAAAACTTTAACATTAAGACTCGAATTTTAAAGTAACTCCCCTCCTCCTACCCCCACATATCCCCCTTCCCCCTCCATGTATCCCTATGCCCTCAGCCACACCAGAAATGAACTTCCCAGACCCTCCGCCACAAGGTCCTTAAATTCCCAAACTAAAACATTACCGACACACCAAGCACCCCCTCCTTCCTTTCCCCCTTGTCCCCTTCCTCTTTTTTCCGTTCTTCTCGCACCCCTCCCCTGACATCATTCACTCTTTCATCCCATCATAACGAACATTTGTGTAAAAGTCTAAGGAAGCTACAGACGGCCAAAAAAAAACGGCCGGGTAACTGAAACAATAATGTAACTTAACAGAAAGATACGGTGATAAAAAATAAAACGCATATTTGCTCTACAACAGTATTGAGCACTTTCTTCAGTTTTTATTAATTAACATTTCTACTAACTATATATATATATATATATATACATATATATATACATATATATATACATATATATATATATATATATATATATATATATATATATATATATATATATATATATATATTAGTCAGAAAACTGTAAAACTTGCATCTGGCATTATTGGAAAACCAATTGCGCTGTGTTCTTAGGGGGTTTAATTATGAATTCTAAGTAATCCTAAATTGAACATGTCAACCCGTGTATTTGTTTTCTTATTCTTCCTACAATAAGTAATGAGTTCGTTGAAGAAGGGAAGGTTTACATAAGCTCCTTAAAAGATAATGAACAAAACATAAAATTACACCATCATCGGAATATTTCCCAGGAGTTTATGGCTTTTTTTTTTTTACGCATTTTTTTGTTTGTTTTGTTTTTCATCTGCATTTTTTCTTTCTGTTTCCTATTTCCGTCCATACTCACAATTACCTCCCCCTGCCAATTTTTCGAGATTATATATGCCGAACGTTGCTTGGGGGGTTATAAATAAGGGAAGAATGCTTTACAAACATTAATCTCTATATATAAAGTTAGGTATGCGTATATGTGTATTTTTATATATGTCTATGTACAGGATTGACTGCTAAAATAATTAGTTGATCATTATGTTTTTTTGCATGTAATTGTCAGGTGTATAGTCGGCTATATTTAGTTTTATGAAAATGGGACAAAGAGTCTTTCATAGAAAAGTCAGATACTTTCAATGTTTTGTTATATTTTTAGAATAGACATTAAGACATGAATTAATAAATATTTCCAAAATTTCAGATTATTTAAAAAGGGAGCAAAATGTTTTCCGTCTTGCAAAAAATAAATTATTTCAGGTTTGTATGTAATTCAGTAATTAGACACCAATTTAGCAACATTCTCTGAATTTCAATTTTTATTTAAGACCCTTTAGATTTTTTTTTTGTAAAATTAAAATTGTTAAGGGATTTTGATTAAAATTGAAATAAAGTTTCTAAACAGAACATTTAGCAGTCTAATATCTTGATTCTAATTATTGTAAAGGTGACATAAAAGTGGTGTCAAATTGTTATTTTATCCGTGTTCAACTGCTAATCTATTTCAACTCTGATTAAACAAAATTAACGTTTTGAATCAATACATCTGTAGGATAATCGTTTCATATTATCAGTGATGTGATATAGTAGGTGCATTGTCTCCATATATCCATTTGTTTTTCATCTCAACATCTATATATCTATAAAAGTGAAATTGTCTCTGTGTGTGTGTGTGTGTGTGTGTGTGTGTGTGTGTGTGTGTGTGTGTGTGTGTGTGTGTGTGTACATTTCCCTGCCAAACTACTCTGTCAATTTTCAGTCTACATACTCGAGATTTGACATAAGGGGTATTGAGATTTGGGAAAATCTTTTTAATCGGTTTTCGACCAGAAATTTGGCTATCAAGGGGTCAAAGTTCAACGATTTGACCCTTGAAAACTCTACCAAACTCCTTTGCCAATTTTGGGTCTAAACACTTGAAATTTTAGATGTAGGTTACTTGGACATGAATCAGACTTTTTAATTTGATTTGATTCCAAAACAACAAATTTTAAGAGGTGAAAATTGGGGTCAAAGTTTAAAAAACTTTTACCTCTGCCATCTCTACCAAATTACTCAGTCATTTTTTGGTCTAAACATTTGAAATTTTACATAAAGTGTATTCAGACATAGGGCAAGCTTTTTAATCGGTTTTTTGACCGAAAATTTGGCTGGCAAGAGGTCAAAATTCAAAAGATTTTACCTTTACAGTATCTAGCAAACTATTCAACCAATTTTGGATCTAAACATTTGAAATTTTACATAAAGGGTATTCAGACACGCAGCAAGCTTTTTAATCAGTTTTGGGGCGAAAATTTGGCTTCCAAGAGGTCAAAGTTGACCTTTGCAGCTGTCAAATGGGTCAAAGTTAACCTTTGCAGACTCTACGAAACTCCTCTGCCAATTGTGGACATGAGTCAAACTTTTAAATAAATATATACATATGCACATAACGTTATAAACAGAACAGAACATAGAGCCTGAGCAAAGCCGAGCTGAACTGTTAATATATTTATATTTTTCCACATTTATTTTCAATTTAAATTTTTTATAATTAATTTCACTTGAAAAATATTGGTCATTTTGATAAAAAAAACAAAACAATACTAATACTTCAAATAAGTAAGTTTGACCTTTACTCCTGATCTGAAATGGAACACGTACATCAAGTCTGTTGCCAAGGTCGCTGGAAAGATGGTGGGATCCTTCTACCGCTCCAGAAGATATATCACTACTGATGCAATTCTCTATCTATATAAAAGCCAAGTATGTCCAAGGATGGAATACTGTTGTCATATCTGGGCAGGAGCTGCTAAAAATAGCCTATCCTGCCTTGACAGAGTACAAAATAAACTTCGTGGCTTAGTGGGGGGTGCCCTTTTCTCTACCCTGCAACCTTTCTCCCACAGAAGAGACGTTGCGAGCCTATCCTTGTTTTATCGTTATTTCCATGGCAGGTGCTCGTCTGAACTCCAATCTTTGGTCCCCCCCTCGCCAATCTTTCACGAAAAACACCCGTCTAGCCAAATCCACTGTGAAAAATTTCCCCCACTCTTTATCTGTGCCTAAATCAAAACGTGGATTCCATGAACAAAGCTTCTTTCTTAGAACTGAACGCCTGTGGAACTCTGTTCCGTCTGCCTGCTTCCCACCGGACTACAACTTGGATGTCTTCAAGTCCGATATTAATAAATTCCTAATGAACCGCCCCCTTAAGTAAACACTTCAAATCTCCACAGTAACGTACTGTACTTGCAATAACTCTTATCCCTGAGTGGCTTCTGGGCCTTGATAAGTGGTGATCACTGTGTAAAAAAAAAAAAAAAAAGCTACTGCTGTTTGCTGTTATGATAAGTCGAGTAAATTATTTATTTAAGTATGCATGATTTGTAGTTGCTATATATTCGTCATAGCACTCACACATAGCAACATAAGCAGCATTTGACAACTACAAATTGTACACACATATTTACATATTTTTGGAAACATTTCGAAATAAACACAAACTTCAATTAACTCACCACCATTTTTATTATTGAATCAGTTGAAAAAGATTTTTTTGCTATCTTGTTTACACTATAAATAATACTAATACTTCAACAGCTGCTGCTAATGCTTACATTCGTTAGAACATATACTGCATTATCTCCCCTAGCGTTGCAGAGATAACTATTTATACATATAGATATCAGAAAGACAGACACAATGTTTCTATTTGAAAACGAGGCGATAAAACGTCTACAACGACTGCTTCAATGAAATCAGAGATAGATAATTATACATATAATAGTGGAGAGAGACACAGCACATATTACCACATTGAATTAAAGTAGAAATCTCGAATTATTCACAGACATAACTGTATGCTATCTACATGGAATTTTCCAGAACCTTCCACTTTGCAAAAAAAACAAAAAAAAAACACTTTTGGCAAGAATTATTGCATTTGAAATTCCTTTTTAGTAAGCAGCTTCTTTAACAATTAAGAACACCACAGCCTTCTGCAAGTCTTCGGGGATTTCACTGGTAACGTAAACAACTCCTCCACAAAATATAAGACAAAAATAAATGAACAAGACAAAGTTTCTATTTGGAAAGAAGGCGACAAAATGTCTATGACGACTCCTGAAATGGAATCAGATATGCATAACTTCTACCTGGATATATTGGTCGACTTATTAGATAAAACAATGAAGAAAACATTATTTTCCTTTTGTTGCTCCCATCCCCGCACGTAATAATTTGATATCAATATACGTCAGACATGCT
>NC_136502.1:15881174-15913674 GCF_053919585.1 Euprymna scolopes | reverse complement strand
TCTCTTACAATGTGATTTTATTATTTGTATTGAACTATGTAACACAATATTACTTTATGAGTATTTCTTTGTACTTATTGATTTATCTCGTTTAGATCAGTTCTACAATGGACACTATTTTCACTGAAATGCTAATAAAATTATATTTGCTGAATATTATTTATTGGTTTTTCTGTCCAAAAAAAAATCTAATAATTTTGCACTATCCAGAAAAATATCAGCTTTATCAATACATATTCGTTGATTAAATGTTTCTTATTCCATGGAATTTCCCCGGGCCCTGAGTACACACACACACACACACACACACACACACACACACACACACACACACACACACATATATATATATATATATATATATATATATATATATATAATAAACATTATATCATCATGACTCCTTACACTGATGATTCTCGAAAGGATGAAATACTAGTGTTTGTAGGTATTTATAAATTATTATAGTAATAATTATGTCAGCCCCTTTAAGAGCTTGGTTCTTATTACTTTAAAGTTGAAATGAAAAAATCAGTCATTTCAGCTTGTATGCACTAATATCTTTATTTTTGTTACATTTATTTTTCCGTGCATATTCAAATAATGCTTTTGGCCTTTTTTTTTCCTCAAATAATACCTTCAAAAAAGTTTTAATGATTAAATAAACCAATGAAAAACTTTTGCATATGCGCTTTTTAAGGTGCAACCATTAAATTAAAACCCGTTTTTGCAGGGTCCACATTCCCCGTGAAGTACCTTTTTATTATTTTTGTTGTTATAATAATAATAATAATAATAATAATAATAATAATAATAATAATAATAATGGTGCTTGTGCAGTGTACGCACCATGCTATATTTTAGATAGGATTTTCAAATTTTTATGGTATTTTTCTTTCATTAAATTGTTAGATGAAAGTGCAGAATAGTTAGAAAGCCTCCCTCCTGTTAAGAATGGCTTTCTAAATAACGTTATTATTTCAGCATGGTGCATACAACATTTATTTATAAGATAAAACACAAGAAAATATGTTAACTAAAATTTAATGTACTCTTTATTTTTAGTTCATATCAAAACTTTAATTAAAACTGATTAGTTAATTAATTTTTACGATGAATTTTTGTTCGTATGTCTTGGGAGAGAATAGAGAATTTCCTATTTCGTTTCCCATTTCAGTCATGTGAATTATTTACAGATAAAATGTTATAAAGCAAACAAACAAAAACTTTTAAGTTTTAAATATATTTCAAAGAAACAAATTATTCCCAGTGCTAAAATATTCAATTCATCGATCGGTTTCGTTAAAAAAAAAAATAAAACAACAACAAAAATAAAACAAAAAACTGTCATGAAAAATGCTTCTAACTTTAAAATATTTGGAAATACTCAATGAAAAGTTTTATTTGTTATTAAAAGAACGGACTGAAAAGCATTCTCATATGAAGATTGCTTGTTTTGCAGTTTAAAAAAAAACATAAAATGAAATATTCGACTTCCTTGATAGAAATAAAAGTTCCTTCAATAGAAATAAAAGTTGTTAAACAAGTTCACTTTTGTTATAGTAAAATTATCCCAATGTGCAATTATGATAATTGTAATAATAATCTAAATAGAGAATTGCTTTTTCTCTTTAGGAGAATAAAAAACATAATTACCACAGCCACAATATAAGGCAACGAAAAATATTTTTTATGGCCACACGGTTGAACACCGGAAACTTTAGGCACCTTCGTGCCTTTACCCACCACCACCGAGAGAGTAGGCCAGTTAACATGACAGCGTAACGTCACTTCCTGATTTACTTGTTGGTATAGAAAGTTGGCACGCTAACAGGCATAAAAAATATGGCTACCGATTGTGTTACCGATTGTCCATGGCTACGAATATGTGTTACCGATTGTCCATGTATGTTCTAAAGAGAAAGAACATTTGAATAATAATTTTTATGATTGCACATTGGGATAATTTTAATCTAACAAAATATAGTAAGTGAACTCGTTTTAGAACTTTGTTTTATATCAGAGAAAGTCGAATATTTAATTTTATTTATTTTTTTTACTGCAAAACAAACAATTTTTATATAATATTTTTCAGTCCGTTCTTGTAATAATAAATAAAACTTTTCACTGAGTATTTCCAAATATTTTAAAGTTAGCACTTTTCACGGCAGTTTTTTTGGGTTTTTTTTTACGATCGGTGAATTTTCAATATTTTAGCACCGGCGTAATTTATTTCTTTGAAATATATTTAAAACTTTAAGTTTTTGTTTTTTATAATATTTTAACTGTAAATAATTTACATGACGGGTTTGTTTTACTATACACAAAGATTCGAAAAAGTAGTCAAAAAAACAAATATATAACAAATGAATGTTATCAAAGACAAGATGTTACGTTTCTACCAAACTGGATAATTTTTAGTGTTTTATTTAATGTAAAGTGTTTATTTGGCTAAAAAAACATACAGTGTTTACAGACGTATTTGAAAAATGCAAATGGCGGCATGCTTGCTGCTGCACATGGTAAGTTTGGGAAAACGGAAAATTCTATTAACTAACACAGATCAAGCCAACCGTGCCAAAATCCCACTGTGAAATGGACCTACTTCCTGAGTTCAGATATGTCTAACTGATGAGCTCAAATGAGGGTGAAACTTGAATCTTGGACTTCTGGTTTGCTGATTGTTTTGGCTCTTGTGGGCTGCAACATTATTTGGCTGTGGAATTTATTATATAACTCCTATCATTAATTGCTCGCTAGGTTAGTATTGCTTTTGAGTTGAAACTCCTATTTGTGAGACATCGGCTTGGGGTTATTAGCTGGTTTGGTGACCGCATCCCTTGTCGAGACGAAATAGGTCCATTTCACAGTCAGACTTCGGCACGGTTTGGCTTGATCTGTGTTAGTTAATAGAATTGCTTGTGTGCGGGGCGTTTGCTCAGTTGGCAGAGTGCTTGCCTCGCATGCAAGAGGCTTGGGTTTCGAATCCTGAGTTCAGATGTATCTAACTGATGAGCCCAAATGAGGGCGAAACTTGAGTCTTGGACTTCCGGTTCGTTGACTGTCATGGCTCTTGTGGGATGCGACGTTGTTTGGCTGTGGAATTATATATATATATATATATATATATATATATATATATATATATATATTTTATTAGCTAATACTAAGGGTTTACTTTACATCTCTCAGCACTCTTATTTTGTTTATTTCTGCATATGGTTCGCCTGATGTGTATTAACCAACCATTCTTTTAACTAATTCAACAAAGAAAGCCCAGGCTGATTATTTTTGTATTTAAGAAACGTTTTAAATTATTAATTTTTTTTTTTTTTCAATCTTCTTTTCATTTTCCAGGTTTCTTGATTTTTAAAGATATTATATTTTTTATTTTTATTTTTATTTTTTAAAGATATTATAGTTTTTATTTTTATTTTTTAAAGATATTATAGTTTTTATTTTTATTTTTTAAAGATATTATAGTTTTTATTTCCCTGTGGAACTGAACTTTCAGGATTCCCTTATCTACCAAACATCACACACACACACACACACACACACACACACACACACACACACACACACACACACACACACACACACTTCTTTGTTTTTGTTTGTTATGTGTTTTCGGATTCGGATTTTTATGCAGCAACAGAATATGACCTGAAATACTGTACTGAAAGACATTGAAACCCTATATTTGAAATGGTTTTTATTTCCCTTTTATTTCACACACACACACACACACACACACACACACACACACACACACACACTTATATATGGTTATATATGTTAAATGAAATGCTGAAATGCCCTAAGATTACAACTGTGAACCTAAAGTCCAAATAAATATTAATATAAATATTTATAAGACGATCTCAAACAGATAAAAAAAAGCTCAATAGACGAGATAGAGCAATAACATAAATGGAAAATTTTGAGTTGAATTATGTAGAATTACATCAAAAGAAACAGAGGAAATGTTATCAGCATAATAGATGTGAATTACCTCTGATGCGATGAGCTATTCATGGAAAATCCATGGATTAAGGAAACACTTTAATAATTATCTGCACTCATGTCTCAAACATTATATTTTGTTGTAATTCTACATAATTTAACTTTAAATTTCTATTTATAACCATGTTATTTATTTGTTTTTATGAATGATTCAACTACTCTGATAACTCATAGATGAGGAAACATGTGTCAGTGGATAATTATATTTTAATATATATATATATATATATATATATATATATATATATATATATATATATAACTACTTAATTTACTCACATAAATTTATATACAAAAGTATAGATTTATGCGTAAACTTTAAGTATTTACTTCAAAAGTGCTCAATACATAGGTAGAGCTAGTTAGTAAGTTATAAAATGTATATGGTGATTAAACTACACTGAATATTCCGTGTTTCATCCACTCTAGGATTCTTCAGGCTTATGCGCGAATTCTGTGGTTGTTAGTCGTTTTTATATACGCATCTTCTATTGAGATTTTAGTTAGCCAATCAGCTTTCTAGTATCCACCGTGCTCTTCCTATCAGCCAATGAGCATGCATTTATCGGACAAAGGCCTATTTGGCCTCTGGTTGACCTGTTCCTTTGTGTGTGCTCTATTTAGTTTCTTGATCTGTTTTAAAACTAGGTTAGTGTTTTTTGTTTTGTTTTTTTTATTGTTAGTTTATATATGAATATATATATGTGTACACACATATGTGCACACATATATATACATATATATATATGCATACATATATGTGTGGTCGTTTATGTATATTCATACTTATTTAATTTATTTATTTGTTTATTTTCTATTGTTTTTGTTAGTTTTAAAACTATTTTGTATCGCTATCCTAGAGTAAATTTTATCTTGTGAACACAATTGTTTGCTATTTCTCTTCTACAGTTTAATAGATGTTGGGGTTCTTTAAAGTACAGGATAGCAAATTTTTCATGAAGGCATAATCTACATGGGTCGTCTAGGTTCCTACACGTGGTAGATTGTCTTATTATTTCCCATTAGACTACCGGCGAATATAGAAAACAAAGATAAATTGTACAGTTTGACATCACAGACTTTTATCCCTCAATATCAGAAGAACTTTTTAACATTGCCCTAGAATTTGCCGAGGCATACACTGATATATCCTCGGAAGAAATCAACATCATTAACAAATGTAGAAAATCGGTTCTAATAAATAACAATAACCAATGGATAAAAACTAAAATGAAAAATTCGTTTGATTTGGCGATGGGTGCCAGGGACTCTGCAGAGGCATCAGATCTTGTGGGAGTATTTATTCTATATACCCTTACAAGCATATTTGATACTACGGATATCGGCCTATATAAAGATGACGGACTAGCTATAATAAAAAACTCCAACAAAGTCAAGGGAGATAACTTTAAGAAAATCATACACAACGAAATGAAAAATTAGGCCTAAAAGCAGACGTATCAGCTAACATAAAAATAACAAACTTCCTGGACGTCACATTGAATTTAGATAAAAACACATGTGAATCCTACTTAAAAGATAACGCTACTGCAATATACGTAAACCTTAAGTCCAATCACCCACCATCAATTATAAAACAGATTCCTAACTCGATTGTAAGTAGGCTCAGTAATAACTCAAGCGATGAAAATGCATTTAACAGGTCAACCAATATCTATCTAAAAAATAGGGGATACAAAAATATTGATATCAAATATAAGCAACAAAACACCAATAACTATGATAAAATTAAAAATAGCAGAAAAAGAACTATAATTTGGTATACGGCCCCATACAATCAAATGTTAAAAACAAAACTTGGCAAGAAATTTCTAGATCTTACTGAAAAACACTTTCCCGCAACCAACCCCTTACACAAAATCTTCAATAAAAATACCTTAAAGTTATCCTACAGTTGTTGC
This sequence comes from Euprymna scolopes, assembly GCF_053919585.1. Classification (NCBI taxonomy): domain Eukaryota; kingdom Metazoa; phylum Mollusca; class Cephalopoda; order Sepiida; family Sepiolidae; genus Euprymna; species Euprymna scolopes. Next base: position 15,907,726 of record NC_136502.1, on the reverse strand, counting down.
GAAAATTTAGAGATGATAATTAAAGCACATAATAACAAAATATTAAATAAAAACAATGTAAACAACAACAACATACACAATAAAAAAGTAGACACCATGACAAAAATAAAACCAACACTAGCAGAAATAATAATAATAATAATAATAATAATAATAATAATAATAATAATAATAATAAAACAACCACGTCCAAGAACAACCATACTATGAATAAAAATACTAATAACGAACCAGATAAATGCAACTGTAGACACTGCACACTTTGCCCACTTCAAAATAAATGTCTAACCAAAAGCGTAGTTTTCCAGGCCACAATATTTGCGAAAGAAAACCCAAATAACAAGAAATATTACGTAGATATGACTTCCTTAGATTTCCAAACTCGATATTATGACCACAAAAGTACATTCAACAATAAAAAAACACCGTATGAAAACAACACTAGCGAATAAATACTGAGAACTCAAAGAAATCGGACATTTGCCGGTAGTCAAATGGAAAATAATAAGAAAATCTACCACGTGTAGGCATTTAGACGACTCATGTAGATTATGCCTCCATGAAAAATTTTCTATCCTGTACTTTAAAGAACCCCAACATCTATTAAACTGTAGAAGAGAAATAGCAAATAATTGTGTTCACAAGATAAAATTTACTCTAGGATAGCGATACAAAATAGTTTTAAAACTAACAAAAACAATAGAAAATAAACAAATAAATAAATTAAATAAACATGAATATACATAAACGACCACACATATATGTATTCATATATATATGTATATATATGTGTGCACATATGTGTGTACACATATGTATATTTATATATAAACTAACAATAATAAAAAAAACACTAACCTAGATTTAAAACAGATCAAGAAACTAAATATCCAGGCTAAATAGAGCACACACAAAGGAACAGGTTAACCAGAGGTCAAATAGGCCTTTGTCCGATAAATGCATGCTCATTGGCTGATAGGAAGAGCGCGGTGGATACCAGAAAGCTGATTGGCTAACTAAAATCTCAATAGAAGATGCGCATATAAAAGCAACAAACAACCACAGAATTCGCGCATAAGCCTGAAGAATCCTAGAGCGAATGAAATGCGGAATATTCAGAGTAGCTTAATCGCCATATACATTTTATAACTTACTATATATATATATATATATATATATATATATATATATATATATATATATATATATATATATATACATTGTATCACAAAAGTGAGCACGCCCTCACATTTCTTCAAATATTTAAGTATATCTTTTCATGGAATAACACTAAAAGAATTATTTTTTGACACAATGAAAAGTAGTCTATCTGCAGCATATATAACAAAGTTAATTTATTTTCCCCTCAAAAATAACTCAAAATATAGCCATTAAAAGCTAAATCCCTGGCAACAAATGTAAGTACACCCCTTACGAAAAGCTGTCAATATTAACGTACAACATGTTAGCTCTCAATATTTTGTGTGGCCAGCATCATTATTCAAAACTGCCTTTACTCTCCTGAGCATGGAGTTTACCAGAGCTTCACATGTAGATACTGGAATGCTCTTCCACTTTTCATTTACGATGTTGTGGAACTGGCAGATATTTGAGACATTGCGTATCTCCACCTTCTGCTTGAGAATGCCCCAAAGATATTCTATTGGGTTCAAGTCTGGAGACATGCTTGGCCAGTCCATCATTTTTACCCTCAGCCTCTTCAGTAAATCAGTGGTTGTCTTGGATGTGTGTTTTGGGTCATTGTCATGCTGGAACACTGCTCTGTGACCCAGTTTCTGGAGTAAAGGGATCATGCTTTGCTGCAGTATTTGACAGTACATGTTGGAGTTCATGTTTCCCTCAATGAAATGTAACTCTCCAATACCTTCAGCACTCATGCAGCCCCAGACCATGACATTCCCACCACCATGCTTGACTGTAGGCATGACACCCTTATCTTTGTACTCCTCACCTGGTCGCAGCCAAACATGCCACCAGAACCAAACAAATTAATTTTCATCTCATCAGACCAAAGGACATGGTTCCAATAATCTATGGGTTCGTTGACATGTCTTCAGCAAACTGTTTGGGGGCTTTCTTGTGTATTGCCTTCTGAAAAGGCTTCCTCCTGGGGTGAAAGCTATGCACACCAATTTGAGAAGTACAAAGATAATGCAGAACGTATTGGAAAATGATGGTCCTTATTTTCAGGATTTATTTTTTATTTTGAGCATTAATTTTTTTTTATTTTGAGAATTAATTTTTTTTTTACTTGGCGAGTAAAATTTTAATTTTTTGCTAGTGTACGAACTTTTGGGATAATCTTATATAAATCTATATAAATAAATTCGTATTCCTGTTTGTTCACAATTTGATTAATACATAGAAAGGGTCTTTACTCCTCCATTTATTTCTACATATAGTATGATTCTTGAAAAATATATAATTAAGAGGTCACCTCATTTGCATATCATATTAAAGAAAATTGATTTTACTTATAGCGATATGCTAGTTAAAGTTTCTCGTGATAGGATTGTTTTAAGTGTTCTATTTAAAATTGTTATTTAATTAACTTGAAATAAAATTATATTGATAATATATTTAATTTAATTTATTTGGAATTATTATTTCCGACATCGACGTTTTTAAAAACGGGTCTAGTGTTACTTCCCCTGGAAACATTGAAGCATAAAAGTTAACAAAAATTCTTCACCAAATAAAATAATTTGGTATTCTCAATAAGTTTCTAGCGTGAAATTTTAATTCTGTGTAGAGAGAAAAAATGTTTTCCTTTCTTTTTTTTTTTAAATATTCAAACAAACAAAAAAAAGCTTACGAATAAACTGAAAAGATTTAATTTGTTTAGTTTTTATTATTCTTGAAGCGGCTCAACAGAATTTTTTTACCTTACTGGCAATCGAAACTTAAGCCACACTTTAAGAAACAACCCCCCCCCCAAAAAAAAGCAAATCGAAAATTTCTTTTATTTACGAAAAGAAAAAACGCAGTTAAAAAAAGTGTCTTTACAAAAAATAAAAAAAAAACAGTCACGCACGTATTAATATTCATAAATTTTATTCTTCAAGATCACAAAATCGTAAATCGTCGTAGTCCGGTGGGTAAAATAGTTTGCAAAATACCTTTTTCTTTCATTCGTGTTTCCAATTCGAGCCTGTTTACGTTGCTATTTTTTTTTTTGCGGTCACTCGGGAACTCGCTGCTATTTTTATTGAAACAAAAGTTGCTTTTATTTATTGGGGGGGGGAGTCTTTCCAGCACACAGGCAACAAAAGTTCTCAATATCTGGAGAATATTCTTATCTTTGTATCCCTTCTGCCGAAATATCTGGTGGAGAGGGTATCACGCTCTTTTTTGGGGGTGGGGGGGCAATTACATTACATGTTTTTATCCGTTTTTTTTTTTAATTGTTGTGGGGGGTATCGACATTGCCCATGATGAAAATGATTAATATCCTTAGTATAGCAGGTTTGTTTCAAACGGAATTTTATGTCGACCTGGAGCAACGCCGGGTACCCATGTTAGTATATATATATATATATATATATATATATATATATATATATATATATATATATATATATATATCGTCTTTGAAGTTTTTAACCTTTAAAACTATACAAAAAAATATTTTTTATCATTCGTTAGAAAACCATCTAGTCAGTAAGTCATTTAATCACCTGCAATCACTGCATCAACTCGCTCTCGAATTTACTATAATACCAATAATTTATTTTTCAAGGGATCATCAGTTGTTTACCATGAAACACTGTTTCGGGGATTTAAAAACAAAACAGTATATTACATCATGGCTCCCCAGCATTGTTGATCAAACACCACCACCCTTAATCTTAGGAAGAAGACATTTTACAAACATTTGATCCAATTTCCTATTCTTAATTGCAATTACTAACCTTTGTCATACTATAAAAATGAATTTCTTACATGTGCGATTCATCAATTTCCACATTTAAAATGGATGCATTTTTTAATTTATCAGTCTTATATTTATAAGATTAGGATTAATCCATTTAACTACTTATCACCCCCACTATGATTAATATTTAGTATATTTACATTCTTATTTAAAATTAGATATATAAAGGTTAAAAATATTTTTACATATATACATTTTTTTTTTAAATATAAATTTATTATATTAGTAATTGTCTGTATATGTCCCAGTGACATATGGCCGAGTGGTCCTAGACGTTGTATCAAAGTTTACAGTTACCCAAAGGTGCTGAGTTCAATCCTGAACGAAGGCAGTGAAAAAGTAACATTCAAAACAGAGAATCAGCAACTATGTCCCAAAGCCTAGCTGGAGTCCGAACACGGTACCCCCGTAATAATAATAAAGGGTTGGGTTCGAGACTCCTAAAAAACGGTTCCCCAGTTCAATACAAAACACCTGACGAAGGCCGGAGGGCAAAACGGCCGAAACGTTGTGACAATAACAACCAAGATGAGGAAGTCAGTCCGACAATCTCAATCAATAAATTTATTATATGTAATTATAAATACATTTTATACATTGCTAATATAGTTTTGGATTTCCTTTATTAATATAGTCTGGTTTGTCTTAAACGATTCAAAAGCATCAGGATAACGAACAAATGCTTTATTTAATTGTTTAAATATTTTATCTTTATCCCCACCTTGTTTTATCATCACTATTACTAAACTAGAAACTATATATATATATATATATATATATATATATATATATATATATATATATATATATATATATATATATATAGTTAGTAGAAGAATACCCGTCCTAGGATTCCTAAATTTAATTCCACAAGAATAACAGTTTTGTACCACTTTTACGGCCTTTAACAAAGATTTAAATCAAGATATAATTATATTAAACATAATTTAAATGCAGCGAATTATCCAGTGTCTACGTTCATATTGTAGTTGATAATAGTTTTTAATAGTTGGGAGGAGACATAATAGAAGTCTATTATTTGTTCAACTGTATTTGTTGAGTAGGCTATGAAAGCTGATTGGATTAACCGTCGTGTAGATTTGTTCTATACGGGTTTATTTTAAGTGGGTTTTTTTTAAGTCAAAACGATGGCCACATTTCATAGCATCAGAACGTTAGGCATTAAGCATGTTATTAGTTTTGATACGCGTAAATTCTCTTGATCAAGCAGTGTTTGGTCTCCAATTTATACAATTATCACAATCTAGAAAACGAATATGTAATATATGCCATCTTTGACTGTAGGTGTAATATCAAATTTATGAGATTTTCTGGCGATATGCTTTTGCTCTTATCTTCTCCTTTCCTTCTGCTAATTAATATATATATATATATATATATATATATATATATATATATATATATATATACAAATATATATATACAGATATATATATATGTATGAATATATATATATACAGATATATATATATATATATATATATACAGATATATATATATACACAGATATATATGTACTAGCAAAAGTACCCGTCGTTGACTGGGTTCAAAAACAGCCTACAGAAAATCGACTCTGATTTATGAAAGTATGATAGGTTATGAAAAGGAAGGGTTGTAAAGAGATAGCTTCGAATTTGGGGGTATCAAAACCAAAGCAAAATATGATGAAAGTAAAAATAAAATAGATAAACCCCATAATTTATTATACCATACCTGTTCACACTGAAACACTTATCACAATATTCTGTGGATCTATATTAAAAAAATCTTGTTAAACTTTGTGACATATTTCCATTCTATGGAGGTCAGGCGCGAACGAACACCCCATAATTTTATTATACCATATTTCTTCAAACTGAAACATAATTATCAAAGTATACTTACGCAGATAGATATGAAAAGTTTTTATTAAAGTTTGTGCCTATTTCCATTCTATGGAGGCCAGGCGCGGACGCAGGCCCCAAAATTTTATTATACCATCCCTATTTAAGTTAAAACATACTTATCAAAGTATTATTATGTACCTCTATATCAAAAACACTTGTAAACGTTTTTTTTTAATTTTTTAATTTTTTATTTCCATACTTTGTGGCCCAGGCACGGACGCAGACCCCACAATTTTAATGAATCATCATTATGCCAGATCAAACATACCCATTCCTGTGTCTCGATACATCTTCTATCATTATATGTGATCAGTTTTCTATAAAGTCTAGCCAAAACCACTATCAAAAATTGCCTAAACCTAAATGTGGAGCTCCTTCCATAGAACTGCATGCTTGTGGAACTTTTTACCGTTAGTCTGCTTTCCAGCTGGCTACAATATTGTCGATTTCAAGTTCAATGTCAACAAGTTCTTACTGAACCGTCCTCTTAAATAATCTAATTATACTACATTTCCACTACGACTATGACTACCATACACACATTAACCTTTATCCTCGAGTGGCATCCGGGCCTTGATATTTGGTGACCCTTTTGTAAAAAAATAAGCGGTAATATCGTCGATAGTTTATTGTTAGTTTATGAAATAAATTGAACCAGTTATTGACAGAATTTGGAAAAACGGTCCTTTACAAGATTTTCTCATACCTTTTTTTGTGTGTTCTTCCTTTTGATACAAAGTTGATCTCAGTTCCTGTTCAAACTACCGAGTAATAACACTGTTATTAATCCCAGGCCGAATATTCAATGCGCTCCTTCTAAACAGGATGATTTCAGATCAACGAAATGGTCTCTGCAAAAATGAATACTACACTGATAAAATCACATCCTGAAAAATTCGTTCGCACTGAAATCAATTTTCTATATTAAATTCAATGACTATGAAAAGGAATATCGATAATTTGGATGACAGAAAATTTGAATATTGACGAAGAAAATTACAAACATTGTTGGAAACTGTAGCAGCGAAATTCGCTACAAACACAGGCAGGAGCTAACTCTCGCGGCTCGAGATTTGAAATCCATTTTCTTCCTGGTTTGTCTAATCACAAGCCGGCTCTCAATAACGTGACTGAGTACATAAAACATTTTTCCTCTTTTTCACTGGCTCCAGCTGGCAGCAGACTTCGAACGTGAGTACAACAAGCTAACGATGGCTCTCTTCAAACTCACCTTTATTTCTACATGCGGTACCCAAACAAACATTCTTTATCATGCTAAAGAACTGCTCTTATCGATACACGACACACACACACACACACACACACACACCTACTATGACATTGAAGATTTTTCCCTTTCTTTCTCCTTTAATCAGCCTCCTTTATCCCGACAACTACTAGCTATAAACACGTGCAAACGGAACTGTACTCTATTCAACAAGCCAGCAATATATTAAATCTATCTTTACACAAGAACACTTCCACCTATTTATCGGTTTCTTTCTCTTCTACACGCTACTAACAAAGATGACAAATAGAGTTGCTTATTAATATAGAATGAAACTCTATTTTGTTGTCTTCATTATTAACTAAAAAAAACTTCTATGGGAAGATGACATGTAGAGAAGTATATGAATAAATACACACTAATTCCTTTCTGGTGAAAACTGGAATGAAACTGATTCATGAGAACATCTACAGCTCAGAAGAGGAATGTTATCCTATGGCCACTCTCGGCAACTGGATGACCACGATTTGCATTTGAGCTAGTCCTTCTTTCGTACAGCCAACAACGATTGCAGGAAACCAATATTGTTGCAATAAAGTCATAATAAAGTTGCTAAACACCTTACTAACCAACATTCTTGTCCCCACTCACAATTTCAAAAACTTTTCATCGACGACACATCTATTCTTGAACATACCACTAACAAACATGAACTTCATATACGAGAAGCATTGTAAATTAACGCTAAGAAATCAAATATTAAAAAAAAAATTTCAACAACAATAACTTTATTAAATGTCTTTAAAATTGACATCGAATCTATTATAACTTTATTAAATGTCTTTAAAATTGACATCGAATCTATTATAACTTTATTAAATGTCTTTAAAATTGACATCGAATCTATTATAACTTTATTAAATGTCTTTAAAATTTACATCGAATCTATTATAACTTTATTAAATGTCTTTAAAATTGACATCGAATCTATTATAACTTTATTAAATGTCTTTAAAATTGACATCGAATCTATTATAACTTAATTAAATGTCTTTAAAATTGACATCGAATCTATTATAACTTTATTAAATGTCTTTAAAATTGACATCGAATCTATTATAACTTTATTAAATGTCTTTAAAATTGACATCGAATCTATTATAACTTTATTAAATGTCTTTAAAATTGACATCGAATCTATTATAATAAAGTCGTATTCTTGTCTGTTCGCAATTTGATTAATATATACAAAAGACACATTGTTTTATAAATAGATTTTGATGTTGAAAACGGACTCTTGTATACTTTTACTCGTGCATGGTTTCTATTTATACTATGTATTCAAAGGGAATCATCATTCAAAGGTTATTTCATTAGCATATTAAATTAAAGAAAAACTGTTTTAATAATTAGCTCTAAAATTTTAAATGGAAATGAGAAATGGAAATGAGTAATAGAATTGTTTTAAGTATTCTATTTAGAAATTTTACATAAAGTTGATTTAATTTATTTTTAATCTAGTTTCCATTTAATTTATATTTTATTATGATAACTAACATCAGCTTTAAACGGAAGTAAGTTTTCATTCAACCTAGGAGTTATTTCCCTTTAAACTATGAGACTTTATTTCCTTGTTTAGATTTCATAGATTAAGATGACTATGTTTTATACTTCCAAAAATCCAATATGGTCAACTTTCAGGAAAATCGTAACAACGTAGGATATTTGGTGTATCTTAAATAGTGTGTGACTAAACTCTCCGCTTGGCAATATGTTTTTACTTGGCAACGTCGGGTATGTACAGTTACCATTTAAATACAATTTAATTACATGTGATTTACTTAGCAAAAAAAAAAATCTATAAATATCTTAAAATCTGTTCTGTTAATTATACCGAGGGATAATTAGACAGATCTGAAAATTTTAAGATCTTCAAAGAGCATGGTTATCAGGATGAAGATAAAAAATTTATACTATCACACTGGAAAGTTGGGGGTGGGTGGGGGTGGAGGGACATTCGAGGAAATTGGTTTTACTTATTTTACTTACTTGGGATGCATCATTGACGAGCATGAAATGGTTAATAGCCAGATTGATAAAGATGGGTTGGTTTCTATTTCCAAAATCAAGGTCAGAACTTTCAATTGTTCTATTGTTTTTTCTTTTTTTACAAAGGAGTCACCACTTATCAAGGCCCGGAGGCCACTTGAGGATAAGTGTTAATGAGTATACAGTAATCGATGGGAAAATGTCGTAGTAATCGTTAGTAGTGGAAATTTGGTAAATTGGATTACTTAAGGGGATGGCTTGTCAAGAACTTGCTTAGATTGGAATTGAAGACGACCATATTGTAGTCAGCTGGAAAGCAGGCAAATGGAACAGAGTTCTACAGGCGTGCAATTCTAAGAAAGAATCTTTGTTCATGGAATCTACGTTTAGGTTTAGGCACAGATAACTCTCTATAACAGATATGAGGGGAAAACAAATGAACACATATCCAAGAAAATGGCAGAAACACTAGAGGATGACCTCCAATCCGTAGTGGAATGGGGACAAAAATGGTTGGTCTCATTCAATGCTGCTAAGACTAAGCTTGTTTCCTTCAATAACTACAAGAAACCTTCTCTACCACCAATAGCAATGGCCAAGAACACATTGCCTGAAAGTACTTCTTTTAAACTCCTCGGCCTAACGTTTACAGGGAATATGAACTGGAATAGATACATTGAGAGCATTGCCAAGGCGCTGCAAGGAAGGTTGGCTCCCTCTACCGTGCTAGAAAACTACTTACGCCTGCCAGTATCCTATACCTCTATAAGGCAACCATTCGCCCATGTATGGAGTACTGTTGTCACATCTGGGCTGGTGCATCTGCTGCTTGTCTCTCGCTCCTGGACAGGGTTCAAAAAAGAGTCGCAAACCTGATAGGTCCTGAACTGTCATCTGGGCTTCAACCTCTGTCCCATCGACGAGATGTTGCATCCCTCTGCCTGTTCTACAAATACTTTAATGGTGAATGCTCTGACGAACTGCAAACACTTGTACCTCCCCGACGTAACTACCCCCGACAAACCCGACAAGCTACTAAGTCTCATCCCTTTACAGTGGAGATCCCTAGGTGCAAGAAAGCCTTTTACTCCAATAGTTTCTTCCCCAGAACTGCGGGTCTTTGGAACTCCCTTCCGGGATTCTGCTTTCCCAACTGCAATGATATGCAGAAGTTCAAGTGTAATGTTAACAAACATCTTTCTACTCTTCTCCCTTCATAATGACCCCGCTAATTAATTCCCTAATAGTAGCCCCCTGCTTCAAAGTGGCACTGTGCCTTGTTTGGGGTGAAAATTGAATAAAAAAAAAAAAAAAAAAAAAAAAAAAGATAAAGAGTGGGGAAAATTATTGATAGAGATTTCATGAAAGTTTGGCAGGGGTGGGCATAGATTGGAGCTCAGATGAGCACTTGTCATGAAAATAACGATAAAGCAGAGACAGGCTCGCTGCATCTCTTCTGAAGGAAAGAGGTTGAGGGAAGAGAAAAAAGACATCTCCTACTAGGCTGCAAAATCTATTTTGAACTCTGTCAAGGTAGAACAGGGTGCTTCTGAGCAGCTTGACTCTTATGCAGGTAGAGGATTTAGCACACCTATCTTTGGAAAATTTTGGCAAAGAACAACTCGGGTACTGCTCGAGAAAGAAATCCTAAAACTATTTTTTTTTCCTTTCTCTTTTTTCTTTCTTACTTTCTCCCTGATCTCCCACCCCTTGCCACCGCTTTGACTTTTCTACTGCTGGCTCTAAAATGTGCTCCCACCATACGGCATTCTTCAAACGACCTCAACATTCACCATTGTTTTCTTATTTTTTACTAAATGTAGATATTTTAGGAAGATGTATTCAGAACAGGAGCTGCTTTTGGTTTGGTCGCATTGGAAGAATGGATAAGAGTAAATACATGCAGAAGAGTAGCATTTGGCAGAGGAAAGCCAAGGAAAAGATGAGAGGAAATAATAAGGATGTATTTGAAAGATGGATAAATAAAAACTTGACCAGAGATAGGTTAATTTCGAAGTTGATTTGTAAAAACCGCTCAACAAATGAAAACATGTAAAGCAGCCGTTACCGAAGAAGAAGAAGAAGAAGAAGAAGAAGAAGAAGAAGAAGAAGAAGAAGAAGAAGAAGAAGAAGAAGAAAATAAAAATACGAAGAAAATAAAGAAGAACAAGAAGATAATGATGAAAAAAAGAAGACGAAGAAGATGAAGAAAAAGAAGATGAAAAAGAAGAATTAATTTTTCACTAAAATACCTTTGGACTACCTGCAATTTCTGTAAACAAAACACATCTTAGATAAGAAAAAAAAAAAGAAAAAAATGAAATGTGTTCCAAACTTGACTGAAGGCACAAAACTGGAATCTTAAGACAGAAAGAAATCAATTCATATATTTCTTAAAATGTTTTCTTGGAATGCATAACTAACTAAATAAAAAACAAACAAATAGAATAAAAAAGGGCCTGGAAAGAAAGTTTCAATGAAATAGTTTGTATAAACAAATTAATTTCCTTTTTTCGAAAAGAATAAATATTAAGTATTTTTCCATCACTTTTTCCATTTTATTTAATCAAATTTTATTGCAAACTGATTTTAATCTGAATGCGCCGACAAAAACGCATACACGTAAATAAATCCGTATGTCATAATAACATGTATTTACGCCCCCGCTGGCCATATTAAAAGATTAGATTTGTCGAATCCCAAACGATGAAATGCAAAAAAGTAATTACGAACTGGTGATGTCATTGGGTACCAAAAATGTTTTCATTTCAAAAATGAATTGTTCTCAAATAAAATAAGATGTTATGATGGGCATTCTGTCACCATTATCAACTTAAAAATGAGTTTTATTTATTTTAAGAATATTTAGTTGACAATAATTTTTACAAAGAGACAATTTATACATTTTTTCCGTAAACCGCAGGCGTGTAGAACTCTCTTACTGTGGACTGTTTCCCTTCTCCTTTTCAAGACTAAAGTCACTAGACATCTCCTGTCTTTGTATTGATCATGTTTCATTCTTTTTAAGCTCCTTACATGAAGCGGCACCATGCCTTGTCTGAGTAGCTTTCAAAAAGTTTTAATTTATTTCAGAAATCAGATAAAAAATTAGTCGTTTCCTCATTCGACAATTCAAGACTTTACAGGAGAATGGGAAAATTTGCTGATGTGATATTTATCCGGCAACAAATGCAAAAGAACTGTTTTGGTAAGAAAAAAGAACGTGTATTTTGCTTTTATGTATTTAGAGAAAGGTTTTGCGAGAGTACCAAGAAATGAAGGCACTGCATAAAATAGAGGCAAGTCAAAATAGTTTTATTTCAAGATCGAATCAGAAAAAATATCAACCATTCAAGTGTGACTTATTCGTTTTGATTAACATATATATCTATATCTATATCTATCTATCTATATATATATATATATATATATATATATATATATATATATATATATATATATATATATATATATATATATACAGTGGCGCCAAAAAGAAAGTCCACACTTGTTATTTTTTTTCAAAAACCGCAAATTAAAGCTAAGTTCAATGTAACTCTTTAAACAACATATACCTCATTTGATTCACCTGTTATTCCTCTATAATTTTACTGTATATATATATATATATATATATATATATATATATATATATATATATATTCTTTTTTACCGTCACTGGATTATTTATCTTCCACCAGACTATCCATGCATGTGTAATCACCTTTTTCTTCACAATATTCCCTCTGCTTCACCTTTTTGTTATCAAATAAGATCTTTGACTTACTTGTTGTTTCATCAAGTACTTTTGCATGTAAAATCCGATCCCGCATTTTGCTAATTCCTACCCTCTGGTGAGAAGGAAAGTTTTTCTTCGAAACTCCGCGGATTAAGGACTATCCACTTATCTAGTGTTTCCTTTTCAGATTAAATATGTTTTTAACTCATTTCAAAGTGTTTTTAACATGTTTTATTAACCGTTTGCTCGTATATATATATATATATATATATATATATATATATATATATATATGTATATATATGTATATATATATATATATATATATATATATATATTATTATTATTATTATTATTATTATTATTACTCCAGAGGAAGTTTCGAAATGAAGACGAAACGTTGATGAACACATAATACGGTTTGTTCCTTATTATTTCTGATTTTGTCGGAATACTATTACCATATTTCTCATCATATATATATATATATATATATATATATATATATATATATATATATATATATTCTGTGGAAATATACTTTATTTCCTTATAATATATACCAATCTTTATTAAAGAAGCTCAATGTAATTACAGAGCAATATAATGGATGACTGATAAAAGTCTATATTCCAAAGTTCATGATGTTGACCATCTTACAGTTTATTCCTTTAATTCATTTGACATTTGCAATTCTTGACAGTATCTGTTCATAGCACAAAATAATTCACTTAATTATTATATCAATCAGTGAATCTATTTTGCCCTTAACTCATCAGAAGAAATAACAACAATCAATCCATTAAAAGGAAATAAAGTGCATTTTAACATGATTAAAATTCGAAAATTGGAAGAGAAGATGTAAATACCTCATAATATGTTTACATTATACCATTTTGAATCATATATAAAGTTCGCACTTGTCATTTTTTAAAAAACTGCAAATTTAAGCTAAATTTAATGTAAATATTTAAACAACCTACACCTCATTTGATTTGCCTTTTATTCTTCTATAATTTTACCTGTTCATGTTTGACTTTTAATTGAAGTATTCTAGTGTTCACGTCAAGTTAAAAAAAATTAACTTCAAATTGAGAAGGCAAAAAGAAAGTCCGCCCAACAGAAATTTGTTATTTAAATGTAACTTCAGAACATTAATGCAACACAAATACAGCAGGAACATAATGAACTAGTTAATACTTATTAGTATAGCCCTTCTGCAATTTGACAGCCTGCAGTCTTTTGAGCATTTCTTGAATTAGTCTGTAGCAATACTTCAGTGAAAGGGCATCCCACTTCTCTCAAATATATATACATAATATATATATATATATATATATATATATATATATATATAGTATATGGGAATTAAAAGAATAATATCGAGTCTTTAAGAGGAGACTTATCAGGATAATACAAAGATCAACAAATTGCTTTGGAGCTTATATAGAATCTCAATAAAATAAGAAAAGGACAATATAAAAATATATACATTAAATGCATAATAGATTTATTCGTTTATTCAATAAGGATCATACATCAATAAGGCATGTAGGATAAGTAAAACTCTTTATTCCATGGTATTTCGAAGCCTAATGCTTCTCACCAGAAGAGGAGAGAAGAAGCTAGGTAACATATCAGGGAGGCGACGTCTAGCGATAGTTACATTAGGAAATAATTGGAAACGAAATAATTGTGTGTGAGAGAAGAATGGTAATATATTGAAGATGTTGGGAGAGCGAATGAGAGAACTATAGTGATTTATATGATAGGGGATGAATATAGCTTTTTTATATAATGGTAGGTACTCTGATATACTACATATGCCATGGTGGGCTCGATGTATGTGTAACTATGTGCATCTATACTATTCGGAAGAATATAGGATAAAGGATTGAAAGCCAATGTTTATTTAATCATATGTAGTTATGAGTTGTAACTATGAAAGGAGTTTACTTGAAATAAGGAGCTTATGCTAGGACCGTATATATAAGAAGGAGTATCACTATAAAACAAATAAAGCAAAACAGATTGAGAAACAAAGTAAATGTAGTTCAATAAAAATCTTAGATCTAATAGCTCTTGTGCTATCGACTAGACTCCAACCCTTGTCGCAATGTCGGATCTCTGAGTCCATTTTACATGTTGACGAACTTGTAGCCCTTGTGCTCCTTCAGTGTACATATTCCTGACTAAACAAGCAGAAAGGTTGAGGTCCCTAGATGCCAAAAAGCTTTCTACTCTAATAGTTTTTTTTTCCATGGGCTGCCACACTTTGGAATTCCCTCCCCGTTTCTTACTTCCCTGACTGTACTATCATGCAAAAGCTTAAATGTAATATAAACAGAAATCTCGCTGCTCAACTCTTCTTGTTTAGCAGAATCTCAAATAGTAGCCGGTTAGGTTTCGAGTAGCAGTATGTCTTGTTTGGGATGAAAAAGAGTCAAAATAAACATAAAAAAACATGCTGGATGCATTTAAATAAACACATATTTTATGTAACTGGTCTGCAACAGGGTATGCAGCAACAAGAACAAAAATACTATTAAATCGCGTGCCGTGTATTCTGTAACCATGTTTGATTTAGCAAAGTAGCTCTGGCAAATTTGACTGTTTCAGCTGCTCATACCAATCAGTGGTTCTGCTTTACTTTGGGATGAGAGAAACACAGATGATACAAATCAGTTATGCTGGTAATCGCCGAGGACGTCATATCTTCACTGACACCTACGTGCTTGGGGAAAAATTATCCATTCGTTGGAGGTTACATAGTGGGGCTATTGTTGCGTTATTGAATGTATATATAATTTTCAAGTTTGTACTTTTCAAATGCTTGCGAAATTATATATACACCTGAGAATTCTTTTGTTGTTCTTCTTAAAATCAATGGAGACGAATTTTGGCCATTGACAAGAGAGAGATGGAACAGACAACTGCGTTTAGCGGTAAGAGTGTGTTTATGTGTGTGTGTGTGTGTGTGTGTGTGTGTGTGTGTGTGTGTGTGTGTGTGTGTGTGCGCGTGTGCGCGCGTGTGTGTGTTGTAAGGCAACAGCAGAACTTGTCACTCACGCTGAACGATTGCTGGCCTTCCCTTTACTTCTATTTTCCCTCTCTCCCTGTTTATGTTATATGTGTTTCTTATAAAGACACCAACCGACATTCCTGAAATGTAAATATTTAAAATATATAATTGTTCCTCTTTATTTTCCGTTATACAATTCTCAATTTCCGATAATTACGGTGATAATTATAATTCTGGTTCTTTTCATGGGACACAAGAATGTAGATTAAAATCCACCTGGAATGTGCATGTCTGCACACCCCGAATTTCATCAGTGCTGTCCCGGCTCAATATTCAACACTACATATAAAACATATACTTCTTATTTTCTTTTTTTTTTACATGAGGGTCACCACTTATCAAGACCCGGAGGCCACTCAGGGATAAGGGTTATTGCGTGTACAGTAATCAATGAGATAGTATTGTAGTATCATTAGTATTGGAGATTTGATAGAGTGTCTTACTTGAGGGGGCGGTTTGCCAGGAATTTGTTTATGTTGGATTTGAAGACATCCAAGTTGTAGTCAGGTGGGAAACAGGCAAACGGAAGAGAATTCCACAATTGTGCACTTCTGAGAAAGAAGCTTTGCTCATGGAATCTACGTTTGGGTTTAGGCACAGATAAAGAGTGGGGAAAATTATTGACAGTAGTTTCAGCCAGACGGGTGTTTCTTGTGAAAAATTGGCGAGGGGGAGACGAGAGATTGGAGCTCAGATGAGCACTTGCCATGGGAATAACGATAAAACAAAGACAGGCTCGCAACGTCTCTCCTGTAGAAGAGAGGCTGCAGGGAAGAGAAAAGGGCATCCCCACTAAACTATGAAGTCTATTTTGTACTCTGTCAAGGCAGGATAGTCTGTTTTTAGCAGCTCCTGCCCAGATGTGGCAGCAGTACTCCATCCTTGGACGTACTTGGCTTTTATACAGATAGAGAATTGCATCAGTAGTGAGATATCTTCTGGAGCAGTAGAAGGATCCCACCATTTTCCCAGCATCCCTGGCAACAGATTTGATGTACGTGTTCCATTTCAGATCAGGAGTAAAGGTCAAACCCAGAAGCTTGTCAAAACATGGAGCCTCCCCAAGACGAGAGCCATCCATTTCAATTGATGCTAGATGGGGATCAGAGCGTTGATGATGTAAAGATAGAAGCTTGGTTTTGGATGCATTAAAAGTGACCAGCCACCTCTTCCCCCATTGTACCACGCGTTCAAGATCAGAGGAGAGAGAATCAGAGAGAACTTTGTCATTTACGGCCTTTGATGTGTTGCCATAGATGGTTGTGTCATCAGCATAGATGTCAACGAATGATTTAAGTATGTGTTTTGGGAGATCATTGATGTAGATCAGGATGAGAGTTGGGCCCAGGATGGACCCCTGGGGGACTCCAGCATTAATACTGTGGGCCTCTGATTCCTGCCCATCAACCACTACTCTTATGAACCTATAAGAGAGAAATGATTTAATGATTGAGAAAACATTTCCAGTAATACCGTAGCTAGAAATCTTGTGAAGTAGGCCCTTATGTCATACCTTATCGAAGGCCTTCGATATGTCTAAAGCAATTGCCCTAGAAAGGAAACCTGTGTCAAGAGATTCACTGATCCTATGTGATATAACCGTTAGCACATTTGCTGTAGATCTTGCAGAGCGGAAACCATATTGCATGTCACTAAGAAGGTTGTTTCTGTTGAGGTGGTTGACTACTTCTTTATTTAATATGGATTCCAACAACTTACTCATGACATACAGGAGACTTATTGGTCTGTACTGAGAGGGAGATGACTTTTCACCTGAATTCTTAAATACAGGGCATACTGATGAAGTTTTCCAGGTTGTTGAAAAGCACTTCTCCTTAAGGCAACGCTTAAACAGTTTTGTAAGTATGGGGGCAATTCTGGTTGGAGCTTTTTCAGCACTAGCTTTTTTGCTGCATTGTGGGTGTATATACGACCCCACAGTGTCTCTTTAAATGTATGTAGTCTTTAACCGTGTGTGTATAATCTTATACGTGCTGTGTTGTCCTCTGCTTCTTACATATATTTAACTGGACAGTTCACGTAAACGAGACAAATAAACTTATGAACAAGCTACTAACCCCAATTCATGTACATCTTAATTTCCTCTGGACCGATTTATTGTTGTAGTTTCTTTGCATTGTGAATATAGGAACTTTTATATAATCGCATAGCATCATGCAGTTAACACAAAACTCTTTGTAAAACTTTTATATATTTTATTTCCAAACTCTACAGTTCCATTCGCAACTTTTTCTACATTCTTTACATCTAAATTCTCAATTCTGATATAATTATCGATTCCAACTCTTTTTAAATTTCTAAACATAGAGTTTGCTTTTTTTGGGGGGAGGGGGGTAGAGATGGGAAGAGCTGGATTACAACCATGAAAAAAAAACATACATTTTGAAAAATATAAAAATACAATTCTGGGCATGATGCATAGATTATAGTTTTACAATAAATATTTATCATTTAGATTACATTAACACGAAACATAAAAAAGAGAGAGGGTCTGCGTGAGAGGAGAGAGACTGACTCCAGAATCCTCATGTGATTCGAATAGTCAGCCCAGTGTAAAATCCTAAACCAGTCCAGTGGATTTTCAGTGAAGCAGATTCCAAGGTGAACGAGGGGTGACGAGGTTTACCTAGTCTGATGCTTGCTGAAACATGTTGGTTTATTCTTGTCTGCAAATTTAAACGGGTTCATCAATGATAACCAAACCAGCACCTTTGTCAGGTCTACAAATATAAATATCTTTGTTAGATTTAAGTGTTGGAATATATAAGTTTCTATCCTCTCACGCAGGCCCTCTTCTGTCGACAGAAGGAATTCGTAAAATCTTTGGACTTATTTGGGAATATATTTTAAATTTTAACTTCCCCACATATCCCATTTTGTACATATATTTTATAGAACTGTACATATTCTACAAAGTATAATTTACTCGTAATTTTTTTTTTTTTACTTGTAATCCCATTCGCCCATTCGCCCTTCATTTAATTTATATATATATATATATATATATATATATATATATATATATATATATATATATATATATATATATATATATATATATATATATATTAAGTAATGTGATTTATAATTTAAAAGTTTTAAAATTTTTTAAATTTAACAATCAAAATTTAATTAAATTAAAAATCAGTTTCATAAGAAGGAACAACAACAAAGTCAATTATCTGTACGATCGTTTCGGAAATCCGTGCTTTTTATTTGTGGTATACATGAAGTCACGTAGAATAATTATACATAGTTTTTTTGGTAAGCACGGTCTCCTCATCAGCAAATTTAGGAGGATTTCTATTGAATTGAAAAGACACCAAAAATAAACCTAGCATTAAAAGTAAGGCAGATGAATCTGAAAAATTGAAGTAAAAGGTTTGGATATAAAATTTATAAGAAAATTAATAAGAAAATTTGTATAGGTTAGAGATAGAAATGAGTAGAAAAAAAAAAAATATTTTTGAATTTACATAATAAATTTGATTTAAAAATATATAGATATATAATTACCTTTTGGTTTTTCTTTTTTTGAAATCAGGAACTGTATTTAAAGTAGTCATTTAGATGTTTGCTATAGCTTTTTATTTTATTGAATGATGAATTTTAAAAGGGCGACGCTCGTGCAGTAAATTGTTTCCGTTAGCGTATTTTGATTTAGAGACGCTACAGTTAATATCTATAGAGAGAGAGTTTTTTTTTTTTTTTTTTTTTTTTTATATATATATATATACACACACATATATATACATATACATATATATATACATATTTATATATGTATATATATGTGTGTATATATATATATATATATATATATATATATATATATATATATATATCCGTTTGTAAGTAGTTCAAACTAAAAACAAAATAGCACATACTTTCATACTGCTTTGGATATTACAAAGCATTCTATATATATATATATATATATATATATATTTATATATATATATATATATATATACTCCATTGTAATGATGGAATATGTTCGCTGTTTGTAATGGAGAAGAAAAATAAGCCTTAAGCCACAGGTATCATTTTAAAGATGTGCAGAATGACGTCTTCAGAATGTGAAACTAACAACAATCATTTTTGTAATCCTTATTTGCAGCTGCTGTGCTAAAAACATCATCTGCAACTAATAGGAACTAACGTGTAAATGCATGCATCTGCATTTTATCTATATATATACATACATGTTTCACAGCTCATCAGTGCGGCTAGACAGCCAACTACCTCAAGCCAGGATTGAAACAGTACTGTATGTGGATGACTATATATATATATATATCGACTATTATATAAAAGGAACTTTGTGTGTGTGAGGTCGTTCCCTATGGACTCGAAAATGGCTGCGTCGATATTTATAAAATTTCATATGAAGGTACTTTATGTGCCTTGTAGTGTTTTTATATAGGTTTTGTATAAGTATCGATAATCGATAATTGAAATAATCTGATAAAAGAAGGAACAGGCGATTTTGACCAAAGTTAACACCTTACACAGCCTAACATCACAAGTGCATTTGAGAAGTTTTATTACCACACGAGCCGAAAGGTTCCACGTTGATTTAACAGGGTTGCATTAAAAATTAATGTTTCTGTTTAGAGCACAAATGATGTATGATACTTGACATTTTTCATTTTAAGCATGAATTCAAGTTGTTTATATGTAAAGCATAGTTTTACAAAATCAACAGTAGGTTCTCTACAGTGCAATGTAGACTACAATGTATTGTGAAATAAGTCATAGCGAGAGACATATGAGTTTTCTTCTGGTGCAACGCAATGGGTCCCCAACTATAGCACGCAATCAATCGATTTGATTGAAAAATGGCGATTCCATATTAATTAGTAATATTTCTTTCTCGTGGATGCATTAAAAGTGGAACAGTTTTTGGAATTAACTTAAATGTTACAAGCCACTTTACAACAGCAATTCCAGCCACAAAAATTCCAACAACAAAAATAGCAACGACAAAAAGGTTTGAAATGTTATTCAAGCTACAGACAAAAAAAATAAGTCAGTTTTGGAAGATGTATTGTCTAGGACCACAAAATCCAATACAAGGATTTTTTTTTTTAGCTGAAGGAATCTCAAATTCACTCTCTGAATTTAAATACGAGCTGGATATTGCTTCAATGTTTCTGGCTCATTTTCGTAGGTTTGAAACGATATTTACATAAAGATACAAACAATGGTTTGGTGCAGAAAAACAAACAATTACAAAAGTTACAAAATATATGCTATAATTGATTTAATAAAAGTTCCCATTGTTAAACCAAAGAAAAAAATTACAATTTTCGATATTAGATGCAATAAATGAGGAATTAGAAAGGTTGAAAAAAATGGCGTAATTTCAAAAGTCAATTGCTCAGATTGCAAGTCGCCAACCATATATATAAAAAAGAAAAACCAGAAAATCGCTGATTTTAAGACGGGGTTGAAAGACTGTTTGAAAGACCATGCATATTCTCTACCATCTCTATAAAATATATTTACTAATTATATTTTGAAATGTTTACACTGTGCGTAAACAACTCGAGAATAACTTCAAAGGGTGTGAGTTCCATATAGAAACGTTGATTTAATTTAAAATAAAATAAAATACGCATCAAGTGCCACTTGATGCGTGTTTATGACATTATATATATATATATATATATATATATATATATATATATATATATACATTTTACCCGAATGCGATGTCCAGCATGTTAAGAATATACCATTTGTTGTAAAAATCTAATGGATAAACATCTGAAGAAGTTGGTGGGGACAGGATATTTTTACGGAAACATAAATCGTAAAATTGCCAACTCATTAATGAAACAGCTGTAATGGGAAAATCCAGGAAATAAACGAATGTTATAAAAAAGAAAACGTGTCTTTGAATTTTCAACAAAATTTTGCACTATATATATATATATATATATATATATATATATATATATATATATATATATATATATATATATATATATGTAACACTAGAGATAAAAAAATAAGACCAATATTTGTATTTATCACTTTTGGGAGCGTTGATAAATTAAAAAAATATATATAATTATTTTTGTCGCTTTGACACTCTTTATATCTCTATTTATTGAAAGAGATAGATGGAGGAGATAGAGAGGGAGAGAGAGAGAATTGTTAACTATTTTTTTCTCTCTGACTTTCCCGCTTTATTTACCTATCTATATTTTTGTGTTTGTATGTATGTACGCATTGAAGAACAATACATTAAACATATCAGCTGGATAAAAAAAAAAGCAATAAAGGTATGGGGAGTGTTTGGAGACAGTTGCCAAAAGGCTTCAATTTCCTGAGAATCATTTATCTTCTTTCCTGGCGTCTTCGTGCTACCTTGCTGAACATCCTCTAACACATGTTTCCATTTCCACACTTTAATTGCTTCCAGATAACAAAAAATATTCTTCTCTTCATTTATTCATTCATACGATGTCACAAGTATCATAATTTGTAAAATGCATATCAGGTGCCACGTGACACATTATCGCTCCAGTGTCTCACTTACTGACTTTATGATCGTTTACACTCGGTTATCTGCCCTTGGATGTTTATATTTAAATTTTAGAAATGTTTTAAATAGCATGATAATCATAACCTTTAAAATACGTGAAAAAAATGCATAATGCTAACTTTTAAAATAGAGTTTTATTATTTGTTAAACATTTTTATAAAATGCTTGAACAAATGCAATATATTTTTAAGTAAGTTTTTTAATAAACTTAAAATTTATTTAAAAAATTTTACAATATTTCATTTTCAAAAATGCAAATTTTTTTATAGTAAATGAAATTTCTTACTTTTGAATTAAAACATTAATACTATTTATTATTATACTAAAGCATTTCTTTCTTTAATGTTTATTTCACTAAGTAAGCATGTAAATACATGTTGAAATATTTCTTATTTCTAAGATTGAGTTATGTTTGAAAAAAGTTCTATTCTAATTCTTCATAGGCCATCTTTCGCGGTTTCTTTTCGGCTTAATTAGACGGTGTATTTGTGAACGCCGTAAAATTATTTATTTACTAGTAACATACTAGAACTCTTTACTTCTATATGGCCAACCCAGTAGCTCCCAAGCTTTTAAACATGGCGACACACTATTGAGCTCTTCAAATTTTTGAGAGATCAAAGTGTAGTATCTGTTCTTCAGATGCTGCACTTCCATTTCTAGTTCTCTTTCGGTGGAGGATCAGTCCTTCACGACTGAGACATTTTTTTTATTTTTGTACCTTTTCTCCACGTTAAAAAACGACCCTGGTGTCTAACTCTGTCCCGTGGGGAGGCATAGTAAATAGGCACACCTATCACAAAAATAAATATTTGAATGAATATTTAACAACGCATACCAACGTTTAATCTTATAGAAAATTAAAAATATAAAAAAAGAACTTAACAAACGATTTATTTAGGATATTTAAGCATCGATATCACGGAATAATAATGTGAGAGTATTTATTATTAATACTAACAAATCGATATAATAGCTGTTTTTCACTATTAACAACTTGTAGCTTCCATTTATAATCTATTCGTGGCACACTAGTAATAATTTCACGGCAATTAGACTAGTAATAATTTCACGACAATTAGACTAGTAATAATTTCCCAAGACAACAAGCGGTTGCGAACTACTAGGATAATTGTAAGAATCATAAAGAAAAAAAAAACAGTACTTTTAGTCACATTTTCACAACGATCGGTCGATGTAACCCCTGAACTTCTCCAGGAGTATCTTGTCGGAAATGTTTCTGCCGAACTCGAGAATTTGGACGGAATTTCAAACGGGAAACTTTATTTACTTTACAAGTGTGGCATGCTCTTGTTCCGTCTTGTTCCTAAGTAATTCACAATTGTATTTTTCGGTCGCTCATACTGAGAATTGAACCTTCAATCTTCAGAAGAATATCACTTTTACAACTTATTTTTTCAACAACTCTAACCATTGCGGGTCGTTGCGGGATGTTCTTGTACGAAATTCAGGAGCCTTAAATCTATTTTTATTTCTGGTTGTAAATATCACTATTATTAACTATTATTACGATAAATATATTATATATATATATATATATATATATATATATATATATATATATATATATATAATATATTTATATATATATATTTAATATATATATATATATATATATTTAATACATACATATATATATTTTATATATATATATATATATATATATATATATAGTCTTTGAAGTTTTTAACATTTGAAACTATACAAAAAATTACTTTTTATCATTCGTTAAAAACCATCTAGTCAGTAAGTCATTTAATCATATATATATTCAACGAGGTTGTAAGATAGTGCTCAATAAAAAGAGCAAAATATTTTTTATTAATAATTTGAGGGTAAACAGTTACATATGGTCGCTACAAATAGCCATCTGTTTCAGTCAATGAGACTTCCTCAGGCGACACGGAACCCCTCGACGCCACAATGAAAATGGAAAAAATTAAAGAAATTGAAAAAAAAATGGAGCTCTTCAAAAGAAAAAAACCATAAAAAGATCATAAAAAATTGTGTGCTCTCTAAAAATAGGGGGAATAAAATGGAGAGACTTCATTTCAACCTATTTGGAGATTATTCAAAATTAGATGAACAACTGGATGTAAGTCTGAAATGATTAAAGTGGGTCATAATTTTTTTTTCATTTTCTTTGTGGCGTCGAGGCGTTCTGGTTCGCCTGAGGAAGTCTCATTATATATATTATTGTTTTACTTATAACTGTATATACTATCTATTATTTATAACTAACAGTTCCCATATCGTGTTGAATTCTATACTAAGTCTACTTAGTAATTGATTGTCTCTCAGCATATGTACTGCTTTTTTTCAGTCGTCTTACTCTCCATTGTTCTTCTCTGTTTATGATTTTCACTTCATTCTACAATGATAGATGGTTTACCTTTCCCTCCAGATATGGTCAACCATACCCAATTCATCGATACCTCCGCATATTACAGCTTTTTGATGTTCTTTTACCCTTATCTTAATGGATGCCATATTTTACCTTTGTATAGTTTTCTCTGGAAGGTTTCTCTTAAACTGTCCATCTCCTATTGATATGCATTGCTGTTACTATATGAGCTAAAACGAATGGACACATATCCAAGGCAATAGCAAAATTCTTAGAAAACAACCTCCAGTCCGTAGTGGAATGACGTCATAAATGGATGTTAACATATATGCTACTAAGACTAAACTTCTTTCCTTTAACAGTTACAAGAAATTTTTTCAATTCCCAATAGTTAATGACTAATAGCACTTCCTACACGAGAGCCCATCCTTCAAACTCCTCTGTTTAACATTCACAGGCAATATGAATTGGAACAAATACATTGAGAAACATTGCAAAGACTGCTGCAAAGAAGGTGAGTTCTTTCTACCATGCTAGAAAATTTCTCACAGCAGAGAGTATTCTATAACTTTACAAAGCCACAATTCACCATGCATGGAGTATTGTTCACACATCTGAGTGAGTGCATTTAATACTAGTCTGCCTTTTTAGATAGGATTTAAAAAAGAGTTTCCAAAGGTTTCGCACTATCAACCAAGCTCCAACTCCTGTCCCATCACTGCAATGTCGTATTACTATCTGTTTTACAAGTATTTTAGTGGAATGTGCTCTGATGAACTCATTGCACTTGTATCCACTCGATGTAAATACTCCAAACAATCCTGTTAAGCGACACCATCTAACCCATTCACTGTTGAGGTCCCCGGATGCCGGAAAGACTTCTACTCTAATAATTTGTTCCTTCTGACAGCTAAAATTTGGAATTCCCTCTCTGATTCCTGCTTCCCTGACTGACCTGACATGCAGAAGTTTAAATGTAATGTGAACAGACATTTCGTTCATCTCCTTACATAGTCCCCTTTAAACATGGCCCCAAATAGTAGACACTCATGTCCAAGTGACAATATGCCTTGTTTGGGATGAAGAAAAGAAAAAAAAAACATTGGGAAAGACACAGTATCATGCTGGTCTGGCAAATGCTTTCTCTCCTCGGCCTTTCCATCCTCCTTGACCCTCCTCACTTAGGCAGATCATAACAAATAATCATAGGCCATTAGTATCTTTTTTCTCAGATCTCCAGTACCTTTTGCAAACATTCAACAGGATAATCTTCTGAAGTAGCCCAACATGGTGTTAGATATTGGCAGGGCAACACCGAAGGTGTGCCAGTCAACGATTATTATGATTATACAAGCCAAAAAGATTTGTCAGCTAAAATATCTTTTAGAATAATCAAAATATTCAGAATAAATATTTAATTTAGGAATGTAACTTAAAATGGTATCATGACAATTCAGTCGACAACGTAGAAATTATGGCATGTAAAAACATTAAGTGATTATCTTAGTGACGTATACTAATGACGTCATTTAAGAGAGATGATCTTTTTGAGATACGTGGAAATTAGTTGAGCCAGTCAGATTCAAGAGATGGTCAGAGATAGTTTTCAGATCGTGATGGCTCCAAGTAGAGGAGTTCAGAAATGGCGAT
>NC_136502.1:15848674-15878674 GCF_053919585.1 Euprymna scolopes | reverse complement strand
GTGATAAATCCCACACTATTTACCAAGCTCCAACCCCTGTCCCATCGCTGCAATGTTATACCACTGGGCCTGTTTTACAAATATTTTAATAAAATGTGCTTTGATGAACTCATTACACTTGTACCTCCTCGATGTACATGGCCCTGACAAACCTGTTTAGCAATAAAATCCCACACCTTCATTGTAGAGGTGCCTAGATGCTGGAAATCCTTCTACTCTAATAACTTCTTTTCTCGAACTGCTAGACTTTGGAATTCCCTCACTTATTTCCTGCTTCTCTGACTATACTGACATGCAGAAGTTTAAATGTAGCGTAAACCAATATCTCACTGATCTCCTTAAATATTCGCCTGTAAACATGGTTCTAAATAGTAGATCCTTACGTTTCTAGTAGCAATATGTCTTGTTTGGTGTGGACACGAGTCAAAATAAAAAAATAGACTCATAATCTATTTTGTTGAAAGGTCTTTAAGTACAATGGCATTTATTGAATTTGTAGTGAAGCCAAGACTACTATTTCTCCATTACATGTCTCTTTCTCTCTACTCTTCCCTTTCCCCCTTCCTTCCTTCCTCCTTTCCTCAAAAATGTGACCAGAGGTTGTAACCAATCAGGACGGAGAACAGTTCTGGTGGGAAAGACAAAAAGAGAGATACAAAAAGTGTTGGAAGTAAAAAAAGACGGAGACGCGAGTGGTTCCAGAGTCAGGGGACATAAATGAAAATCACGAACTTTCTATAACCCGATACCACTTGTACGCTGAAATGAATATAAAACCGTTTCGTTTGGAAGTTCCTTTCTTTCTTTATTATTATTCCCAGGTCGGTTTCTACTCCCGTCTTAATTTCAACGACTCTCCAAAAGGGGGTGGCCCTGTCGGTGGGGCATTAGAATACGCCGACTGCCCCCCCCCCTGCAGAGAGTAAAAGTCCCTCAATGGGGGTCCTGGATATGACCTTAAACTATATCCAGTGGTGAGGCCCCAGCTTGTGGGCTTTGGGGAGTGTGGAGCCACCCTTTAATTACCATTGCTCCCAGGTTCACTCTGACCCGGAGTGGTAGTACCTGTTAGGGTCCCAACTATGGGTTGAATAGAAACCGACGTGAAAACAACAAATATATTCTATTAAAAATTTTTTTCTTCAAAATCTTTGGATTCGGCATTAAATAACCCGAAAAGGGTTGATATGCCGTAAAACAAAAACAACCAACCAACCAACCAAAAGGGGGACCCGCCGAAATGGTGACCTACCCAACAAGAATTACATTATGGTAACCGCCATAAACTAATTTTCATTAAATTTATATTCTTTAATCCCCTTGAGACGCACCTGGCACTTTCTGGAAACGAATCCAAACGCTTATGTACTTTTATCCAAACCCTAAAACTACATACAACCATTTCTATTTGTATTATTTGGATTCTTCAGACTACTGTTCTTCATTTTGAGTATCATTTTCACAATGTTTCGTTTGACGCAACCTCCGACCTTCTTCAGGTGTATCTTGTCGAACTCAGGAATGTTTCTGTCAAACTTTGGAATTCGGACTGGAATTTCGAATGAATTCCTTTATTTACTTCATGATAAAAAGTTCAATTCTCAGTGTGGGCAACCGAAAAATACAATTACGAATTACTTAGGATCTTTATCCAGTCATGACTGACAGAACGAGAACATGCAATCCTTGTAAAGTAAATAAAAAGATTCCGAAATTCCGTCCAGATTCATGAGTTTGAAACGATACACCTGAAGAAGGTTGGAGGTTAAATCAACCGAAATGTTGTTGAAATGACACTCAAGATTGAAACAGTAATTCGAAGAATCGAAATAATATGAATAACCAATGTTCATCTCAAAAATTCAGAAACATAATACCATTCTTATATTTTTATTTTTATAATTTTGAAGTCATAAATTAAATAAAAGTCATATAATTCTTATATTTTTATTTTTATAATTTTGAAGTCATGAATTAAATAAAAGTCATATAATTCTTATATTTTTATTTTATAATTTTGAAGTCATAAATTAAATAAAAGTCATACCATTCTTATATTTTTAGTTTTATAATTTTGAAGTCATAAATTAAATAAAAGTCATACCATTCTTATATTTTTAGTTTTATAATTTTGAAGTCATAAATTAAATAAAAGTCATACCATTCTTATATTTTAATTTTTATAATTTTGAAGTCATAAATTAAATAAAAGTCATATAATTCTTATATTTTTATTTTTATAATTTTGAAGTCATAAATTAAACAAAAGTCATATAATTCTTATATTTTTAGTTTTATAATTTTGAAGTCATGAATTAAATAAAAGTCATACCATTCTTATATTTTAATTTTTATAATTTTGAAGTCATAAATTAAATAAAAGTCATACCATTCTTATATTTTTATTTTTATAATTTTGAAGTCATGAATTAAATAAAAGTCATACCATTCTTATATTTTTATTTTTATAATTTTGAAGTCATGAATTAAATAAAAGTCA
Source organism: Euprymna scolopes (assembly GCF_053919585.1). Taxonomy (NCBI): domain Eukaryota; kingdom Metazoa; phylum Mollusca; class Cephalopoda; order Sepiida; family Sepiolidae; genus Euprymna; species Euprymna scolopes. Next base: position 15,876,174 of record NC_136502.1, on the reverse strand, counting down.
TACCATTCTTATATTTTTAGTTTTATAATTTTGAAGTCATAAATTAAATAAAAGTCATATAATTCTTATATTATAATTTTTATAATTTTGAAGTCATGAATTAAATAAAAGTCATACCATTCTTATATTTTAATTTTTATAATTTTGAAGTCATAAATTAAATAAAAGTCATACCATTCTTATATTTTTATTTTTATAATTTTGAAGTCATGAATTAAATAAAAGTCATACCATTCTTATATTTTTATTTTTATAATTTTGAAGTCATGAATTAAATAAAAGTCATACCATTCTTATATTTTTATTTTTATAATTTTGAAGTCATAAATTAAATAAAAGTCATATAATTCTTATATTTTTAGTTTTATAATTTTGAAGTCATAAATTAAACAAAAGTCATACCATTCTTATATTTTTATTTTTATAATTTTGAAGTCATGAATTAAATAAAAGTCATACCATTCTTATATTTTTAGTTTTATAATTTTGAAGTCATAAATTAAATAAAAGTCATACCATTCTTATATTTTTATTTTTATAATTTTGAAGTCATAAATTAAATAAAAGTCATATAATTCTTATATTATAATTTTTATAATTTTGAAGTCATAAATTAAATAAAAGTCATATAATTCTTATATTTTTATTTTTATAATTTTGAAGTCATGAATTAAATAAAAGTCATACCATTCTTATATTTTTAGTTTTATAATTTTGAAGTCATAAATTAAATAAAAGTCATACCATTCTTATATTTTTAGTTTTATAATTTTGAAGTCATAAATTAAATAAAAGTCATACCATTCTTATATTTTTATTTTTATAATTTTGAAGTCATGAATTAAATAAAAGTCATATAATTCTTATATTTTTATTTTTATAATTTTGAAGTCATGAATTAAATAAAAGTCATATAATTCTTATATTTTTATTTTATAATTTTGAAGTCATAAATTAAATAAAAGTCATACCATTCTTATATTTTTAGTTTTATAATTTTGAAGTCATCAATTAAATAAAAGTCATACCATTCTTATATTTTTAGTTTTATAATTTTGAAGTCATAAATTAAATAAAAGTCATACCATTCTTATATTTTTAGTTTTATAATTTTGAAGTCATAAATTAAATAAAAGTCATACCATTCTTATATTTTTATTTTTATAATTTTGAAGTCATGAATTAAATAAAAGTCATATAATTCTTATATTTTTATTTTTATAATTTTGAAGTCATAAATTAAATAAAAGTCATACCATTCTTATATTTTTAGTTTTATAATTTTGAAGTCATAAATTAAATAAAAGTCATACCATTCTTATATTTTTAGTTTTATAATTTTGAAGTCATAAATTAAATAAAAGTCATATAATTCTTATATTTTTATTTTATAATTTTGAAGTCATAAATTAAATAAAAGTCATACCATTCTTATATTTTTAGTTTTATAATTTTGAAGTCATAAATTAAATAAAAGTCATATAATTCTTATATTATAATTTTTATAATTTTGAAGTCATAAATTAAATAAAAGTCATATAATTCTTATATTTTTATTTTTATAATTTTGAAGTCATAAATTAAATAAAAGTCATACCATTCTTATATTTTTAGTTTTATAATTTTGAAGTCATAAATTAAATAAAAGTCATACCATTCTTATATTATAATTTTTATAATTTTGAAGTCATAAATTAAATAAAAGTCATATAATTCTTATATTTTTATTTTTATAATTTTGAAGTCATAAATTAAATAAAAGTCATACCATTCTTATATTTTTAGTTTTATAATTTTGAAGTCATAAATTAAATAAAAGTCATACCATTCTTATATTTTTAGTTTTATAATTTTGAAGTCATAAATTAAATAAAAGTCATACCATTCTTATATTTTTATTTTTATAATTTTGAAGTCATGAATTAAATAAAAGTCATATAATTCTTATATTTTTAGTTTTATAATTTTGAAGTCATAAATTAAATAAAAGTCATACCATTCTTATATTTTTATTTTTATAATTTTGAAGTCATGAATTAAATAAAAGTCATATAATTCTTATATTTTTAGTTTTATAATTTTGAAGTCATAAATTAAACAAAAGTCATACCATTCTTATATTTTTATTTTTATAATTTTGAAGTCATGAATTAAATAAAAGTCATACCATTCTTATATTTTTAGTTTTATAATTTTGAAGTCATAAATTAAATAAAAGTCATACCATTCTTATATTTTTATTTTTAGAATTTTGAAGTCATAAATTAAACAAAATAAAGCGAAAAATCGTTTGTCATATTTATAAATGCCTCACAGTTTTATTATTTAAATGAAATAACCTGAATACGACTTCGTTTTGACAAGCTTCTGGGACTCACTTTTACTTCTGACTTGAAATTCAAGACTTACATCAAATCTGTTTCGAAGGCCGTTGGAAAAATGATTGAATCTTTCCACTGCTCCAGAAATATTTAATTTCTAATGTAATCGTTTACTTATATATGAGTCAAATACATCCTAAGATGGAGTACTGCTGCCCCAGAACACCCTTTCCTGCTCCAAAATCCTTACAACCTCTTGCTAAGAGACATTGCGAGTCTGTCTTTGTTCTATTATTTTCATGAGAAGTGCTCCACTGAGCTTTAATCTATGGTCCCCTCCTCATTTGCAACAAACTCTCGTCTAACTTCAACAATTAACTATCTGTGTCTAAAGCTAAATGCAAATTTCTTTCCTACCTGTGGAACTCTGTATCGTGTGGCAGTTTTCCAGAGGACTACAACACGGTCGTTTTCAAGTCCAATGTAAACAAGTTATATCTGAGCTGCCCTCTTAAAAATCCTACCCAATTTCCACCACTGCTCATCATTACGACCTCCTGACATCCATTAACAATTATCCTCAAATATATATATATATATATATATATATATATATATATATATATATATATATATATATATATATATATATATATATATTCAGACAGACATTGCTAAATAACATGATGGGTTTTTGCTTAATAAGCATTTTTAAAAATAATTTTTCCATTTTCCAAATGCTCATTCTTATGTTTCCGTGGAATTTGTGTAGGAAGGTCATTTTCGTCCATCTGTTTTTTTTTTTTTTAGTTTTTTTTTTTTGCCAGTACTTTCAACTTATTTTTTTCAGTCGTCTGCAGGTAGTTGTTTGATTACTGTTTCGTTTGAAATCTTGATGCTGTTTATGCTTCCGTTTAAATTACATTTAAATTACTTGAAATAGTGAAACATCACGTGGGTAAAAATATATGCATGGTTATGGGGGTCTAGAGATAAAGTTATATACATATCGATGGAAAACTAAATGAATATCGATGTGAACATTATTTTCACTTATCATTCCTATATAACCAACAAAATATGGTTACTTTTATTTAAATCAAAAATATAAAATAGAATTTTGAAATAATACATGCGGAGCTGAATGAGCTAAAGACAATTATTTGAATGGTTAATTTGCATACCTATTTATCAGTTATAATAAATTAATGATTGATGTTATTCATTTTTAATTTTAATGTCCTATTTTGTCGATATATATGCAATAGTTTCATCAATATTAAGAGTATTTCATTAAAAGTAATTAATGAAAAAAATGTATTACTAAAAAAAATGTTTCTTAACATCGCTCATTAGAATTCTTATTGAAAGACAAAGGAAGATAAATCGAGAGAAGAGGAACCAGCATTATTTGATCTCCCCCCCCTGTCTCTTTCGTTAACGACGCCATACCATTTTTATTGTGTTAAAATTCACATGTACTGTTAACAAGGTGCTGAGAACAGTTGCTACACATTGATTAAAGGTAAAAGGCAAAGGAGGTATTAAAAATATTTTTATTACTAGAAATTTTTAAATTAATTAAAAATCATTTGTTTTATATATTATTTTATTATCTTTTAATGGGGATAGTATAATATCGCTTCTGTTGTCACAAGACTGCCCACCCAAGAATTACCTCCTCTTTTTTCAAGGGGTTAGGGGTAATAATCATAGCTATTACTTGCTCCTTTAAGGTAATGTAGTATCTGTTCTGTTGTTATGAAACCATCTTTCCATGAACAACCTTCCCCTTTTTTTGGAGTTGGTCAGTGGGATGAGGCAGTATATTTTCGGTTACCATGATACTATACTCTCGGTCATTACTTTATTTTATGTGGAGACTTGATCTGTATCCTTTTACGCATGCACAAATATACATTTATATGTTCAAATGCACTTAGTTGTGAAGTTTTGATATGCATGTGTGCTTAGGTCGGATGGTAGTGAATATCGCTGAAGAGCTAAATATTTTGGTTTCGATTCTAGCCAATGGCACCCAAGTCATATTTTTTAAAACAACTTTTGAAATCATTACTACAGTAAAACCCCGGATACGACATTGAAAAATTAGTAGCAAAATACAGTGCAGTATATAATACACATGTATATAATCAAATAACATTATAAATAACACCGTAAGGCGAGGCGAATACCGTAACCAGGGGCCGAAAAAACACCATATTCCACATCGTAACCTGAAAACCACCGTATTCAGAGGTTCTACTATATATATTTGGTACAATATAATAATCAATAGAGAATTGGTTCTATAATAATAATAAATATGAAATCTGCATGAATTAAAATATCATATTTAAACATATATTACAACTGGGCAACACCAAGTCGCCTGCTAGTTAATGCATATTTAATATAAATATTTATTGGATAATTTTTAAAGTGGCTATTTTCTAAAACACTATATTAGTGCATAAGCTGCTAAGTTCCTTGTCTTGAAGCAGCCCCTGCTCATATAGTATATCTATTAAATTACAATAGTCAAATAAAACTCATCACCTAAAAATATATAACCACTTGTGGTCAAAATCCTTAGCAATAGAAGCATGAGTTATATGAATACTTAACTCACAATTTCACTACCTACGTCTAGGTAAAATAGTCAGGTTTAAATACAAAAGATAATTTATAAAATGTAGAAATGGGTGAACATCAAGACGTCCATTTGAATTTGATGAAGAACTTATGGCATTACTTAAAGAAAACTCTGCGGTATCATTTGAAGAATTTGTCATGAAACTTTCCTCAAACCATACAACATCATCATCAGCAACAACTCTGAAAGGTTCCTAAGCTTAAAAAAATACAATATTTACAAAAAAAAAAAAATAGGTTTTTTTATTTGCTTACGATCCAATCTCCTGCAACTTTGCATCAGCAGATTATACAAGCAGGCAAAAGATGTCAAAACGAAGACTTTCAGATGATAAATTCAAAACATGGTTTTTCTCATGAGTAAAAACTGTTTCCAATTCATCATCTGGAAGTCGTTCTCTTTAGAACCCCCTTCTTTGGTGAAAGGGGGTAATTTTACATTGATATAGTGCGTTGAAAGTCATTTTTCAGTTTTAACATTTCTTTTCTTAATTTAATGAATTTCATGTTTATTGAAATGTCGTATTCTGACAGCTGATTAGATAATCGTTTCAGCATCTTCTGGCGGCATACGTAACCTGTGGCAAGATATCGGCAAAAGCTGTGAGAGATTGGGTAAATAAATGGATAAGTACCTGATTACTTTAAATCTCCCAAAGAAAGTTGTTTTGCAATAAACTATACAAACAAAACTTATTTGCATTTCAGCATTAAATAGACTCAATAATGCTTGATAAAAAAATGGTTAATATGCCGTAAAATTGACAAACAAACGTGGCCTAGTGGATAAAGTATTTGATAAAATTCAGTTGCAAGTTACTTCTGGATGTTGAAAGTTTAATCCTCGGTGCAGGCGACGTAAAAAATACAATTGCAATTTACTTAGTCATGACTCACAGAACGAGAGTTGAAGTCGGGAAATACAATTGCAAATTACTTAGGACTTCTACCTAGTCATGGCTGACGGAATAAGAACATTAATTAAATAGTGTCAGTTCAAAATTCTGTGCAGATTCCTGAGTTTTACAGAAAGATGTCCAAATTCGACAAAATACATCTGAAGAAGGTCGGATGTTACATCGTTGTGCCAATAACTCTTAAGATCATCATTATCACATAGTATGAATCCAAAGAATCTATTGTTGGCATTGGTTTCCCCGATATTTTTCTTGTCAGAATTCTTTCTAGAAAGACATCGAGTACTTATGGGAGGTACCACGAAAAAGTTGCCAACATCCTAAATGAAAGTCATTTTTGTGGAACGAACTGGATTCGAACTTGGAACACCCAGGTCGTACGTCTGTGTCATTAATCGCTTAACCACCGTCACCTCCCACTCTCAAAGTGAGAATAGTAGTCCGAAGAATCCAAATAATACGAAATCTTGTATTGTATTTTGTGCTTAAACAACACCCCACCGCCACCATCATCAAAGAGTTGTAATTGTGATGTAAAAATGGTAAAACAAACTTTTCTATCCATTTGAAAATGAAATAATTCCCTCGAAAGTGTTTAAGTGCCATAGAAGCAAGAAACCAATATCAAAAGCACAAAAATTTGAAACCAATAAAAACTTTGTGCTTTTTTTATTTGATAATTATCGTTTCTGTTTCTGTTTTTAATTCCATTTCTTTTGACTATTTTCCTGCCGTGTCAGTTTGCATTTATTTTTTGTCCGCTGCCAGGAGGCAACGGTCTTAGATTAGAACGGTATCCGTTACCCACGCCTTTTATCTATCTATCTCTTTGACTCTCAAGGAATTATCTGCAGCCAATCAGCTTGAACATATTGCCTGCAGTTTTACAGAAGTCATGAAAGAAGACAAACATGCAGACACACAGACACAATGGCTGTTCCTTTTCGACAACTGTTGTCTGATGTCAACTGATACAAACTGGGGAGAAAAAGAAATAGAAAAAGAGAAATGCCCTCAATGTAAAAATATGTTTCTCCAGATAAAAAACAAAGACCTTGTCCATCAAGATAAGGTTACTTGATATTCTATGTAGCATCATGAAAAAAAAAATGCCAGTAGATAATGAACACATAATTAATAAAACAAAATAGACGCAGTTAATATCGAAAGGTTTAAATCATTTAGTAAATAATCGTTAACTTACATGAAAAAAAAAACTGGTTAATTGTGGTTAAAATAGACAAATGTTAAATTCGACACATTGCTGTCAAAAACTCACTACTCTAAATCTTGACGCTCTTCTTTTTGCCATTATGATGGTCAAGTGATGATTCTTTTTTGTACGCCATTTTAGTTTGAGAAAAGAAATGTTGTTCCAAACAAAATGGCAATATCAATTCATTATAATTATCTTTTCAATATATATATATATATATATATATATATATATATATATATATATATAACCTCTACAACATTCCCTATTATGCCTATTGCTAAACATTGCATAAATGTTATGTTATCTACCACTTCTCCTCCTCTTCTGATAAGAAGTATTAGTCTTCGAAATGAAGAACTCCCATAACCCCTGTATAATGCATTGTATTTTCCTGTTTCAAATTGATAAAAAAAAATCTATATGCATCAGTGTATATTTTTCTATTATCCATTTCTTTTCCTCATATATATATATATATATATATATATATATATATATATATATATATATATTCTATATATATGAAAGTGAAAATGTGTGTGTGTTTGTGTGTTTGTATGTCTCGCAAAAACTTTCGACACAGGCCACGGATTTTCGCCAGATAGGTATCATTTTCAAGCTGGAATCTTCGCCCGACAAATAATGAAAAATTGGCCCAAAACATTAATTTCTTCACCCTAAACTAGCCATTTTTGTACAGGGTGGGGTAGCCAAAAACCATCCTCTCATTATAAGATGGCTCTACGCATGTGCAAATGAGGTCGGAACATGAATTATTTTAAATATTAAAAAAGCTGACTTCCTTTCGTCAACGTCCTTTTAGCTCAGTTCATTAGAGCGCGGCGTTATTTTCTAAAGATTGTGAGTTCGAATCGTGGTGTGAGATGGGTTTTTTTTTTCGATTTTTAAAGGTTTAATATTGAAACAGGGTTATTTAAGTTATTTTTCATATTTTTATCTTTTTTTTAAGTTTTTTTTTTTTTTCATTTTTCAGTTTTTTTAAAGAAGTTTTAACGTTCGTTTTTCTGTTTTTGTTTCCATGTTTTTGTTTTTCCGATTTTAAGAAATTTTAACATCGTTTGTTTGCTTTGCGTTAGTTTTTTCTTTTTAAGTTTTGACATTGTTTTAATAATATTTAAACGGGATGATTACTTCGCTTATTCTTTTTTTTTTATTTACCACCCCCACCCGAGTTCAGACACCTCTAAACACCCGGGCAACGCTGGGTACCCCTACTAGTATATATATAAAAGGCAAATGCGGCGCACGCATTTTTGTATGTCTCGAAAAGGATTTTTTCGCCACCATTCTCGAGTGGGGGTTAGTATCACTTAGAAGTGTTTATATACCCCATAGATAATAATATCAGAGATTTGCGAACGCGCATCACGTCTGGATTTATTTACATCGACTTTTATAAGATTTGTGCTATTTCGCTCTGTCCCCTATTTTTTGTCCTGCTTTTTAGTATAAATGCAGTGAAACTAAATTCAAACCGTTTGTGTTCTCGGCTTTCCTGCTGAAACGTCCAGAAAGCAAGAAGCGTTTGATCAATGTGGAGTTTCTCCTTATATCAGACAATTGCTATTCGATTTGGACACTCCCCTTTAAATGGGGAGCTGCTTCCCCCCACCATCATCTGGGGGAAGCGAAAACTAAAAATACTGCCACGTCATCATAACGATCCCGCGATGACCTCATTTAGCGTCTTCCTGTCAATCAAACCTCTTTCACTCGCTTTATAAGCCTTAACTTAACATGTTAATCAATTACTCTCACTCGTGGTCGAGACGGTTAAGTAGTTGGGTTTTGTTTCCTCCTCTGCGTCAAGGCTTCCGGGTTCAATCCCGCCTCCTGACCAAAACTATTTTTTTTTACACCTTTAAACACCCGGGCAACGTTTTTTTATTGCTTCGCTTATTCTTCAGTTTACCCCCCCCCTATACACAGCGTTGTTATCTTAAGATTGCAGGTTCAATCCGACAGGTTTATTTATGCCATTTTTTTCTTTCCGTTTTGGTTTTGTTTTCTCCGATTTTTTTAACATCGTCTTTTTTATAATATTTAAGCAGGGCTATTACTTACCCCCCCCTCCCATACACGCACCTAAAAACACCCGGGCAACGCCGGGTACTCCCCGCTAGTACTTTCATAAATCAGAGTCCATTTTCTGTAGGCTGTTTTTGAACCCAGTCAACGACAGGTACTTTTGCTAGTATATATATAAAAGGCAAAATGTGTGGGTGCTAATATGTCTGCCAAAAACATTCGACACATGCAATAAGCACTGACAAAATAGGTATCGTTAGGAAGATCCATCTCTAGGACGACAAATATCCAAATATTTATTAAAACCATTCATTCTTTGACCGTCAACTGGGCTGTTTTTTCCAAGGTGGGGTCAGTTTTTGCGTCAACATTTTTGCAAACTCATTATATGCGTTGTAATGACTAAGCTTATTTTGAACGCCTGCGACGTCGTAAGTCACCATGGGCGTAATGGCTAAACGATTGTTTTTTTTTTCACCTCCTTTTCCTCATAGCATTACAGGTTAGAGGCTGGCTACTGCAGCTTTTTTTGTGCTCGCACAGGTACTCACTACTATTTTCATTATTTTTAGGAGGTTGGTTAATTTATTTTTTTTTTTTCGTTTCTTTGCGCTCGCATAGATATTCACTTGATTGAAACATTTTTTTAGGGCTGGGTTACTCAGTACCCTTACCATAAAACTTCTGTACACTCGGGCAACGCCGGATACCCCCGCTAGTATATATATAAAATGGAAAACCGCACGATATAAAACCCAGTTGGAAAAGATTTGAAGAATTAGAATTCTCTATCAGAATTTTCTCAGAGCACTGGGAATGAAATGTTAGAAACTAAAGAATATCTGTTGCCTCACTGGACATATTGCTTCCAGTAAAGCGTCCCAAATGTTAGCTCTTTCGGCCTTTTATAGGAATGTCTTACATGCATTACAAAATCCTTACCTTCAGCGAGACATGAATAGTCAGTTGTGGTTCAGCAATTCCTAAAAAAATAAAACAAAACAGTGATAAGAATAGAGTAGGGTGGATAGATGTTAAGGTATTCGTGAATAGATAAAGGGCTAGATAAGTATATTTGGCTCGACTCTCGTCTGATGATGATGATGATGATGATGATGATGATGATGATGATGATGATGATGATGATGATGATGATCGTCTAGTAATATGTTGATTTTTCCAGTTTGTTATCTAGGATAAAACTTCCCGCTTGTTGATCTGAAAAAAAGATCGCTTTCAAATAATTAACTGGAGCATGGCGGTGATAGCGGCTTAGTGGTTAACAACATGGACTGACAACCAATTTGTTCCTCATCTTCAATTAGCGATGTCGGTGGTCCATTCGAAAAAAAAATCTAACTAGAAAGATATCAGTGAAACGAATACCAACAAAAATCATCTGATCCATACGAAAATGAATCAGCGAGGCTTAACAAAAACAATAAAAAACAATAACAAAAAACAATAACAAAAACAATAAAAAAACAATAACAAAAACAGTTGAAAAAAAACAATAACAAAAATAACTGTTTGTTACAATGATCCTTGGTTATTTTAAAAATACTCCAGGAAGGAGGATAAATGCGTCTCCAATGGTTTTTAGATCGGATATCACAAAACGCAACAGTCGTCACTGAAATCAAGAAGTAATAAAGGCGAGCAAGACGTCAACAGACGGCTTCTAAGCCTCTTCCGCCACTGACGTCACCCAAACGGTCAAGAGAAGCAAACAATTTGACCTCCTTTCAATTACATAAGAGAATAATATAATATATATATATATATATATATATATATATATATATATATAGAGAGAGAGAGAGAGAGAGAGAGAAAGAGAGAGAGAGAGAGACTTATATGTAATTATACTGAGTTCGTGAAATTCAGTAAATTTTCATATACCAATGAATTTTAAGCCAAAAATGGTTGAGTTAAAGAGTAAGCTACAAAATTATCAAATTTTATAATTGAGCATTAATATACTGTGTAAGCAAAAACAAGGCTTAAAAACAAGGTATTGGTGGCAACAAAAAGTGTATTTCAATTTACGTTACAATTGTTTCCATGTCCAGTTCGACAATTTCAAGCATTATGTCGTTTGAAAATTTTAAAAACCAGCATTTCTTCATACTTTATGAATAAGCCCACTTTTGGCAATGGAGCATTTTTTGAAGAGAAGGAAGGGGAAATCCGTAGATAGAAAGGCATGCGAGAAACATCTACCTTTGTTGCGGTTACGGAAAATCCCATTTAAATATTAATATATCGTCTAATTTTCGTATCCTTATTTAAGAGCAGAGTCATGACAAGTTGCTACAGAGAGCCCTAAGCCATTAATTTTTTTTTTTTTTAATATATATCCCATTCGTTGGGTTCCTAAATTAGATCTTGTTATTTCTTTGTTACCCAATACTTAATTTTTTAAATTTTTGTTTCGATATTATGGCCGTAACAGCCTTGCAAAAATGTTACGGTCAGTTTTAGTTTCGTATTAGTGGCAGGTAATGTTTATAGATTATCGTTGTATTTGTGCCCGGATTTAAGACCCTTTTAGGTTCAAAGTTTAATTGAATACGAGAGTAAATAAAATGGCTGTATTAAAGATATATATAAAAATCTTTGTATAATATTATGGGTGAAGTATTCTAATCTATTTATTGTTATTTAATGTTTTAAGATTCATTGTTATTCTACTTGAAAAATGTTTTCATATCGTTAAGTAGGATAAAATGAAGGGAGATAATCCAATTATATTGTTAAGAATTGCTAGTTAATTTTGCTTGAAATTGGGTCGATTTGTATCCTGTAATGGTCAAAGGGAGGTAATTCAGGCCATTTGGTGTTTTTGGTTCATTGATTACTAGAAAGCGTCTATGATTTAATAATTAATTTAATAATTGATTTAACGATGTCTTACTTAACCAATTAAGCATATAAATTTCGTTTTAATCTCAAAGAATGGTCTTAGCCCATGGGTTTAACCCGCCTCTGTTACTAATCACTTAATTCATGCGTTGTATTTTTGGGTGTCTAAATAAATAAAATATATATCCTCTAGTTATTATTCTGACAGCAAAACCATCCATGGTTACAAGTGTGTTTCACTCCTGTGGGAGGATGTCTACTCCTGCATTTAGACATCCTGGTCATTATGGTCACTCGTGGAGGAGGAACCTTTCTCTGGTTTACCTCCAACTTTTTGTATTGGTGTCTGCCATTCAGTTTTTTTTTTTTAACTTGTAGTCACCATTAGCAAGGCTCGAAAGCTACTCGAGGATAAGGGTTAATGAATGTAAGATGGTAGTAGAGTAATGGTAGAATTTGCTTATTTATGGAGGCGGCTCAACAAGAACTTTTGCCATAGTCGCCATGCTAGGCACTGTGCTTGAGCTGGTCCACCCTTTTAACATACAATGCCTTGCCTTCCAAAGTGGTCACCTATTTTAGTACTGATCAAGTATCGGTGATCTAAAATATACAATTACGATATATATATATATATATATATATATATATATATATATATATATATATATATATATATATACTAGCAATGGGTGCCCGGCGTTGCCCGGGTGTTTGAAGGTGTATGTTGAGCAAAAAAAAAAACGGTAATTTTTTTTTAACTTTGACCCCTATTATGACCATTAAAAAGTTATTGTTTTGGGCTCAAATCAAGTTATTAAATTAGATCCATGTCCAAGGAACCAATATCTAAAATATCAAGTGTTTAGACCCAAAATTGGCAGAGGAGTTTGGTAGAGTTCTCAAAGGTCAAATCGTTGAACTTTGACCCCTTAACGGCCAAATTTCTGACCGAAAACCGATCACATCGATTTTCCCAAATCTCAGTACCCTGTATATCAAATTTCGAGTCTGTAGACTAAAAATTGACAGTTATTTCGTAGGCAAATGTACACAGACACACACACAGACACGTTCACGTTTATAGATATATATATAGATAGATAGATAGATAGATAGATAGATATGTGTGTGTGTGTGTGTGTGTGTGTGTGTCCATTCTTTCAAACTTTATCTCCTCCAAGACGGAAGGTCACAGTGGCGTGAGGCAGCTAAAATGATTGCATTTTTTTTTTTTTTTGTGGATTGGTCTTTAAAAAAATGAGAACTTCACAAGCATAAGTCGACTTAAACTACTCTTCTAGGCACGCACAAATACACACACACACGCGCGCGCGCACATTAGCAGCAGAATGTTAGTTAGAAGCTCCGACTGCCATTTAGACGGTCGGGTTTTGATCTTGGCTTGAGGTAGTAGCTGCACTGATGAGCTTTGATACAGCAAAACCGTACTGTATGTGGATGACTATATATATATATATATATGTGTGTGTGTGTGTTTGCGTGCGTGTATATGTTCGCTAATCTTAGTTTATTTTTAGCTTTTTCCTATACAACAGACAATGGCTGGTTCGGTAAATGTCTCAGACTGGAATGCCAAAAATTTAATTTCTGTTTCGATTCTAGCTGATGGCACCCAACACCATTTTTTTTTTTTTTTTTAATTTTTAAATCACGACTATATATTGGGTACAATATAATGAAATAATCGATAAAGAATTAACTCTATAATAATAAATACGAAATCTGCATAAATTAAAATATCATATTTAAGTGTATTTTACGACCGGGCAACGCCGGGCGGTTCCTACTAGATATTTATAAATCTTGTTACTATATAAGTTCATATAGAAAAAAAAACATGAGTTATATTTTGATTTTTAATATTCATAAGTCGTAGAAATTTTTTATTTTTTTTTATTTATTTTTTTTCGATTCATTAATCTTATTATATATCCGTCTTGGAAGAATAATCGGTTGGTCTAATATATATTTGAGAAAATAGTTATGGATAGTCAGCCCTGCAGAAGCAATGTGGCGATGGAAGAGCCTTAAGAATCATTTTTATTTATTTATTAAATTAAAAACTCATCGCTGAAAAATGTGAAGAGTGTTTTACGAAACACTTGATCAAACATGTTTTTAATGATGCAAGATTTCTGCGTTGAACGTGAATTTTGAACGGTAAATGAAATAAATATTGAATTGCTTATACATGTGTTAAAGGTCAGCATCGATCAAACACGATTTTCTTGGATCAGGGGTTGGGAAGAAACTTGGAAAAAATCTAAATAAAATTATTTATTTCATTATTTATTATGAAAATGAGGTGGCTATAGAAGAGAGGGGTCAGTGCGATAGGAAGTAGATAAATGCAAGAAGAGAGAGAGAGAATAAACAGAAGTAATGAACTAGTGAATGGGGGGGAGTGAAAGAGCGAGAGTAAAATAAAAGGAGAGAGAGCGGGGAAGAGGGAGGGGGGAGGAGAATGAAGAAAAGAAAAAAAATAGTGAATGGTTTGGCGGAAGGTAACGAAAGAGCGAGGGTAGAAAAGCGAGAGAAAATAGAAAGGAAAGGCGGGGACGAGAAACGAGGGGGTAAATAAATTGAGAGAACGAGAAATAAAAAGAGCGAAAAAGGACACAAGTAGAGGAAGAGAATAGAGAAAGAAATTGGAAGAGTGGGATACTGAAGAAGAAGAAGAAGAAGAAGAAGAAGAAGAAGAAGAAGAAGAAGAAGAAGAAGAAGAAGAAGAAGAAGAAGAAGAAGAAGAGACATGTGAATATATAGAGAGGGAAGGAATAGTAAGGCAGGGAAGTATTGAGGTAAAAGAGAAAAATAGAAGTAGATTAAAAGCATAGAGGAGGAAGGAGGCACAAGAGAGGAGGAAGGAGACACAAGTGGGGAGGGGGTTAGTGAAAGAGGGATAGAGATTTAGACAGAATGTGCGTTTTTTTTAAATATTTTTTACTTCGGAGTCACTGTTTATCCAGAGCAGTCTGGGAGGTCACTCTGGCATAATAGTTAAGATAGTTAAGTGTTAGGTAGATGGTGAGACAACGTGATCAGTTATGGTGGAACTTGGATAGAGTTAAATCATTTAAGAATAAATGTAAATGTGGACTCATCTCCTTAGAGGAAAAGTAATTAACAAAATATTCAATATGGCTTGAAATAATTTTGCTGTTCACCACATACAAAGAAAATATCTTAAAGATTAAATCTTTTAAATGACATACAGAAAGGGTTGGAACAAAGAAAGGATATGATATTTTGGTATCCGAATAAAAAGGAATGATGTTGTTAGATTCCGAATTGTTTGAAGAAATCCACATTGAAGGTAAATTCAAATTCTTTTCGATATAGCATCCTGGGGAATTAGTAATGATCCTTTGACAATGGATGATCATAGATTTATTACGCCTCATGTTTTGGTGGTGTAATATCCAAAGAAAGTATCCGCTGAAATGCGTTCTCTGTTATAAAATAAAATCCAAACGTTTAAAATGAATATTTCAATATGTCATGTTTTATTCATATTTTAATTATAAAAGAAAAAAACAAACGAATTCAAGATACTTTCTCTGTCCGCCATAGCACTCGAAGACTAACACATTAGAACGGTTACATAGACACCAACAACACAAAAGCCTCACTCATTGAACACAAAATAACTAGCAAGTTCATTCATCATAAACTGGGAATGAAGAAAGAAATCCAGATAAAAAGGAGAAATACTGAATAATAACTTACTTACACTCCTCCATCTCTCTCTCTCTCTCTCTCTCTCTCTCTCTCTCTCTCTCTCTCTCTCTCTCTCTCTCTCTGTTTTATCCTATTTGATTTCAGCAATTTACAAATATTTACAAAAAGTACGCAAATTTGTACATAATACAAAGCTATTAAAATGAACTAGCCGGGCCTGTGGAAATTCCACAGAGGACTCATTCATAATATTGATGTATAATAATATTGATGTGTAATATATTGATGTTGGCATTCTGTAGATATTCAACGTTCTGATATTATTGTAGCTCTTTTGTTAAAACTACAAAAGTATTTATCTAAGCTAGCTAGGGACGCCGGCGGTAAAGTATGTTTAAATATGCTATTTTAATTCTTGCAGAATTCGTATGTATGTAGAGTTAATGTTCTATCGATTTTTTATATTTTAAAGTTGCGATTTCAAAAATCAAAAAATATCTATATGACTTGAGTTCCTTCAGCTATAATCGAAACCGAAACCAAAACGTATGAAGAATTCTTGGTCAAATAATTTATTACAAGAAATGGAAATCCATAATAATCAAACGATAATCACTCGGATGTAAGCGTGACACACAAAATAAATAAATAACGCACTCTATCCTATTAATATATACACAGACGGCAAAAAGAAAGTCCGCACTTGTAATTTTTTTCAAAAACTGCAAATTTAAGCTAAATTTTATGTAACTGTTTAAACAAACCATACCTCATTTGATTGGCTTTTTATTCTTCTATAATTTTACTTGTTTATATGTGACTTCTAATTGAAATATTCTAGTGTTCATGTCAATTGAAAAAAAATAACTTCAAATTGAGGAGGCAAAAAGAAAGTCTGCACAATGGAAAATTGTAATTTAAATGTAACTTTAGAACATTAATGCCACACAAATACAACAAGAACTAGTTAATATAAAGTAGCATCGCCCTTCTGCAATTTGACAGCCTGCAATATTTTGGGAATTCCTTGAATTAGACTACAACAATACTCCGGGAAAAGGGCATCCTACTTTTCTTTAATTTTTGTCCAAAGTTCTTCCCAATTTGAAATTTTATCATTGCATAGCTGTTGCTTGGTATAATGACATACGTTTTCGATAGTATCAAGGTCTGGAGATTGTGCAGGCCAATCCAAAAACGGAACATCATGCTCTTCCAGGAACTCCTTGACATTGCCAGCTGTGTGAATGGGGGCATTTTCCTGCATGAAGATGGGATTATCATCCAAATTTCACCCAAAGTAGGGTAGACAATGCTCGGTCAACATATTAACGTACTTGGTCGAATTAATTGCAAGCGAACTATAGGCCCTGGACCATTGGTACTAATAATGCCCCACACCAAAACTGAACCTCCATCACCTTGCAGCATTAAAACTGAGCACCTAGGATTAAATTCTTTGTCTTTCCTCCGACGGACGTACTGCCTACCATCACTGCCTAGTCTATTAAAGTTGTTTTTGTCACTAAAAAGCACTTTTGACCAATATGAAGAGTCATGATCTTCATTGCATCTGACGAAGTCAAGACGGAACTTTCTGTTCTTTAGAGAAATCATTGTCTTGCAACATATACTCACAAATTACATTTCTTTAATCTGTTTTTGACAGTAGAAAGAGAGCACTTTTAAACAAGATTGCACGGTTGTTGGATTTGGGAAGCCGTTTCAAATCTGTTTCTTAGGCTATGGATCTTGATAGCATCGTCTTCCCTGTTAGAAGTAGCTCTAGTACGACCAGATTTAGGGGCATCACGAAACTGCTGGATTATGGTGCTTTTGCACAGTCTTTTTTATCGTTTTCTCATCACATTTCATTCTGCGGCCAATTTCTCGATTGGATACACAAGAAAGGTGGAGATTAATGAGCTCCTGACGATCACTAAGAGAAAGTCGTGGCATATGGACTAAATGTTACATTGTATTACCTGGAACTACAACAATTACGATCAGAGATGCTTTGTTGTCTGTTGGTGGATATTTTAAACTGATTTAGGGGCAATAATTTAAGCAGGTTTTAAGCGAATTTGTTGCTGCAGACTTTCTTTTTGCCTCCTCAATTTGAATTTTTTTTAAATTGACGTGAACACTAGAATATTTCAATTAAAAGTCAAATATGAACAGGTAAAATTATAGAGGAATAAAAGGCGAATCAAATGTGGTATATGTTGTTTAGACAGTTACATTAAATTTAGCTTAAATTTGCAGTTTTTGAAAAAATTACAAGTGCGGACATTCTTTTTACCGGCACTGTAGATAAGGGAAATAGGATACATTTTATGTATGCATGTCTGTAACCAAAACTATGTCACAGGTTTCAAAAATATTAGTTACGTTTACTAACGTTTTTCTATACTTAATATTGAGAAGTTACCTAGTTCTCTCTGTCCACTGCCAGAACTTGGACACCAGGATCGGAAAGTAAGATTGAGAAATCATCGCCACCGAGGAAAGGCACTCTAACCTACAAAAAGTGTCTGAACACCCCCCTGTCGGCATTCCTCGGTAAGTGTGCCTCAGACCATTAGCAATAAACTAACTCTTTTCCGAAGTGAGAAGGTAAAGCCTGGGAGGGTGGACCTCCTAGAACTGCACAGAACTAGCATTACACCGCAAGGAATGATCTAATCTCTGTTGATTATGGGTTCGAGTACTACCTGTGGACACATTATTTTTTTTTCTAGTCTTACTTATTACCTAAGAAGAATAAAAGCTTATATGAATTTAAATACACACGCACACACACACACACACACACACACACACACACACACACACACACACACACTTCTGGAAAAGGTCCTGTTGAATTTGTTTTTGTTATATTAATAAAGATCAAGCTCAACTTGCCGATTCACCATTTCAATTGGATCATGTTTCTTTTGGGGTGTGATTGTTTTTGTTTTCTGTTTTTTTCTTTCTTTTTTTTTCATACTGATATCATCCTGGCCAACTGGCCACGAGCCAGTAGTCAGCGAATCTCTTTGGGTTGTGTTTAAAAAAAAAAAATCGGCCGATTGATTTAATGCGAAAACGAAACAACAGAGAAAAAAAGAAAACAAAAAGAAAAAAAAAGAAAACAAAAAGAAATACGAATGAAACAATAAGTAAGTAAATAAATAAAAACAGAGAAAATTGATGATTTTTATCTCTGGCACCAAACATCGCATAAAAGAGTTCGCAGACCAACCAAACTGCAACAAAGTGAGAAGGGGAGGAAGAGATGAGGAGGGGAATGATTATTTGATAAGGACAAAAAATTGGATGCCATTTTATAGAAAAGCTGCAGATAGAGTTCGGTATTGGTTTGGTTTAGTTTGGTGTGGTTCGTTGTTGGTTTAATTTAGTTTGGTTTGTTCTTTCTCCTTTCTAAGCACTTTTGGGAGTTGCATAATGTTGATTGTTTCATAGCATACTAGCGGAGGGCGTCCAACTTTTCTCGGTCGTAAAATACGCTTAAATATATTTTAATTCGTGCAGATTTCCTATTAAATCGTTATAAATTACTCGTATATTAAAACATTTTAGATATATGATAGAAAGTATATGTGCGTATCGTTAAAGATGTTTATGTGGATAGTTTTAGTTTTATTTATAAGCCTTATTTATTAGCGAAGGTGGGGGCGGTCTGGCCGGGTCGTTAAGTATGCTTAAATATATTTCAATTCATGCAAATTTCGTAATTATTATTACAGAGCCAATTATTTCTATGGAAATATTATTTATTCACTTATATTTGTTTTTCATACATACCAATCCTTATTGAAGAAGCTCAATGTAAATACAGATCATATAACGAATATATATATACTAGCAAAAGTAACCATCGTTGACTGGGTTTAAAAACAGCCTACAGAAAATGGACTCTGATTTATGAAAGTATGATTGGTTATGTAAAGGAAGGGTTGTAAAGAGATAGCTTCGAATTTGGGGGTATCAAAACCAAAGCAAAATATGATGAAAGTAAAAATAAAATAGATAAACCCCATAATTTATTATACCATACCTGTTCACACTGAAACACTTATCACGGTATTCTGTGGGTCTATATTAAAAAACCTTGTTAAACTTTGTGACATATTTCCATTCTATGGAGGTCAAGCGCGAACGAACACCCCATAATTTTATTATACCATATTTCTTCAAACTGAAACATAATTATCAAAGTATACTTACGCAGATAGATATAAAAAGTCTTTATCAAAGTTTGTGCCAATTTCCATTCTATGGAGGCCAGGTGCGGACGCAGACCCCCAAATTTTATTATACCATCTCAATTTAAGTTAAAACATACTTATCAAAGTATTCTTATGTACATCTATATCAAAAGCACTTGTAAACGTTTTTTTTTTTTAATTTTTTAATTTTTTATTTCCATACTTTGTGGACCAGGCGCGAACGCAGACCCCGCAATTTTAATGAACTACCGTTCTGCCAGATGAAACATACCCATTCTTGTGTCTCGATACATCTTCTATTATTATATGTAATCAGTTTTTTTTTTAAATAGTCAACCATATAGGAGTCTATTCGTGACTAGACACACACACACATACACACACACACAGACGTGCAGCTTTATATATATATATATATATATATATATATATATATATATATATATATATATATATATATATATTACTGATTTCAAAAGTTAAAAACAAATGACTTGGGTGCTATCAGCTAGAATCGAAATCAAAGCATTTAGCGCTCCAACCACGTTCCTTACCGTTTGAACCATCGACAAATAGATAGGAAATATTAAAAATTAAACCACTTCAAGCTATGAATGAATTTGCGCACGCACAAAAGTAGTAGAAATGTGTCGGCAAGTTGAAATGGATATTTTGCATTCCGTGATATTCCTTGTTGAACATGTCTGGATAAGGTAACGAAGTTCCAACCACAGTAATAAGGAGTAATAGATACAACATTTTCAAGTAAAGAGAAAATTAATAAAAATCTTTTCAACTTCGAAAGTGTGTGTGTATATATATATATATATATATATATATATATATATATATATATATATATATGTATATATATATGTATGTATACATATATATGTATATATATATATATCGTCGAAATTAAACACTATAAATATATATAAACATATAAAATTAAACACTATATATAGATATAAATATACAAATATATAAGTAAACACTATAATTATACATAAACATACACACACATGTGTGCGTGCATGCGGGTGCATATTTATTGATGAAAGGAAAACTGATCTACTGAAGTCTTAAAAAGCAAACATATATACAAAATCATAAAATTCATATATATGCCGTGAACGGATGTTAAAAATGGAACGGAACGCAATTTTAGCGAAACGAAATTAATGAGTTGACTGTATAGTCTACCAACAAAAAGCAACAACTCGATTGCTGGTAACAGAAGCATGTTTTAATATTTAACTACTTTGTACTTGTCATATGTTAATAATGAAATGAAATAACTAATATATATATATATATATATATATATATATATATATATATATATATATATATATATATATTATTTATTTCATATATATAATCAATACTTCACAAGATTTCCAGCTACGGTATTACTGGAAATGTTTTCTCAATCATTAAATCATTTCTCTCTGATAGGTTCATTAGAGTAGTAGTTCATGGGCAGAAATCAGAGGCCTGCAGTATTAATGCTGGAGTCCCTAAGGGGTCCATCCTGGGCCCAACTCTCTTCCTGATCTACATCAATGATCTCCCAAAACACATACTTAAATCATTCGTTGACATCTATGCTGATGACACAACCATCTATGGCAACACATCAAAGGCCGTAAATGATAAAGTTCTCTCTAATTCTCTCTCCTCTGATCTTGAGCGCGTGGTACAGTGGGGGAAGAGGTTACTTTTAATTCATCCAAAACCAAGCTTCTATCTTTACATCACCAACGCTCTGATCCCCATCTGGCATCAATTGAAATGGATGGCTCTCGTCTTGGGGAGGCTCCATGTTTTGACAAGCTTCTGGGTTTGATCTTTACTCCTGATCTGAAATGGAACATGTACATCAAATCTGTTGCCAGGGACGCTGGGAAAATGGTGAGATCCTTCTACCGCTCCAGAAGATATCTCACTACTGATGCAATTCTCTATCTGTATAAAAGCCAAGTACGTTCAAGGATGGAGTACTGCTGCCACATCTGGGCAGGAGCTGCTAAAAACAGCCTATCCTGCCTTGACACAGAACAAAATAAACTTCGTGGGGGATGCACTTTTCTCTTCCCTACAACCTCTCTCCCACAGAAGAGACGTTGCGAGCCTGTCTTTTTTTTATCGTTATTTCCATGGCAGGCGCTCGTCTAAGCTCCAATCCCTCGTTCCCCCTCGCCAATCTTTCACGAGAAACACCCGTCTGGCTGAAAATAATTTTCCCCACTCTTTATCTGTGCCTAAATCCAAACGTAGATTCCATGAGCAGAGCTTCTTTCTTAGAATTGCACGCCAGTGGAACTCTCTGCCGCTTGCCTGTTTCCCACCTGACTACAACTTGGACGTCTTCAAGTCCAACATACACAAACTCCTGACAAACCGCCCCCTTAAGTAAGACACTCTATCAAAACCCCCAATACTAATGATTACTACAATACTATCTCATTGATTACTGTACACGCAATAACCCTTATCCCTGAGTGGCCTTCGGGTCTTGATAAGTGGTGACCCCCATGTAAAAAAAAAATACGAAAACTATATAAATGTTTATATATTTTCTGTATTTATGTATTTATGGATTATTGGTTGACGTGTAGGAATAAAAAAAAGTCGTGCGGAATAACAAAAACGTTTTTTCCAAAAGAACAAAATTTTTAACCGATTCTTTGGTCTTTTTCGGTGCAGGAGAAGAACTGTTATAGCCAATGAAGTTAATATATATATATATATATATATATATATATATATATATATATATATATATATATATATATATATACGACCATCCCAATATTTTTGACTTGGAATAAAATGTTCTATTTTTAGTTAAAATTATTGTAACTTTAAAAACGAATGTCAAATACTGTCAAGTTTCCTAGGTGCACAGTAGTGCCAGGTTTTCTGAAAAGACATGCATTTCATGTATTTTCAGAACTGAGACCTGGATAATCACGAAACGACTGACCCGTCCAAGCGGCTATCAGCAACGTCAAGCAAAAAAACAAAAGAGGCAGCGCTAAACGACATTAAAAGATCTTTGCTGAAGTGGATACGAAAACCAAAAACTGTCAAAAGTTCTGGTTTTATTGAAGCTGAAAGTAGAGCGCATGAAAAACTGTTAGAAAGACAGTTTTAAAGTGATAGCGAACAATCGACAGACCACGGCCCAGAACAAACTTATATTGAAGATCATTATGATATAGCAATTGCAACTTGATCAGAAAAAGATTTTGAAGGCTCAGACGCCAACACCGCCAGTAATTTGTCAACATTCAAAGATTTGTCATCGTGGCAAATTCCTGTGCCTGATAGTGTACGAATTGAAATCATCAAAATGGAGAGCGAGCCATTCCAGAATAAGCAGGAACCTTTTAACTCGGTTAAAAGACTAGTTTCAAAGGTTAAAGGTGAACTTCGATAAATTTCTACAACCTGGTTTTATTCCTCATTGTCAAATAGCAACAGGGTTCTACGATCGTGGATGGCTTACTCACTGCGTGACGGAAAGTTGTACTGCTTTTGCTGTCTGTTGTTTGTCAAAGATGACAAGGCTCCTGGAACATTTACTTTCGTCGCTGGTTTTACAGCGTGGTGGAAGCTAAATTCCAAAATTATTGAGCATGAACAGTCAAAGGACTATCTGTCGTGCTGAGAGAATTAGAAAACGCTGGCTTCACGGCTCCAGTTTCAAAAACTATCGATGCAGCGCACATTTCTCTTATGGATAAAGGGAAAAGGAAGTATTGATACATTCTGCACAGAGTTTTAGACATGATATTTTTCTTGCCGGACAGAACCTGGCATTTAGAGGAAATCGCGAGAATACGTCCTCATTAAACAAAGGTAACTTTTTGGAACTTGTCGAATTGTTATTTCACTATGATGCAGTGTTAGAAAAGCATCTGTTCAGCATCCAGCAAAGCGCGGGCAGTCAGGCAATATGTTCATACATGTTACCTGAAACACAGAACGAGTTTATTTCTCTTTTGGCAAAACATGTGATTGGAAAACTCGTTGCTGACATCAAGTTGCAAAGTAATTTGGTATACTTTTTGATAGCACACCAAACGTTTCGCATGCAGATCAAATGTCAACATTAATTAAATATGTACATATCAGCGATGGTGCAGTTGAAGTGGGGAGTCATTCCTGGGACTTTTACATTTGAAAGGTAAAACAGCTACTGCATTGACTTACGAGATCCTCGAGAAATTAGAAAACGAGAGACTAGATGTTAAGTTCTGTCGCGATCAAGAGTACGATAATGCTGCAAGCATAGCCGGAATCCATGATGGTGAGCAAAAAAGATCAAAGACATTAATCCAAGGGCCGTTTTTGTACCTTGTTCTAATCATTTCTTGAACCTTTGTGGGAAACATTCGTTTTCTAACAATCCTTCTTGTGTAACATTTTTTGACAGTCTTGAAGCGCTGTACACTTTTTTCGTTCTGTCAACCGATCGCTGGGATGTGTTAGTAAAGTACACAGGTCTTACAGTGAAAAGCTTATCCGCAACTCGCTGGAGTGCACATGATGATGCAGTGAAGCCGGTGAACAGAAGTTTAACCAATTTGTTGAAGCTATTGAATCTCTGTGTGATATCGAAGGAACCGACGAGACAAGAGGCGCTGTGAACAATTTGTTACCAGCTATATGCGACTTTTCTTTCATTGATTTCTTGTTATTCTGGATTGACGTTTTACAAGAAGTAAACGTAGCTCAGAAGTACATACAAACACCAGGTATTACCCTGGACATGGTTGCTACCAGACTAAGGGCTCTCAGGGTCTTTTTGGAAGAGCAGCGTATTAATGTTGTTGACAATGCCGTTCAGTAAGCACTTGCAAAATGTGAAGAACTTGATATCTCTACATAGAATCAAAAGAAAGAACAGAATGACAGGAGAGGAGGCAAGAGATGTCGGATTGTCATGGCAGGAGGAGACTAAGAAAGCAATGTTAAAGTGTCTGGACCGTTTCCATATCAAGTTGAATACCCGAGTACAGGCAGTGAATGGCATTTTGTTGACCTTTTCTGTCGTTCTGCCAGATAATATTATTTGTGCCCGCGAAGAAGGAATACAATTGTCTGCTGCCAAGTTCACAGCTGTGTATGATGAGCTATTTAAAAAAGACCTTTGTGTGGCAATTCCACGTTTAATGCGACACCTACAAGCAGCTGAAATAAACTTGATGGAAGCCAAGCACTGTGCTGTACTGCAATTCCTACAGTTTATCATATACGCTGGCTCTAAAATTTCTCCTGACAAGATGTGTTTCTAATCGTATCGTGTGAGAGAAGTTTCTCCAAAATGAAATTATGAGAAATGACCTCCAGTCGAGATTGTCGGATCTGGCTGTCCTGTCTATTGAAAATGAACTTAAAAAACAAATAGATTTTGACAATGTCATTGACGAGTTTGCCACAAATAAAACAAGAAAACATTCATTATAGAGCAATAATATCAAACGTATATTCTTTTGTGAATTGCTATATTTTGCATTTAAATGTTCGGAAAGTGAAAATTTCTTCTAAAGACCAAACTACGATGGGGGTGTAGCGTTTTATGTAATGTTACTATATTTATATAATGTTACGATATTTATGTAATGTTACTATATTTATGTAACGTTACTATATTTATGTAATGTTACGCTATTTATGTAACGTTACTATATTTATGTAATGTTACGATATTTATATAATGTTACGATATTTATGTAATGTTACTATATTTCTGTAATGTTACGATATTTATGTAATGTTATATTTATTTAATGTTACGATATTTATGTAACGTTACGATATTTATGTAACGTTACTATATTTATGTGATGTTACGATATTTATGTAACGTTATTATATTTATGATATGTTACGATATTTATATAATGTTACGATATTTATGTAATGTTACGATATTTAATAAAAAAATATTTATCGAGATGTGTTTTGTCCCTGCGGTGTAACACTGTTCTATTTACTTTTATGTTTTTGTTTTATATAAATACAACTACAAAATAGAATGAAAATGGAGGAAACAAAAATGTCTTTTTTACACATGTCTATTGCAAATTTGATATGATGATACAAAACTGTAAAATAGCTTAAAAGTTTTTATGTTACATATGCAGTTTTGTTAAAAAACTGTAAAATAGCTTAAAAGTTTTTATGTTACATATGCAGTTTTGTTAAAAAACTGTAAAATAGCTTAAACGTTTTTTATGTTATATATACAGTTTTTTAAAAAAAACTGTAAAATATCTTAAAAGTTTTTATGTTACATATGCAATTTTGTTAAAAAACTGTAAAATAGCTGAAAAAGTTTTTATGTTACATATGCAGTTTTGTTGGTACGATTTTTCCGAACTTTTGAGCGCTTCTGAGACGATATCGAGAAGAATCGGTATATGATGATGGAGACACGCGATGAAGATCAGAAACCGAAATGACGCAAAACAGTCGCTAACATATGTTAAGGAGAAAATAAGTAAAACACTATTGGTAATGTTAAACTTTTATTTTAACGAGAAAACGAAAACGAATTAAAATAATGTAAAGAAGATAGGAAAAAAGTTTGTTTTTTTTTTGTAAATATTTTTTATGAAACCTTTTAATTAAAATTTTTATTTATTTGTTGTTGTTTGAGGGTCAATGTTGTTTTTGTCAAGGGAGGACATTGTTATGATTTTTTTCTTGTTAGTTATTAATTTTTTGCCGATCGTTAGTGGTCATGTTTATGTTTGTTTTTGTTTTTTTAGTTGTTTTGTTGGTTTTATTTTTTAATGTAGAGGGGAGGGTGGTTGGCAAATTTTCTGTTGCTGCAAGAGCAGACGATAACCGCAAAAGTAGAAAAGAGGGCGCAGAAAAAGTGGAAGGAAGCTGAGGGTTATATTGAGCTACTTGGTTTATTATGCAGGCGAAAGGATCTTTGAATTTGTTTCCACATGAACTCTGTCAGGTGGCTTTCTGATAGTTGCCCGTTGGTCCCACACTCGATTTTGTTTCTTTGCTTTGCTTCCCTCCACATTCTCTCGACGTAGTTCGGTATCGCGGTGTAGTAGGGTCAATAAAGTTTATAGACTCATTATCTTAATTATCTGGAAACTTTGGCAAAAAAACAACTTTATTTGTTTATTTATTTTAAATCAATTTTCACCCCAAACAAGGCACAGTGCCACTTTGAAGTAGGGGGCTACTATCAGGGACATAAGTTGCATGGACATTATGAAGGGAGATAAGTAGCAAGATATCTGTTCACATTACACTTGAACTTCTGCATATCAGTACAGTTGGGAAAGCAGAATCCCAGAAGGGAGTTCCAAAGTCTTGCAGTTCTGGGGAAGAAACTGTTGGAGTAGAAGGCTTTCTTACACCTAGGGATATCTACTGTGAAGGGGTGGGGTTTAGCTGCTTGTTGGGTTTGTCAGGGGTATTTACATCGAGGGGATACAACTGCTTGTAGTTCGTCAAAGCATTCACCATTAAAGTATTTGTAGAACAGGCA
>NC_136502.1:15706174-15843674 GCF_053919585.1 Euprymna scolopes | reverse complement strand
AAAGCAAACAACCTGCATCACGATGATTCGTGTGGGATTAAAAAAAAAAAATGGAAACATTAGCTGGAATTTAGTGCTCGTCGAAGACTGTGAAATGTGAGTTAAAGAAGCGCAATTGAAATGTGGAGGCAGTGATAAGCGGGAAGAATTATAGGAAGTATTCCGACAGTTTCTTCACTATAGAATTCATTGAGAAACTATTAAAAAGTGCGGCAAGGTACAGACAACGCCATGCAGACGTTGGTGAGAAGTTGAAGAGTCGACTATGAAGAAATGTAAGGGTACACATGTTTGCACATGTAAACCCAACACGTTGTATGCAGACAACGTCGCAAGGAACATAGAACGACTCCCTATGTGTAACAATGATATTTCCTCATTCTCCCGCCACATGTAATTTCTTGTTACGGCTGTGACGTCATGCACTTCGCTAACGGGATCTCTTGAACGTGCTCTCGGACGTCATCTACATTTCTAACATGATCGTCTTCTCTCATGTGATTGTGCTCCTTCTCTCTGAACTCTTCAACGTCATTCACGTTTCTAACGTGATCTTGAATATGCTCTTGAACATGTTCCCTATTACACACATTCTTTTTTTATAGTTGAACATAATAATCAAAGAGGAAAGTGCCCCCGTGTGTCGTGCGGTCATACAACTTACCTTTGGATGGGATCTGAGAGAAAGAGAAATTAACGATGGCAGCCATGGATTTATAAGGTGTAGTCTCGTGGAATCTCACGAGATCTCATCTTCCACTGCACATATATACAAATGGAATGGGGTCAGTTTTCTGATAAAATGTCAGTTGCTGGAAGTTGAGAGAGAAAGTTTTCAGTGACGAATTCTAGCTGGACTATCACGAACTGAACGCGCATGTTGATGCGTTCACGGCAGATGCTGACATTTGTGCCAGCAAGTTACAAGAGTGGCGCCAGCAGGGTTCCAATGTGTCCCTGCTGGATCTAAAAAAAGCATACCTGCAGGTTCGAATCAGTGAAACAATGTGGCCATTTCAGACGGTGGTGTTTGCTGGCAGGAGGTATTGCATTACCAGACTAGGCTTTGGGCTGAACGTGGCACCCCAAATAATGAAGACACTGTGTTGTCACAGGAAGAGACAATAAAAGATGGGACATCAGCGTACCTTGATGACATATATGTGAACGAAGACATTGTGTCATCGTCACGTGTGAGGGCCAAACTGGCTGAGTTTGGTTTGACATGCAAGGATCCAGCTCAGACACATATGTTTGGTGAATGGCGTTTGTGTCTTGGGCCTGAACGTTTGACAGGAGCAAGGGACTTTGAAATGGAGGTGTGGAACTGCAGTTCCTGAAGTGCCAGATGTCTTCAGAGGCGTGAAGAGGATTGCAGCAAGAAAACAATGCATGATCACAAAGGCGGTCTATAGATATAATGCAACTTCAAAGGGTGGCATGACTGCTGCAAGCGCACCCATCAATGCGATCCATTGCTATCGAGTGTGCATCAAGGACATTGATGCTCGTCTGCCTGATCAGCAGGAAACCCGAGGACCGTATGAGTTAGGGGACATTGTTTGGGTGAATCCTCCCAATAATCGATGCACCAGCAGCTTTCAAAAAGGGCGAATCACTGGCATCATCAGTGAGAAAGCCGTGCTAGTCAATGGTACTCCACGCCATGTGAAGGATATCCGGCCTGCCCTGAATACGAACCAGTTGGTGAGTAACAGTGATGGTGAATCGTTCAACGATGACCTGTGGATCCGTCCTATTCCCCACGATGGTACAACTGTGAACCCCAACACTGATTCCAATAGTTCCAGCAGCCCTTCTGAGAGCTCCAATGAAGATGAAGAAGTCCAGCCTAACGGTATGACTGTACGCCCTAACGCTGATGCTAATGGTTCTGACACATCTTCTGAGAGCTCCAATGAAGATGAAGTAGTCCAGCCAATCCCCCTTCGTAGGAGTGCCCGCAAGAAACGACCGCGTCCACCATGCCAAATGTGTGGTCTGGAGACCAGCGAGGAGTGTAGAGTTGAATGTAATAATCAAAGAGGAAAGCGTCCCCGTGTGTGTGTGTGTGTGTCGTGCGGTCATACAACTTACCTTCAGATGGGATCTGAGAGAAAAAGAAATTAAAGATGGCAGCCATGGATTTATAAGGTGTAGTCTCGTGGAATCTCACGAGATCTCATCTTCCACTGCACATATATGCAAATGGAATGGGGTCAGTTTTCTGATAAAATGTCTGTTGGCAGAGGCAGTGGGGAGAGACTTGCTGGAAGTTGTGAGAGAATGTTGTCAGTGACGAATTCTAACTGGACTTTTGCGTATTGTATTTGGTTTATTTGGTTTTGTTGTTTACCAGCCCATTTAACGTCAATAGCCTTTTTCTTTTTCCTATTTTTGCATTTCATATGCATTTGTATAAGTTACAGAAAGTGCTGAACAAGGATCTTCGTTTCCCTTCATATAAGAGTCGCAAGGACGAACGACTGACTTCCTAGGACCAGGAGTACCATCTTACAAAAGCCAAGAAACTCCTCAACAAGATCGAATAGAAGAGTAAAAAGTGTATCTTTGGTTCACTTTCGTCTGCCTTGTAACTCCCACCTTCTTTATTTTATCTTGTAATCTTCACATTCCATGAAAGATGTTTCTGACAAAGGGCGAAAATTGCTGTTTTCCAACACTTATTGTTAGCTGTTTTTTTACCTTTTTTAGCTCCTTACATAAAATGGCTTCATGCTTTGTCTGGAGCGATTTCTATAAAAAAAAAGAAAGAAAAGAAAGTACCTACTCATATTAAGGATACTCTGTTTTATTTTAAAGACTAATTACAAAATTCACCAAACACTAAGGAGCTAGCATGAAGTCTGCATGAAGTCCTGCATGTCAGGAAGACAATTCTCTCTAACTGTGATGGTGTTTGGATGTGTTTCCAATGAAAGTCTTGGCATTCCATCCCACATATTTGGAGAGGGACTCAGACTTAATTCAGATGATTATATTGAGTTTCTTAACATTAAGGAAATTTATATATATACAGGGTGGAACGATAAAATTGTCGCACTAAAGTAAACAAAACTACGGCTTTATTTTAAAACATTTATTGAAAAAATCATTTCCGGTAGCTATTATGTAATAGAGCTGACATTTATTCAATGTAGCCGCCTTAAGCCTCAATCACAGCCTAAACACAGGTCTGGAACTGGGAGCATGTCTTTTTCACAATCACCAGTGGGAGCCTAGGGAATACACAGCAGATGGCAGCGATCAGGCTGGCTTTGGTTTTGTGAGAGGTCATGTTGGTGATGTTCTCAATGTATGACCAAACGAAGTAGTCAAGCGGGTTCAGGTTGGGGGAAGAGGAGGGAGGGGCAGTGAGAGAAAAGTACAAAGTCATAGCACTCCTTCTGAAGCCAAGCTTGGGTTTCTTTGGACTTATGGGCCAATGCCAAACCCTGTTGCCACACCCAGGGTCTGTCAGCAGCCACCTGATTGAACCAGGGAATCACCACACTCTTCAGCACATCCAGGTACACTTTGCTGTTGACTTTCAAGCGGACTTTGAAGATGTGAGGTGGCATGATGTGGTCCTCACTTGAAACTACACCAAACACCATAACAGTGGATCATCTGATGCATTGAGTTGTATCCGCAAGCATTGAACCATCCAGATTTGCATTTTGAAGGTGCTGGCAATGGTCCTGTTTCCATAACTTTGATCAGTAGAGAGCTTGAGTTGTACAGCAACGCATTTCTAATCTCTTTCGTTGAACATTGTGTCACTTCAGACATAATAGAAGGCTCTTGAGATTTGTACACAAATGGCCAACTAGTAGATGATCTGCAACAAAAAAAAACGGTTTTCATCAAACGGAAATGGAATCATGTCGCCTTTTCTAGAGAGATAATTTTATTGTTACACTTTGCATATCTATATGATTATAAAACTCTGTGGACCGTCCAACCGCCCTTGCTTGCATCTTGCCTATCAAAAACATTGTTGTCATGGAAACCAGCATGTATTTTATAAAAAATACACACTCCTTTCTCAACCATATTGAGTACAAACAAACTTCAGTCATTGCTTAAATTGAAGACATAGTTTCATGATCGAAACTATGTTTTATAATGTTTTTGTTTCGGTTTCGATTCTAGCTGATGGCACTCAAATCATATTTTTTTTTTTTTTACTCATGACTATATATCTGGTACAATATAATCTGAACTAATTGACTTCATAGTAATAAATACGAAATTTGCATGAATTAAAATATCATATGTAAGCGTATTTTTTACTTTAAAACGTTGGGCCTTCCTGCTAGTATAATAATAATAATATTATATATAATTATTTCAGGTTAATATAGTTAAAATGAGTTTAAGAAGGTTTATACAAAAGTGCTCAATACCAAAGTAAAGCAAGATATACTTCTTATTTATTTTTTTACGTAAACATTTAGGTACTGCTAAACAGTCATGACTATGTTTCAGTTAACTAGTTATAAATGACTAGAGATATCAAGTGATGTAACTTTTACAAAAGTCAAATTCTCAACAAAATTAGAGAAAAGTTCACAGAAATCTTTGTTTGGTAAGCAATCACGTGATATTAAAAATAAAATAAATCAAAAGTTAAAATTTCTTGATTTTTTCCATTTTTTTTTCTTTTTTCTTTTTCTTCTCCTTTCACCTAAAAGTCATCGTTTATTTTACTGTAGAATTTTAAAACGAAATTGTTTTTCAATAAATTGCAAATCTACTACGAGAGTCGTTCTAAAAGTAAGACTTATTACTTTTCAACTCAAAAACTGAAACGTTGAAAAGCTACGAATACGGGAGTAGTATCATTAAAACGAGCGACCTTTTGTGCTCCAGAATTTATCTTTCTAAATAGTCACCATCATTCTCAATGCTCTTTTGCCAGCCTCTTTTGATGCCTTAGGCATTAAAGTCCAGAGTGCACTTTATCACTCACATTTTTGTCACAACTCTGAAATCGACGAATCCATCTCCTAACTGTGCTGACATCAACTGATATCGGCTTCCTAAACATTCAACAGGTGCTGAGGAATGTTGACTAATTCAATTTTTTCTGCACGAAGGAATTCAATGACGCATCTCTGTTCCTGACGCATGTCCATAGCAGGGGTTGTTTCTTAGAGTCTCATACCGTCAATATCTGCAACAGAGAGATAAAACTTTCAGGTCCTAAATGCATAAGATCAGCCATCATACCAATGCAATCTGCAATGCCCTCCAATCTGTTCCGGCAGAATAAAGAAATAGGAGGCATTACTTTTGGAACGTCCCTTATAGAATCTAACGTTTACAGGGAACATGAACCAGAATAGACACATTGAGAGCATTACCAAGGCTGCTGCGAAGAAGGTGGGCTCTCTCTACTATGCTAGAAAACTACTTATGCCTGAAAGTATCCTGTACCTCTATAAGACCACCATTCGCCTATGTATGCAGTACTGCTGTCACATTGGGCTGATGCATCTGCTACTTGACTCTCACTCCTGGACAGGGTTCAAAAGAGAATCGCCAACCTGATAGGTCCTCAACTGTCATCTAGGCTTCAGCCTCTGTCCCACCGACAAAATGTTGCATCCCTCTGCCGGTTTTACAAGTACTTTAATGGTGAATGCTCTGACGAACTACAAGCACTTGTACCCCCTCGACATAAATACCCCCCGACAAACCTGACAAGCAGCTAAATGCCAGCCCTTCACAGATCCTTAGGTGTAAGAAAGCCTTCTACTCCAATAGTTTCTTCCCCAGAACAGCTAGACTTTGGAACTCCCTTCCAGAATTCTGTTTTTCCAACTGTACTGACATGCAGAAGTTCAAGTGTAATGTGAACAGACAGCTTGCTACTCATCTCCCTTCTAATCATGTTGACCCACCGGTTCCGGCTGGATCACCAAAGTTAAGCAATGTTGAACCTGGTCAGTGCTAAATGGGTGACCATTTGGGATTTCCAGGTGCTGTATGTGCTCTCCGCTTATCTCGGCGTTGTTTCCAGTCATCCTGGTCTTCTCCTTGCCACTGAACTTAAACAGTGCCGATTCAGGAGAGGTGTGGTTGGGGACTGCACAATCCTTGCCTCACAATTACATGCGCTACTACCCCTAAGGGGTATCCTTTGTCTTTCAAGACTGAACGGAAGCATGGGGGGGGCTCATTTCTCTTCATAATACCCCTGTAACTTATGTCCCCGATAGTAGCCTCCTACCACAAAGTGGCACTGTGCAGGAAGAAAGCAATTAACAACAAAGATTCGAGCAACCGACTTACTTTACTTTTTATATTATATTCGATTGCAAAGATAAAAGTTAAATAAAAACGCAAGTAAAGCAAAATTATAAACTAAAATCATTCCAGACAACCAACTTACAAAATCTTTTTTTGTTTGAGAAACAAGTTTGAAACTTGTTTTTTTTTTTCATTTGTTTTACATTTCTGATTCTCTAATTAGTAAGAATAAATAACACAAATCATTGATTAGTTTTCTGACAAACAAAAAATTAACAGCGGTGGGGGCAGTGACTGATAGATAGCTTTTTTACTTAGTTGATCTTCAAACAAAATTCTCACTTGAAGAAGAATTTAAAAGACAAATGTGCTATAGTTCTGAATTTTTTTTAGATGAGGGTTGATTGTTTATATTACTTATTTTGATTGGACTATTATTCTCATCTTGAGTGTTATTTGTGCAACGTTTCGGTCAGTGTAGCCTTCGACTTTCGTCAGGCATGCTGGTCGCCATCTTGGAAAATGTGCTAATTTTACTTTCAACTATAAACTAAAGCTATTTTATTTCCGATGGACCTCATTGCAATATGTCTTGGCAAATTTCAAGTATCGTATATAATCCTAGTGTCTCACGGCACAACAAAATGAAGTTCAATTTTTCTATTGGTAAACAGTATGGGCAAAATAGCGACTAAATATTACATTATTAGACGGTCGTCTGGCGTTACCCGGTCGTAAAATGCATTTAAATATAATTTTTAAATTCATTTATATGTCATATCTATTATTATTATTATTATTATTATTATTATTATTATTATTATTATTATTATTATAATAATAATAATAATAATAATAATAATAATAATATTAATAATAATATTAATAATAATAATAATAATACAATCAATTCTCTATTGATTATTATATTGTATAAAATCTTGCACCAGTAATATCATCTCATTTTTATGCCCAAGGGATATTACTCTGGTCCAAACCACAGTCTGAAGATCTCCATTTCTCCATTGTAATAACGATAAAAATGAGAATGTGCACGTGTGTGTGTGTGTGTGTGTGTGTGTGTGTGCATGTGTGTATGTTTGAGGACAACTCCCAACCTATATATTCAACGAATTTTCGATCTTTGAAATTTGGTATATAGGGTATTCAGACATGTGGAAAAATTTTAATCGGTTTTCATCCGGAAAAAAAAGGTTGCAAAGTGGTCAAAATTGAAATATTGGTACAGGGTGGGGAGGGTCATCGGATTTTTATCTTTCAAGCTGTTTCACAACTGTGTATCCGCGGTCGTGAAACATGACAGCTTCCTTATCTTAATAATAAGTAGGTTTGAAAATACTTTTTAAAGAACGTGGCAAGCTAGCCTAATGTTTATTGTACCTGACTCACTGTCTTTAGGTTTTGGTTTCGATCTCACCTCGAGAATTTTTTTTTTTTTTTTTTACTTCCAAAAATGAACAGTTTCTTCCCATTTTTTTTTTACTTCATTTTTTTAAAAGAATTTAGCGTCACGCTTAATACCAAGAAATGCCGGGCACATCTGCCAATATATAAATAGAGCTTCCTATTGTTTTAATCAAAAAGTTGAAACGCTAAAAAGACAGAAGTGGTACCATTAAAATGAGCGCCCTTTTTTGCTACAGAATTTATTTTTCCAAGACCATTCTCAGTGCATTTTGCCAGCGAAGAACGATGATTGCGCATAGGCATCTGAAGTGCACTATGAGGGTCGTTCCAAAAGTAAAGCCTCCAATTTTTTAACTTAAAATGTCGAAGAGCTCCTAAGACGAGAATGGTACCATTAAAACGAGCAATCTTTGTGCTCCAGAATTTATTTTCTACATAATCACCACCATTCTCAATGCAGTTTTGCCAGAAATTCAATGAAGCATCTATGCTTCTGACGCATGTCCATGAAAGGGGTTGCTTTCTTAGAGTCTCATATTGCCAATATCTACAACAGGTTATGAATGCATAAACTCAGTCATCATAACAATGTACTTTTCACTTCCTTCTGATCCATTCGGACGGAATAAGTAGGAGGCATTACTTTTAGAACAGTTTGTATATATATATATATATATATATATATATATATATATATATATATATATATATATAAGAAAAAACAGTTAATAAAACATGTTAAAAAAACACTTTGAAAAAGAGTTAAAAACATATTTAATCTGAAAAGGAAACACTTAATAAGTGGATAGTCCTTAATCCGCAGAGTTTCGAAGAAATACTTTCCTTCTCATTAGAGGGTAGGAATTAGCAAAATGCGGGATCGGATTTTGCATACAAAAGTATTTGATAACAAAAAGTGAAGCAGAGGGAATATGGTGAAGAAAAAGAAAAATGGATAGTCTGGTGAAAGGTAAATAATCCAATGACGGTAAAGTCTAAAAATATGAATCCAAGAAAGTTAATTGAATTTCCATTTGCACAAGTAAAATCCAAGGAAATCGCGTACTTGGAAGATGGTCCAAAATAATCCAAACGGCCGAAATTTATTTTATATATATATATATATATATATATATATATATATATATATATAGGTGTGTGTGTGTGTTTGCATGTGTGTGTACGTGTGTGTACGTGTGTGTGCGTATGTGTGTGTGTGTGTGTGTGTGTTACAAGAAGTTAAACATTTGTAAATTAGAACTTACAACATTTATTATTCGAACAAGAGATACAAAATAAACATAATTGTTTTTGTTAATCCATGGAGTTTCAAAGAACGGATACTTATCCTCAGACGAAAAATAGTTAGCAAAATATCTTTTGTATAGAGTAGCTATAATTTTTGCTGGTGATCACACAATTTGAAAGCTTCAAAGTTTGAAAGAAGTAATATTCAAAAAATTATAAACATATATTTAAAAAAACAAAAAACATGCATGTGTATCGATCCTCTGTTTCGTAAAAAAACTTTTTTTCATTAATATTAACAATTAGTATAGATATCCCGAAAAATTGAACCATAGAAAACTTTTAAAAAATATATCTTAGTGACCCCTGATAATTGAACCTTCTTTATGATCTACGGATCCACCCTCAAACAAACGGTTCGAATTCTTGTAATGCAGAGGCAATCCTCTTTTTCCTTAGTAGGAAAAAAAGCATGTTCTCAACACCCGAAGAAGGCAGCAGGTTGCAGCGACCGAAACGTTGTGCTAATGACACCCAAGATGAGAATAATAATTAATCAATATAACACGAGCATTCACATCTCATCTGAAAAATTCAGAATTCTATTTATATATATATATATATATATATATATATATATATATATATATATATAGATAGATAGATAGATAGATAGATAAATAGATAGATCAATAAAGGATATTCAACTTGAAGTCCATGTATGAAAAAGATGTATAATTATGTGTGTATGTGTATATTTATATGTGTATGTGTATATTTATATGTATATGTGTATGCATATGTGTTTATAAAGAGCAATAAGTGTGAATTTGTCTCGATTATCTGAAGGAAAATTTTCTCTTCCGCTTCAGGCAACTTTATAATTCTATCCGTTTACAAGATTTTATCATTCTCATCAAAATATTTTTTTTAAATAATATTGATGCTTTTTGCAGTTTTCCGCGCAATTTTTTTCCACCTCTCTTTAAAGAAAAAAAAAGACAAAAAAAACACAATTTCTTTACAAACACTAATAATTGCCAGTCTATTTAGGCAATATTGAATGAAGAAGGGAATGTAATTGAAACTTCACAGCCAAAACGGTAATTTTTATGTAATATTTTTTATAATCACAAATTTATTCATGTTATTTTTATTCTATTCAAATTATTTAACCATTCATTCATATAATTTAATTTTTACATCTCAAAATTTGGTGATTCTTTTTTTAATGTGACAAAAAAGAATCTTCAAAATAAGTTCTTATTTGTGACATAGTTTTTGTTACAGACAGCAAATCTCAGTTACATTATGTATCCATGTTTTATACTGTAAAATTACAGCCTTTTTGTGACAAGAAAAAAACTTTTTATTGTGCTTCAGCATTAAATAGGTTGATATGCCGTAAAAGAAACATTAACTTTTTTGTTGTTGAGTTTTAGCATTAAATAAACCAAAAAATCCCCAAAACATCATATTAATCCTTAGTATAATATTTAATGTCAAAGCATAATTGTAAACATTTCACCAAACAAACAATCCTAATTATTACACTTATCACTAGCAAGGTCTTTATGTATCCTTTATTCTCTAAAATACATCTTTATCACTTGCTCATATATTTTCCTTGGCCATCTCTTGTCAACTTATCCTGGTATCTTAATTATTCGATATCTACTAACCCAATAACGCTGATTAAGTCTTTCAATGTGACCAAACCAAAAAAGTCTCCTGTTCTGCACACATCTCTCTATACTGTCTAGATTTAATCTTCCTCTGAGGTCACCAAAAATAAACTTGTCTTTAATACTCATATTGCACGTACATCATGTCATCCTCATTTTATTTCTCTCGATGCAACGCCTGTCCTCAATCCTCACTGATCATATTTTACTTCTATAAATCATTAGACTGCGCACACACACACACACACACATGCCTGGCAGACTCTTCCCTTCATTTACAGTGATAACGCTCTGCTGTTTAGTAATGACAGAAGTTTCCCGAACTTACTCCATCCTAACTCTTGCAATCCCAGCAGCACCTGAATCTCCCTATAATGGTATCACCAAGGTGTCAAAACTTCTGGACAGCCTAAAAAGCCTACAAAAATACTTTTGCCCCGTTTGAGTTCTTGTCCATTTCTATTGTCTTACACTTAAAAATTAAATTTGTTTCAAGCGACCATTTGCAGCTTCAATATAGAGAGCATCAAATTAATTGGTAGAGGCAAATTATCCATGAAATCAGGTGAAGGCATGTAACGCTGCCACAAGTCCGCATTGCAAGTTCAATTTTCAAAAGTTCAAGGGCGATAAATCCAAATAGCAAAAAAAACTAGAATTACATGTCATCAAAACTCAACTCTATTATAACGCAAGCCAAGGAGATTAATTCATCAAAATCCGAGTGATACAAAAGAAACTCTCTATTCCTCACAATTTAATAGCTTTTTATTATCAAACGAGAATTAAAAGTAGACGTAGTGTTTACTTTAAGCAGTCACTCTCACTTTCCGTATTTTGTGTTTTAATTCTCACGATCCTTGAGCGACATGTCTGACAAAGGCAAAGAATTGCTGTTTTCTGCGTGGGTATATATATCTCTATCTATCTAACACTAATCATTGGCTATTTTTTTACTTTAAAGTTGTATTTTTATCTCCTTACATAGAGTGGCTTCATGCCTTTTCTGAAACGATTTCTGTAAAAAGAAAAAAGGTCATCTAATTATAAAAAAAATGTCTTCGTTATCTTTTCTTTTTTTTTTTTTTTTTACAAAGTCAATAACAAGTATGTCTTTTTACTTATCGAAGGCAACTTCACCAAACAGATCAAGTTCCAAAAGTCACATCATAATAACTAGTTGCGACCAACAAGTTAATATTTTTCAATGTTTACAAAATTAGCTTCATTTTTTTTTTTTTTTTTTAGCAAAGCAATTAATATGAACAAATTACAAATCATTTCCAATATTTAATGGGGATTCCTTGGTACTTTAGTTTTCTATATCGAATATTGATTGATTTGGGTGTTTTGTTTTACGGCATATCAACCCTTTTTCGGTTGTTTAACGCCGAATCCAGTAATTGTGGAAAAAGGTTTTATGCTTTAAATTCTTTATATTTCTAAATATTTAGCCATGGTTATTTGTTTTCGTTGTTTTATTTTGTAATACATCAACCTTTTGGGGTTCCTATTTACAATGCCTCCCCACGGGACAGAGTTAGACACCAGGGTCGTTTTTTAATGTGGAGAAAAGGAGGAGAAAAGGAACAAAAATTTTAAATTGTCTCAGTCGTGAATGACTTCTCTTCCACTGACAAAGAACAAGAAATTAAAGTGCAGCATCTGAAGAACAGATACTACATTGTGATCTCGGCATAAGGGCCAGGTTTTAATGTCGAATCTAGTAATTTTGAGAAAAAGTTTTTATGCTTTAAGTTTTTTATATCTTTAAATATTTATTCACGTTGTTTGGTTTGCTTTTTTAATGAAAAGTAAAATTGTTGTTGTTTTTTTTTTTTAATGAATTTGAAGAACATGAGTGAGTTTTAGAGAGGGAAAGGGGGAAAATAATAACATTAATGTTGGTGCATTTAAGGTCAGAAAGTATATTCAAACAATATGATTTCTCAATAAATGTTATTTGCAATAACTAGGTTGATAAACCTTTTTTTCATCATTCAGCAAAAAATCTCCAAACATAAAAATGTGTTTTATCATTAAAAAAAAAAATCTCCAAACATAAAAATGTGTTTTATCATTAAAAAAAAAAATCTCCAAACATAAAAATGTGTTTTATCATTAAAAATATATATATATCAAATATATATGTATATCAAATTTCGAGTCTGTAGACTTAAAATTAACAGAGCTATTGCGTAGGGAAATGTAAACAAACACACACACACACGTACACACACACACACACACACACACACTTTCACTTTTATAGATATATAGATAGATTAAGGAAAACAATTTGAAAATATATCGCTTTAACTGATTTTTAAAAAAAATCACGTTTTTGCAAAACTCTTTTTGGTTAATTATTTTCTGATATATTTTTTTTAAGGATTAAAATCTCACATAATATTTTTTTGGTTCTTTTTAAATTATAAAAACAATATGAAAATATAAACTCATTGTTGACGACTGAGTGTTAGTATCTATTTTTGTATTGTGCTTTAAATAAACACGGTTATTTTTAAGTTTTTTTTTTTTTTAATCAAATGAAGTTTTTTTCTTTTAATAATTTTTCTTTTAATTTTATTCAAAGAAAAATATCACCGTTTACTGAATTAATTAAAAATATATATATATAAAAGAAAAAACTTTGACTATAACGTAGAAACGGTAATTTGATGCCGAATTTTCCTCCGTCGAATCAGCCATGCTGAAACATACCTATGGGAAGCGAGTTCCATATACAAGTAAACACACAAACACAAAATGGTGACTTTAAGGTAGTCATAATTATCGCCCCTTAATTCTGGCAATGCCATTCTTTGCCACAGGGGGCGATACATCTCACTTCCATATCCAGTTTATATTCCTCTTCCTCTTTCTTTCTTGAGAATCATGCAGATGCATCAAAACTACGCTCCTGTTTTGCACTCACGCAAAAGACATTTCCATCCATAGCGTTGAGCCCCTGGAGGGACATAGGCCATCCACAACTTTGTAGATGCTTTTGTAGTTTTGAGTTCTTTTTTCGGAGTGAGGGTGCTGGCCCCACGCCCAACCTTTCTTCCCAGAAAATACATACAACGCCTAGCCTTCCGAAATGGTCACCCATCTGGTACTAGTCAGGCTCAACGTTGCTTAACTTTGATGATCTGGCGAGAACCGGTGTGTCAACGTGATTGTGTTGTACATCAAAAGACATTTGCATTCCTGCCAAAGATTTTTGAAACCATCATGCAAATAATGTTTTTCCCCTTTAATTCTGGCAATGCCATTCTTTGCCACAAGGGGGCAATATACCTCACTTCCATATCCAGTTTGCATTCCTCTTCCTCTTTCTTCCTTAGACATCAGGCAGAATCATGCAGACGCGTCAAAACTACGCTCCTGTTTTGCATTCATGCAAAAGACTTTTGAAACAAGCATGCAAGTAATGTTTTCTTATACCTTTTCGGTAATGAACTGTTTCCCATTACACTTGTATCAAATTCTGTAAATAAATGTACATCAGTTGTATACATATTTTTTGCGAATTTTATGTACTCGATTCTTGGCTAAAGGGACACTCTACTTAACAAAACCGAAAACCATTCGTATCTTTTTTCTGTATGCAGTAAAGCCTCGATCGTGTGATCCATTTTCTCTTAAATCTTATATGTATCCTCAAGGAAAGACATTCGCTCCGTGGCCGTAATAAAAGAGAGAGAGAGAGAGAGAGAGAGAGAGAGAGAGAGAGAGAGAGAGAGAGAGAAATACACCTAAGATCTGCAGAGCATTTTTGCAACGTGTGGGTAGTTTCCGCTAAAAGGTTATTAAACAAACCTTTGGAACAAAAGTTGTTGCGACCTATGGCGTAAGTAAGAAATGAACACCTCGTCGGTCGGGTAAAGTTAATTTGGTCACAAGTCTTCTTGTCAGACAATACTGGACTGATCCAAAAAATAAAACCGTCTGCCCAATCAGACTTTTTTTTTCCAAACGAACCGAACGTAACAACTATTAACAAAAAAAAGAGTCTGCATTCTTACAAATATTTCTTCATAGTTCCAGCTCTTCCGAGGGTGCCAATAAGTGATATCAACCAATTCTTTTACGTAGATATTTTTCCCAATGACATAATTACTTACATCGTCAAATTATTTTGTACGATTACTCACATAGATCATTTGGTTTCTTGACCACTGGCTGGAAGTTGGTTGGCTCTATTAGAAATATGATTCTAACATACAAAACTCATTAATAGTTTAAAGTAGTAGTTCCTAACTCATTAATAGTTTAAAGTAGTAGTTCCTAACTAATGTACCGCGGAATGATTACTAAGAGATTATAGATGGAAGTTACAAGTTGATTTAGCTGGAAAACAGCTTTCATATCGTTATAATCGGAATGGTTTGTATTAATAAATACTAACTCACACATTATTACTTACTTACACGATGTTAACGCTAAAATATCAAAACATAAAAAAATGTGTATTAAATTGTTTGTTTAAATTGTTGGTTATTTTGAATTTTTCGATAATAATAAACATTGGTAAGCCATTATCATTCACCATTATTATTCTATACCAGGTACTGAATGCAGGATATGTTTTATTTTTGTTAATAAAATGTTTTCTTTATATGATCGTCTGTATTTTTATTATTTAATTGCAAAAAGGCTTTAGGAGTAGAAAATATTCACTTTTGTGATAGGTGTGCCTCGAAAATTTAAAGTGCTCAATAGTGTGCTGCCATGTAAAAAGAAAGTTGGGAACCACTGATTTAAAATGTGCTATGCTAAGTAGTAAAGTAGTTCAGAAATAGAATCTTGTTTCTGAATTTAAGTGTATCAGAAGTCTTTGACTAACGCAAAGCAACAAAACTCTTTGGTTAAAATGTCAAACAGAGGTTCGATAGTCACAAGTTGAGTCGAGTTCGTTGTTCATAACACGAGATACACGTCGACGTTCTCTATTCGCATGTCTTAAAACGCTTCTTCACTCCTCCCAGCGACTCACCTTTTATAATGTTTCGGGCACACCCAATTTGCATATACCACACGAGACTGCTCGAAATCTACGCGTGACCGGAAGCTTTAAAAGGCAACAGCCGCCATCTTGGGCCTCTTTTTTTTCTTTTCTTTTTTTCTGTCTGTCAGCCTGCTGCCGAGACAGATTCTCGCCCGTTTCTGAGGTAGGTACTCTCTATGTCTATCACATTAAGAATACATGAGATGCACGAGAATATAAAAAATCACACAATTATAGTTGCATTTAACATTGAAACCAATTTTCTCCAAGTGAGATTGCTCTAATCGCAATAACATCAAAGCAAGTCTTTATGATATTTAATGCTGAATCACAATATCGATTGTAAACGATTCATTATGTACGGTTAATTGAACATAAGGACCTGTAGCGTAGCGGATAAAGTACTTGGTTGTATTCAGTTGTAAGTTACACTCTTCTTGAGGATGAAGATTTAATCCTTGGTGTAGGCGACACTCAAAAACAATAGCGAATTACATAAGACTTCTATTCAGCCATGGCTGACGGAATGAGAAAATGCTACTTCTGTGGATTAAATAAATGATTCCGTTCGAAATTCCATGCAGATTGCAGAGTTCGATGAGGTACACCCGAAAAAGGTCGGAAGTTCCATCGACCAAAACATTGTTAAAATAATACTCAAGATAAGAAGAGTAGTCTGAAGAATACAAGTAATTGAACACAAGTTGTTATTTTGTCTATAGCTGGTGTTAAATTGTAAGTGTTTCCCTACAGAATAAGCTCTTTTGTTTTTTTTTTGTTTTTTTTTCAAACAAATGTAATTTCTCATTTAATAAAACATACATGCAGAGAGGCTCAAATTCTGGAACT
The DNA here is from genome assembly GCF_053919585.1 of Euprymna scolopes. Classification (NCBI taxonomy): domain Eukaryota; kingdom Metazoa; phylum Mollusca; class Cephalopoda; order Sepiida; family Sepiolidae; genus Euprymna; species Euprymna scolopes. Next base: position 15,827,192 of record NC_136502.1, on the reverse strand, counting down.
AGGTCATCACTGGGAAGGATGAGCTTTCGTACATATCCATTAAATAAAGGATACTGTGATACTTCTTGACTCTCTCTCTCTCTCTCTCTCTCACACACGCACGCGCGCGCACACACACCCACACACATACACGTGCGCATGCGTGTGGGCTTGCACGCAGGTCCATATGAGAAACTCTTAGAATGTAACCACAACATTAATAATAAAAAAAACTGATGCAAACAAGAAAAAAATTGAGTAAAAAAAAAACAAAGCAAAAAATTGAGTAAATGCACATGAAGCCACTAAAAGCAGCAAGAAAAAGAAGAAACGAAAAATATACGACCATGTGAGAAACATGACACTATAAAATAAAATAAGATACGGATAAAATAAAGAATGTTATGAAAAACAAAGCTAAAATAAAAGCTAAAAACTAAAAATCTAGCTCAAAGACGACAGAAATGGCGGAAACAAAATCTACAACAACTATCCCGATAGCAGCAACAACAAACACTATGGCAGGACATAGCAATAATAATGGCAACAAAAATAATAAAACACTGAAGAAAGGGGAAAAACATTGCTATCTTTGGCTATTACTGCCTGAAGAAGATCTCTTTTCTGCCCATGTTCAGAATGCAATATAAACATCGAAGAAAACCCGGGTAAAAAAAAAAATAAATAAATAAATAAAAAATTAGAAAGGTAAGAAACCAAAAGAAAATAAAAAAGAGGAAAGACATTCATTGGTCATGTTTCGGATAGATTGCAAATAAAAGATGGTGTAGGGCCGACGCATAAGATAAGAAAAGGAGGAGGAGGAGGAGGAGGAGGAAGAAGAAGAAGAGAAAGAGGAGGGGTGTAGAGGTCATTAAATGAGTCAAGAATTGCGAGGGGGAGAAGAGTGAAAGAGATAAAGATGAAGATGTAAAAAAGTAAAAGGGAAAAGAATTAATGAAAAAAGAGACAGGAAAGAAAAAAATAAAGAAAAGGGAAGGAAAATTGCTGTCCATAAAGGATAAAGAAAAATCTGTCGGAAATCTTACGTGGGAGAGCTCAATGCGTAGCAGAGCAAAAATAAAAGTTAATAGAAGAAAGACAGCCAAAACTTATCCAAATCTCATAAATTTATATAAACCCTATAGGATTGAAATAAATTTATAATGAGAATTGGCTAATTTATTTTTTGTCTTTAATTTTAATATAACATAATAGAAAACAAAAACAGAGTAGTCTGAATCAGTTTTTTTTTTATTATCCAGTTTTCACCCCAAACAAGGCACAGTGGCACTTTGAAGTAGGAGGCTACTATCGAGGACATAAGTTTCAGGGATATTATGAGGGGAGATGAGTAGCAAGATGTTTGTTCACATTACACTTGAACTTCTGCATGTCAGTACAGTTGGAAAAACAGAATTCTGGAAGGGAGTTCCAAAGTCTAGCAGTTCTGGGGAAGAAACTATTGGAGTAGAAGGCTTTCTTACATCTAGGGATCTCTACTGTGAAGGGGTGGGATTTAGCTGCTTGTTGGGTTTGTTGAGGGTATTTACGTCGAGGGGATACAAGTGCTTGTAGTTCGTCAGAGCATTCACCATTTAAGTATTTGTAGAACAAGTAGGGGGATGCAACATTTCATCGATGGGACAGAGGCAGAAGCCTAGATGACAATTCAGGACCTGTCAGGTTGGCGACTCGCTTTTGAACCCTGTCCAGGAGTGAGAGACAAGTAGCAGATGCACCAGCCTAAATTTGACAACAGTACTCCATACATGGGCGAATGGTGGCCTGCCTTATAGAGGTACAGGATACTTTCAGGCGTAAGTAGCTTTCTAGCATGGTAGAGAGAGCCCACCTTCTTCGCAGCTGCCTTGGCAATGCTCTCAATGTATCTATTCCAGTTCATATTACCTGTGAACATTAGGCCGAGAAGTTTAAAGGAAGTACTTTCATGTAATGTGTTTTTGGCCATTGCAATTGGTGGTAGAGAAGGTTTCTTGTAATTATTGAAGGAAACAAGCTTAGTTTTGGCAGCATTGAATGTGACCATCCATTTTTGTCGTCATCCTCTAGTGTTTCTGTCATTGTCTTAGATATGTGTTCATTTGTTTTCCCCTGATATCTGTTATAGAGAGTGGTGTGATCAGCAAATATACCTATCTCAGAAACAATTTCATCAGGAGGTCATTTATGAATATCAGGAATGATAAAGGTCGCAGGATAGACCCCTGGTTTACTCCCACATGTATATCATATTGTTTAGATGTACAACCGTCGAGGACAACCTGGACTTTTGTTTTACTTAAAAAGGATTTAATAACATTATCGATTTGTCAAATACATTGCTATTTATGCCAAACTTTGAAAGTCCTATCGACTTATATATCTATATTGATTGGTCAAAGACGAACAGCACAGGTAAGAGGAATATTTTTTAATAACATTAATAGCATCTGCTCTGATATTACACTTCACCTTTTCCGTCCTCAGTCAAAAATCCTTCATGACTGGGGCATTTTTATTTTTGTTCCTATCCAGAGCGCCCTTTTTTTAGGAGCTAGATTTTTACCCACGTTAAAAACCGACTTTGTGTTTAACTTTGCACTCGTGGGGAGGCAAGTAAATAGAAAAATAAATAAAAAAACAACTTTATTTTGAACACAAAAAAAAAAAAAAAAAAAAGAACAAAAAAATAGATGTGATATCTGGAACATTTTTTGTCCTTGTTTCTGTTTTAGAGAGGTAGTGCTTGATCAACTGCTTATGAATTCTGAGATAGAACACGGTTTTGCTTTTAAATCCTCGAAAACGTTGTTCATGGTAAATGACTAATAATCTCTACAATAATATTGGGCCTAGCATATTTTTTTTTGGAAACAAACAAATGCAGTGATTGCAAGAGATTAAGTAACTTTTAAGCAAAGGAGTTTTCCAATAAACGACTAAAAGTTGTGTTTTTTTATATAGTTTTAAAAGTTAAAAAAACTGTCAAGTACACGCACACGATATATATATATATATATATATATATATATATATATATATATATATATATATATGATTCTTATAGAATCTTTTCTTCTACCGCACTAAGCTATATATATATATATATATATATATATATATATATATATATATATATATATATATATAACCCTTATCCCTGAGTGGCTTCCGGACCTTGATAAATGGTGACCACCTTGTAATATATATATATATATATATATATATATATATATATATATATATATATATATATGTTCAACTATTGGGGAGAATTACTAGTAGAGAAAATGATAACTTACACCTAGTGGAATAGCAATACTCTTCTATAAAAAGAATTGCGTTATTTTGGTTATCAGCCTTGTAAACAAAATGAACATATCAATAATTTGATGTACATACGATTTAACTTCTCCCACTTCAATGGATCCAATGTCTCAGTTAGTAGGGCATCAAACACCAGAGACTGATATCCGCATTTAAATCTTGTTATTGTCTAGCAACACTGATGAATCGTAGACGATGATACAGCTTTCTGTGGATGACTTTATATCACCCATCTCCTATCAATCTATTTAGTCATTTCTTACTTATCTCTCTATTTCATGTATATGATAAATACGTGACTAAAAATGCAGCAAAGACATAATTTTGCAGATTTGTTAGTCGCAATACAATATTGTAATGGATAGCTTTTGAAAAGTAATAAATGACAGAGAAAACTTGATATTTGGAACTTGAAGAATTATTATATTGTACTATATATATATATAAGAAGAGCTGCAAAGACAGGAGCAGTACCATTAAAACTAGTGACCTTTTGTGCTCGAGAATCTATTTTTCTAGATAGTCATTACCATTCACAATGCACTTTTGTCAGCCTTTTTTGATGCCTCGCCTGTAAAAGTCAAGAACATGCTTTGTCACTGCATTGGCTTCATGAACGTTCAACAGGCGCCAGTGAATGTTGATCTGTTCAATCTTTTTTGCATAAAGGAATTCAATGATGCATCTCCTCTTCTGGCACACGTTCATGACAGGAGTTTCTTTCTCAGTCACACACCGTTAATATCTGCAACAGAGAGATGAAACTTTCAAGTCATGAATGCATAAGTTCAGTCGTCATAACAATGTAGCTTTAAATCCTCTCTGATCTATTTTGACGGAATAAAAAATAGGAGACGTTACTTTTGGAACATCCATCGTAACATATTCGTTTCTGACCTTGGTGAAAAGCATTGAAGAAGAAACATTGGAATGCACATGTACACCAAAAATTAAAAAATAAAAATGATTCTAGATAGTCTCTGAAACGATCGTTCGTCGAACCACTCTTGCCCTGAATTCTAAAAAACTTTGGCAGCAAATAATGTTGAAAATTATTTATTTATGCATCTCTATTCATTATATATATATATATATATATATATATATATATATATATATATATATATGTATATATATATATATATATATATAAGTTAGAAAAGCATTTCAGCCAAGGCATGAAAATTGATAAACAAAATGTTTTTACTATAGGCTTTAAAAATAAAGGTACAAGATTCAATTTGAAATTTATTTATCTTCAAAATGCACTTTTATAAATTTTACAAAGTAACGTATAAAAATTTAATTTAAATTGAATCAAAAAATTACCTTGGATTTATTTTATATAATGTACATTCTGCTGCACTTTCCAAAAAATTATTGAAAATTTTATATCTATATCATTAATTGCTAGATGAAAGATAATTTTTTTAAATTGCAACAAAATGTACATTACATAAAATAAATCCAAGGTAATTTTGGGGTTCAATTTAAATTAAATTTTTATACCTTACTTTGTAAAATTTATAAACGTGCACTTTGAAGATAAATAAATTTCAAATTTATTTTTAAAGACTATAGTAAAAATATTTTGCTTAACAATTTCCATGCCTTGGATAAAACGCTTTTCTAACTTGTATCTTATCTTTTTAAGATTATGTTTTAAAACTCTCCTTCTCTCTATTTTAGTTTGTATTTCTCCTCACACCACAACTCTTTTTTGCCACCCCCTCTTTGTATTATTACAGGTCTGAATATTCTCTCTGTTTCAGTTTGTATTTCTCCTCAAACCACAACTCATTTTTTTGGAACCCCCTCTTTGTAATACAGGTCTGAATAATGAGAAAATCTTAATTTTTTTTTAACAAAAACTTTAAAATAATTTTTTAGACTAAATTTTTTAAAACTTCTTTCAGAATAGAAAATCTTTAAAATTTAATAAGGAACATATTTCATATAGGTTTCATTAACAGTACATAACGAGAAAAATAGAGATGTATATATATATATATATATATATATATATATATATATATATATATATATATATATATATATATATATTTGTCTATAATACCAACTCAGTTATAATCTCAGCTCAATGAATTTTCAAAAGAGTTTTCAGAGCATATATACGTAAATTGAATAAAATCACAACCTACATGAATAGAAATTCACTTTTTTGGTGTTAAGCTCTTACAGTAAAAAAAAAAACATAAATAAAAAATAAACGTGTTCACAACGGATTAAAGAACTTGTTGGGATAGTTGTAAGCGTCTCTGAAGAGTGACTGGATGGACGATTTACAGTTCTTTGGACGAGAGGTAATTGTCCATCCTTTCACGCAACAGCTGTAAGAGCTTAACACCAAAAAAGTGAATTTCTATTCATGTAGGTTGTGATTTTATTCAATTTACGTATATATATATATATATATATATATATATATATATATATATATATATATATATATATATATATATATATATATACTGGTTTCCTAGATGTAAACCCAGTGAAACCAATGTGATTATTAGAGTTATCAATGGAGGACAGAGCAGGTATATAGTCTGTTTATTATACAAACATTATTGGTTACATTTGTTCATACGTGTTTCAGTAGAATCCCAATTCAAAGAGACCCACCTCATCAGATCGAGGAAAAAAACGATCGCTTCTTTTCTCTGTCTGATGAAGTGGGTCTCTCTGAATTGAGATTCTACTGAAACGTGTATGCCCTTATGTAACTAATAATGTTTGTATAATAAACAGATATATATATATATATATATATATATATATATATATATATATATATATATATATTAAGGGGATTAGATTTTCAGTCTGAAGAGCAGAGTTTATTTTAGTGTATTAGTAAATGACATTTAACATCCCAATGAATGCATTGACGATGATATTTACGGCCTTTAAAGGCGAACGACTAAAAGATATATCTGCCTTACTTAAAAAATGCTCGTTTTATTTTTAGTGTCTTTAAATCCCCACCCACTCTTTTTGCTTATGGGGAGACTTTGTTTTATAAAATCAAATGATAAAATTATTGTCCAGGACGTATTGTCTGTCTCCATAAAAACATCGTTTCCGAAACGATCGTACAATTTATTGATTTTGTTTGTTCTTCCTTATGAACCCGATTTAAAATTTTTAATTTCAATTATAAATTATCAATCATTTTACTCAATATTATATATATATATATATATATATATATATATATATATATATATATATATATATATAAACGAATATGTTACGATGGATGTTCCAGATCACAATAGCATTTAAACCAACAAAACAAACTTTGCTATTGGCTAGCCAATTTCCATTGGTTATTACTGTACCGTGTTATTGGCAACATAATATTATACTTGGCTGCAATAGAAATAATGATTACTTACTCTAGTACAAACGACTGTTAATATAGAACATATTTTACACAGTCACTTATAAATATGAATTTGTAATGGAAATGACTTATTTTGAATTGAAGAGTAGTTGTGTACCTTAAGTTTGTGAATGTGCCAAATAAAAATAAAATAGAAATTGCATTCTTGTCTAAAAACATTGTTCATACATGGGAGGTGGCGGTGGTTAAGTGGTTAATAACAAATTGACGACCTGCATGTCCCAAGTTCGAATCCAGTTTATTACACAAGAATTACTTTCACTTATGATGTTGGCAACCTTCACGTGGTCCTTCCCATAAAGTACCAGATGTCTTTATAGAAAGAATTCTGGCTAGGAAAATATTGATGAAGCCAATGCTTAAAAAAGAATCTTCAGATTCATATATGATGATGATGATGATGATGATTCATACAATATATATATATATATATATATATATATATATATATATATATATATATATATATATATATATATATATATATATATATATATCCTTTCTAGAATTCAGAATAGAGAAGGACAAGGAAAGAATGACTATAAAAGAAAACCGAAGAAAAGAAAAAAAATGAAAGAAACTCCAAAGCACTCATAAAGCAAACAATCAAAATTAAGGAAAGAAAAAAAATAAACGGAAATAAAATAAAAATAAAATAAAAATAAAATAAAAAGGAAGAAGAAGAAAAAAAACGACGTAAAAGAAATAAATAAAAAGTAAATATAAAATAAATTATAGCCATGAAATAAATAAGTAAATAAAGTAACAAAAAAGGGAAGCCTTTGGAAATAATAATGGTCGGCCACTATGAAACTGGAAACTGCTTCTTTGCATGGTAAATTCGTGAAATATTGATGCCGAAGTAAAGATGCGCGTGCAGAGAATTTTAGACCATCGGATGAGTAAAAAATAAATAAACACCCTCTCCAAATGGGGGACTATTCTCACGACCCTCCTCTGATCCCGAAGAACCGTCCTGAATCACTTCCCCTCCATACACACATTCTCAAAAAATGATACACGGCTTTTTTTTTTATTTAGTTTTTTGCTTTTTTATTTGTTTCTTTCTTGTTTTATTTATTATAGCCTTAGGGGTCGAAAAAACTTCCTCATTTTTTTTAACATTTCTTTTTAATTCTTCAAAAATAGGGAAGGAGAAACAGAAAGAAAAAGAAAGAAGAAATATAACCAGCAGCATCTTCTTTACTCATTTATTATCCTTTTTGTTTTCTTCATCTTCTCATTCTTCTCCCTATCTAACTCTGTGTTTTAGGCACTTGTGCAGTTAACGAACCGTGCTATTTTTTAGATAAAATTTTCATGTTAAATTCAATTTTTACGGTACCTTTTGATTATTAAACTATTTGGTGGAAGATCAGAATAGTTAACCACCTACCCTCCCACCATGTTAAGAATGGGTTCCTAAATAATAACATCATTATTTCAGTACGATCCATAAACTGCATAAGTATTGTGTTGCGTATGGTAGGTCAATGGGGATCCAGGATCAATCAATCGAGATTGAACATTGATTTCACATGATTATATCTTGCCGAATTTTCAACGTCAGATCACAATAGCATTTAAACCAACAAAACAAACTTTGCTATTGGCTAGCCAATTTCCATTGGTTATTACTGTACCGTGTTATTGGCAACATAATATTATACTTGGCTGCAATAATAATAATAATTACTTACTCTAGTACAAACGACTGTTAATATAGAACATATTTTACACAGTCACTTATAAATATGAATTTGTAATGGAAATGACTTATTTTGAATTGAAGAGTAGTTGTGTACCTTAAGTTTGTGAATGTGCCAAATAAAAATAAAATAGAAATTGCATTCTTGTCTAAAAACATTGTTCATACATGGGAGGTGGTTAAGTGGTTAATAACAAATTGACGACCTGCATGTCCCAAGTTCGAATCCAGTTTATTACACAAGAATTACTTTCACTTATGATGTTGGCAACCTTCACGTGGTCCTTCCCATAAAGTACCAGATGCCTTTATAGAAAGAATTCTGGCTAGGAAAATATTGGTGAAGCCAATGCTTAAAAAAGAATCTTCAGATTCATATATGATGATGATGATGATGATTCATACAATATGATGATTGCTCATATATACAAAAATAATCAGAAGGCCATGAAATGCAATGCAGAGTTATTTTTATTTTGATCCTTAATTGTTCTTCCTCTGAATTAGAAAAAACATTGTTTTGTACTTTTTTCTGTTTTTTTTTTCTTTTGCTCTTATTCAGCCCAAATAAGGCACTTGAATGTAAGGGCTACTATTTGTGACCATATCTGCAGGGAGATCTATGTAGGGACTTGAGCAGCGAAATGTCTGATTACATTACACTTGAACTTCTGTATGTTAGTACAGTCAGGGAAGCAGGAGACCAGGAGGGATTTCCAAAATCTAGCAGTTCAAGAACAGAAGCTAATAGAGTAGCAGATCTCTATAGTGATGGAGTGGGATTTTGCTGCTTGTTAAGTTAGTCGGGGGTAATTATGTCGAGTGGGCACAAGTGCTTTAAGTTGAGCAAAGCACATACCATTAAAGTACTTGTAGAACAGGCAGAGGGGTGCAACATTGCGGCGATGGGACAGGGGTTTTAAATTTCTATATATCAATAATATTAATAAATAAGAACCTTCCCCAGTGTCCAGTTTGTTCTGTGTTGCTGTGCGGGACCATTCTTGAGTGAGACCGTTCATCCTGATACGGTTTCAAAATCACACAAATCAACTTTATAAAAAACAAATTGATTAAAAAAAGGTGTGGAACAATACTATTTAGCTCTGAGGAAGGCATATACCACCGAAACATATACAATTTTTTTTTTTTAATTGCATTGTATGATTTCCTCATGGTTTTCTTATTTTTCATTAATTTAAAAAATCTATCTATTTATCTATCCATCTGGTCAGGCTCCTTGCCCGAACCAACGTGACTTCCTCTCAACAGACTTCCCTGTCTTCCATCATCTGCCTCAGATCTTTAGGATCACAGTTGGTATCATGTGCAATTTGCTGAATGTACGTGGATCTGGGTCGTCCTATGCTCATGTGCCCGATCTGTGGATTCCAAAGCAATACATTTCTCACAAGCTCTTGCTTACTTCTCTGGCAGTGACCTGCAAATTGTAGATGTTGCTCCCTGATAATAGTAGATATGGCAGGTAGGTTGCCATAAAGTTGCTGCTTTGTGGGATGATCTTGTCAAGATGTATTTAACACTGTTCATAGCATACAGGTGTACGTGCCATCTAGCTTTCTTTCCAATCTTTTGGTGAGTGTCCAGGTTGTAGCACCATAAACAAGGACAGGTTCCACCACTTCTCTGAAGAACTGCCTTTTCAGTTTGTCAGTTAGCCTTGAAGTCCATACTGACCACAACTTATCCAATGCAGCCCATGCTTTTGAGATGCTAATTTTGATATCTCTCCGTGGAAGCTATGTTGCTGGCCAGGTACGTAAACTCAGTGACTCAGTGTTGTTCCAGCTAGACCTTTGATCCTTGCCTCCATATTGAAAATCATAAAATTTGTCTTATCTGTGTTAACCCTTATCCCCGAGTGGCTTCTAGGCCTTAATAAGTGGTGACCTCCATATAAAGAAATGTAAAGACCAATATCATTTGCAGACTTTTCTAGCTAACGTGATAGCGTTTGCACATCAGCCCCTTTTTTTTTTTCATTGTCTGTCTTGACTGCATACTTCACGCTTCTGTTGACATGCACAGCACACTGGATTTCACCTTAACTTAATCCGGAAGAAGACGCCATCTGTCAGCACTCATAACTGACACAGATTACGCAGATGATCTTGCTCTGTTCGCAAATATTAAAAAATAAGATGTTCTCAGATTCAAATTATCAGCAACCATATTGTGCTTTTTTTTTACCACTTATCAAGATGCGAAAGCCACCCGAGGATAAGGGATAATGAGTGTAATGTGGTTGATGAAACAGCAGCGTAATGATCAGTAACAGTGGAAACTGGATAAAATTTGCTTATTTAAGAGGATGGCTCAAGAACAACTTGATTTTATTGGACTTGTAAACGATCATATTGTAGCTAAATGGAAAGCAGCCCCACAGTATAGAGTTCCACGGGCGCACAGTTCTAGGAAAGAAACTTTGTTCATGGAATTTGCATTTAGTTTTAGGCACAGATAGAAAGTGAGTTTAATTGTTGAAAGTGGTTGCAGCTAGACGAGTCTTTGCTGTGAATGTTTTGCATGTATCAGCATTTGTTTACATGCAGTCAATTATGATCTTTTCTATTTAACCGAACTCAGATGTAACATATAGGCAATAAAAAACAGATTACATATTCAGATTGGTAGTAATGCATTACCTTTAAATGATCTATATATAAAAGTGATATTGTGTTAGAGTTAGGGTTGCTACCAAACTACTTTGTCAATTTTGGGTCCACAGACTTAAAGCTTGATATATAGGGGATTTGGAGTTCAGTTTGGTTTTTAGCCAATAAACATAACTGCTTAGGGTCATAATTAAAAAAAAAAATTGGAACTTGGCAGGTATAAGTTGACTAAACGTGTTAGTTCTATTACAACTATAACAACGTAATTTTTTAAAGTTTTTATATGTATATCGACCTAGCTTAGATGGTAATGATTAATGCTGGAGAGCTATATGTGTTGGTTTCAATTCTAGCTGACAGCACTCAAGTCATGTTTTTATTTTATTTATTTTTTAATTTTTGAAATCGATATTATATATTGGATATAATATAATAATCAAGAGAGAATTGATTCTATAATAATAAATGCGAAATCTGCATGAATTAAAATATCCTTTTACGACCGGGCAATGCCGGGCAGTCTGCTGGTCAATTATAATTTCATTACAATTAGGTATTCAATTACACATTATTGCACAACATATACCATCATAATGATTACATTCCGTTTTACATGTTGGATAACTTTAAGAAATTGACTTATAAAATAACCTATCTCTGGCCAGGTCTTTATTTATCCCTCTTTCTCTCAAATCCATCCTTATCACTTTCTCACACGTTTTCCTTGACCTTCTCATGTGAACTAATTTTGCTACCCAACTGAGCTACCTCGACACCAAAATCCACAAAGTTAAGACCATTTCTGAAATAGCCTTTTCCCTGTTTTGTTCAGTTCTAAGAAGTCCACCCTACCAGGATGTACATTTTCTCTTTGAGAAGGAGTCAGTTTATAAGTAATGTTAGGAGAAAGATAATGGGGGAGCTGGTTTACGAAGGTGTACAAAAGTGATGGCAAATAAGATTGTTAATCCAGATGTGTCGGTAACTGAAACAAAGGACCAGACAATAGAGCTCAATTTATTTAGAGTTTGTTTATGGACAGTTTTAGGAGTGGCAGAGAGTTTTGTGACAGTTTACGACAATCTACGAGCAGTCTTGAGTTTGTGACAGTTTACAGGCTGTCTTGAGTTAGCGACATTTGCCACAATGGTGTCACACACGCACCCAGAATCCAACTGATATCTACGGAATGTGTTATAATTTGTGTTTTCAGTCTCTTCCATTGTTCATTTTTTTAGACTTGTGAGCTATCGCGCCTCGGTGGGACACGACGACATGACTAAAAGAGAAGACAGAGGAGAAGGAAACGATGGCGCACAGTGTTGGAGGTCAGCGATTGTTGAGAGGAAGCACATTCTTATATAAAACTTTCATTTTCAGTACAAATTAACCAGCAGTTGCTATGTTAACTGTAAGATTATACAACCGATTAGGTGAAGCTGACCCTATTTATTTTCCATGCCATGATGGCAGAGTTAGACACAAGATTGTTATGATGAAAGTAGCGATCATGACCATACACAGGTTTTATAGTTAACTAGCGAGGGGTACCCGGCGTTGCCCAGGTGTTTGGAGGTGTGTGTGGAAACTCTGGAGGTGGGGGGGTTAAAAAAAAAAGTAAGTATGAGGATTAAACCTGAACCCTTGAGGCAAAGTTGTAAATTAAAGTGTGAAAAAAAAAAGTGCGACGTTAACCATTGCCCCACCGCGATATGCTAACGGAAACACGTTTGAATTTATTTAATTACTTGGATTTGGCAGGTGTCCGTTTTAATGAGTTAATGAGGTGAAGTTTGACTGCGGGATAGTATTCATTTACTGCTGAACGCTTTTTTTTTCTTTTTCTCAAGATGCTATAGGAAAAAGACTAACCCACATGTGGCGAGCGACAAATGTTGAATATTTATCTTCCCAAAACCGAGCAAATTAAATAGACAGGCGAGCTTCGTTGTTAACTGTGAGATATTACGATTTATATGTGATATAAAAAGTTTTAAAAAGTTGTGAAGCGAGCGACCGCTTCTCTGAAAAAAGCCTTTTGTAGACACACAGAAAAAGCGAACACACATACATACATACGTTTTTGATTTTATATTTATAGACTAATTATAATCAAGGTGTACTATATCGATGACCAACGGCTGGGGCATAGAACTGCGTTGTTTTTCTCCTTCGTTTTTAATACTCCTTTATTAATCCTGCCTTTTTAATCCTTAATATTTCCCTTCCTGCATTTTAATATTTAATATTTCCTTTCTTTTTTTAATCCTTAATAGTCTTTTTTTATTAATCCTGCCTTTGTAATCCGTAATACTTCCCTTTCCTTCATTTTAATCTTTAATATTTCATAAAAATAAATAAAAAATATATAAATATAAAAAATAATAAAAAATATAAATATAAAAAATAATAAAAAATATAAATATAAAAAATAATAAAAAAATCCTTAATAGTTTTTTCTTTTTGTTAATCCTGCCTTTTTAATCTTTAATATCCCCTTTCTTTTTTTTAATCCTATATCGTTAATCTTTCATAATCCCTTTCTTTTTCTTAATCTTGACTTTTTAGTCCTTAATATTTCCTTTTTTTATTAATCCTGCCTTTTTGGTCCTTAATATTTCCTTTCATTTTCTTAATCCTGCTTTGTTAAGCCTTAATATTTCCGTTTTTTATTAACTCGCCCTTTTTGATACTTAATATTTCATTTTTCTTAATTCTTCTTCATCTTCTTATCTTGTTAGTACTTCTTTTTTAATCCTTAATATTTTCTTTCGTTCTTCTGAATCCTACATCCCTTTACCTATGTTTATCTTCTTAATTTGTCTTCTTACTTCTTAAATCTTTCTTCTACTTAATATTTATCTTATCGTTTCTTTTTAATCCTTATTTTTTATTTTCTTCTTATAAATTTCACTTAACCTATGTTTCATCCTTATCCCATATTGCTCCTTCTTCATGGTTCCATCTATCTTGACCAAACTACCTGGACCACTAGCCGAAAAGGAGCCCCAAAACATTAGGCTACCACCACCATGTTTCACCGTGGGTATGGTGTTCTTTGGGTTGTAAGCTTCTCCTTTCTTCCTTCAAACGTAAGAAGCATCCATATGGCCAAACAATTCAATTTTTGTTTCGTCAGTCCACAAAATACTTGAGAAAACGGACTCTGGAGAATTCACATGGGTCCTAGCAAACTTTAGACGTGCTGCAAGGTGTTTTCCGGTGTGCAATGGAGTCCTTCTTGGTCTTCTTCCTTTCAGACCATTTTCATGCAGAGTCCTTTGCAATGTTTGCCTTGATATTTTTATGCCAGAAGACTCCAGATTTTCTAAAATATCCTTATTAGTGGTGGTTGGATTTGCATTAACACTTCTTACAATATTCCTGGTGGCTCTAGCAGACAGTTTCCTTTTTCTTCCTCTACCAATCAAGTTGTTTGTTGTGTGGTGGCTCTGGAATTTTTTGATGATGCTCTGTACTGTTGCTGTAGGGACCTCAAATTTCTTGAAAATTGACTTGTAACCTAAACCATCCTTATGTGAATTCACAATTTTAGTCCTAAGATCATTACTAAGCTCTTTTTTCTTCCCCATTCTAATAATTTTTATTCTTTTATTGGTTTTCAGTTGATATCATTTTAATTTCTGAAAAATGCAAAAAACGAAATGAAATTAATCAAAGGTTGTATAAAAGCATTCAAAATAAGAATCAAACAGAAAACAAACAGTCAGAAACTCGATTAATACTGAAAAAATAAGGGGGTATGATTATTTTTGAACATTGCAGATTTTATAAATAGCTGTATATTTCTTTTATTACAAGTATCCCGAGATTTTAAAATGACGAAAATGATCAGAAGAGGTTTATTAAGAATATGTATCAATATGGACGTAAACAATAAATTCTTACAAAAGTTACACCTAATAAACTCAATTTTCAAGGGGGGTATGAATAATATCGGGCACAACTGTATATATATATATATTAAGATGATTGATAATTTATAATTAAAATTAAAAATTAAAAATCTCAAGCATTTATAAGCTACATTTAACATCCAAATGAATTCTTTGACGATGATAATTACGAATTTCAAAAGGCGAGCCATTATAAGATACATCTGCCTTACTTAAAAAATGCTAGTTTTTTTTTTTTTTGTGTCTTTAAAAAAAAAAACACCCAATATTTTTGCGGACGAGGAGACTTTGTTTCAAAAAAACTATTTGTTAAAATTATTGTCCATGACTTAATGTCTATCTCAATAAAAACATCGTTTCCGAAACGATCGTACAACTTAATGGCTTTGTTGTGTTCCTTCTTATGAAAAAGATTTTTAATTTTAATTATAAATTATCAATCATCTTACTAAATATTAAAATAGATCTAGGATATGTATGCCTATTAAGCTTATTATATATCTGCATTACAACGAGCACTGTTTTTTCTTGTATTTTAATGACATTAGTGATTTTACTATTACATTAAAATACACTCTGCTCTTTAGACTGCTGTTCTAAAATCCCCTTTAAAATTTGTGTGTAGGGTCATATATATATATATATATATATATATATATATATATATATATATATATATATATATATATATATATATATATAAAGCAATCATTTCTTTATACAAAAAGAACAAAAATATTAACAAGTTCCCAGATTTGGAAAGAATATTTAAAGACATTCCAGATATTCGTGGTGACCATTGATCATGCAACAATCAAATATATAAAAGTATGTTTGTCTGTCTGTGTCAATATTTTCAAACTCTATCTTTTCCGAAACTAAAAGTTGCAGAGCGGCGCTAGGGGCCTCAAATGATTGGATTTTTTATGGACTGTGTTTTTATCGGTTTTTAGCTGTTAAAATATTTTTTAAAGGGGTCAAAAATGGGTCACAATCGAAACAATCGCTATGCATTTTATACATTCATCTTAGTTTATTTTTTATTTTAATTTTAAACAGTTCAGATGCGTGTCACATTAGTACAGTGGTAACGTCACCAGCTTTGAATGCTAGAGTTTTGCTTTCAGTTCCAATTCTAGCTGATGGCACCCAAATACTATTTTTTTTTTTTACCTTTGAAATCAAGACTCTATAATAATATATACGAAATCTGGACAAATCAAAATATCTATAAATAGCCCCCCCCCCGCTAGTATAAAAATGAAAATCAAAGAGTAAAAGGGAAGTAACTCTCATTACTTAAATAAATAAATAAATAAAGCTTACTTTCGTTTTTAAACACTACTGATGTCGGCTTAAGCAAATAATTAAAAATCAATTCAAATAAAATAAATCAACTTTAAATAATATTTCTAAACAGAACTATTAAAATTATTCTATTATTAAAAATAATTAATAACATAAAACTAATTATTAAAGTAGATTTTCTTCAATGTGATATGAGGTAACATTTTTAATATAGATTTCCTTTTTCAGAAATAGTTTATGTAGAAACGATGATGGAATAAAGTGTATTTAAATGTCCGTTTTTAGTATGAAAATTAATTTGTGAAACCGTGCACCTTTTGTCTATATTAAATCGTGAACAAATAGACTGAAATACGACTTTATTATAATAGATATGAGAAAATGAGATGGGTGTGCAAACCTGTTAGGCCCTGAACTGGCATCTAAGCTTCAGCCTCTGTCCCATCGACGAAATGTTGCATCCCTCTGCCTGTTCTACAAGTATTTTAGTGGTGAATGCTCTGACGAACTGCAATCACTTGTGCCCCCACGACGTGAGCACCCTCGACAACCCCGACAGGCTGCTAAATCTCACCCCCACACTGTATAGATCCCTAGATGTAAAAGATCTTTCTACTCTACTCTACTCTACTCCAATAGTTTCTTCTCCAGAACTGCTAGACTTCGGAATTCCATTCCAGGTCCCTGCTTCCTCAACAGTACTGACGTGCAGAAGTTCAAGTGTAATGTGAACCGACATCTTGCATAGTACCCCAGTAGTTGTTGCCTCTGATAGTAGCCCCCTACACCAAAGTGGCAATTTGCCTTGTTTAGGGTGAAAATGTAATTAAAAAAAATAAATAAAAAAAATAAAAAAAATTGGAAGCTGATCGAAATAAATATGATACAAGTTATTCAAGTGTGTGTGTGTTTGTTTGTGTGTTTGTAAGTGTGTTTGTTTGTGTGTTTGTAAGTGTGTTTGTTTGTGTGTTTGTAAGTGTGTTTGTTTGTGTGTTTGTTTGTGTGTTTGTAAGTGTGTTTGTTTGTGTGTTTGTTTGTGTGTTTGTTTATGTGTTTGTAAGTGTGTTTGTTTGTTTGTTTGTTTGTTTGTTTGTTTGTAAGTGTGTTTGTTTGTTTGTTTGTTTGTTTGTTTGTTTGTTTGTTTGTTTGGTTTACTATTCTCCTGGAACACATAAGTTTGTAGATATATTTCTTTCAGGATGAACGGAAACCATATTTTATCCCTTTTTTATGGTCTCTTTCCAAATCCTCTCATATGATAGCAGTCTGCCGGGATAACATGTCGCAAATCATTTTGCTTAACTTGGAAAATCTTACAATTCAACAAGACTGTTAACTTTAACAACACTGCTATGAATCGTGATTATTGCCTCGATGTCAACATCTCACGATTCAATGACCAACTCTGATGAGCCGATGTCATCAACTTTTAAGACAAAGTAATTCCCTTGTAAACAACAATAGTAATCGTTAGTAGTGGAAATTGAGTAATGCATTTTGATTTAGGCACAGATAGAGAGTGGGAGAAATTGCTGATAGAGGTTGTAGCTAGACGAGTGCTTTATGAGAAAAGGGGAGGGGACGATAGATTGAAGCTCAAACGAACAATAGCCATGAGAATAACAATAGAGCAGGGACAATCTCGCAACATCTCTTCTGTGGGGAAAACGTTGGAAAGAGGAGAAAAAGGCATCACTTACTTGACCGCTACGGATTCTGTTGTACTGCACACATTTTCTCGAGCTTCTTTGGGGATTCGTTTGTCAGAATCTTTGTTAATTACACTGTGCAACAAATTTCAGGTTTTAAAAAAATACATGTCACATGACTTGTTTCGGTGTAAGAAAAATATCCTGATACTAAATCTGACTTATATTTCTCTTGATTAGGCATCGTTTTCATCAGATTATAAATCAAATTTTATTATTATTAGTTATGAATTAAAATGTTATTATTATTAGTTATGAATTCAAATTTTATTATTATTAGTTATGAATGAACAAAAAAAACTGTAAGTTTAAACAACATTTTTCCTCTTGACCCACTTGCGTTGAGTGTCATCGTCCCTTTTTATATTCTATATTTTATATTATTAGTAATCTGCCAACATACCAAGGTTCCATTTTCCTTTAAAACGTTTTCTCCATCACTGAAATATCCTGATGGAATCTCCCACCTTGTTCATCACTCACATCACTAAAATTCTTTGCAAATCTCTTGAAAAGGGCAATTTTGTAAAAAAATAAAATAAATAAAAATAACTATGTCATTTGTCAAAAAGAAGGCCAGAAATGTATCTTCCATGCTATTGTACATATGAAAATGGTCACAGATGACCTATACTTTTTTGAGTGCTACACAATGTAATTAAAGCAGAATCGCAATTAATATTTTAATTTAACATTGAAGAAGAGACGGGACATAAATCATACAAAACATCTTTGGTTTTTGATAAAAACCATGCAACCAAATATTTTTTTTTTCTTGTTCACCCTCTAACAAGTAATATTCCAAATTGGACATAAGGGGCTGCTGTTTAGGATCGTGTTTAAATAAATAGACTGGAGAAAGTTTAGCAGCAAGATGTCTGTTTACATTACATTTAAACTTCTGCAGGTTAGTATAGACAGAGAAATAGAAAACAGGAAGGGAATTCCAAAGTCTAGCAGTCCAAGGGAAGGCACTCTTAGAGTAGAAAGCTTTGTGGCATCTAGGGACCTCTACAGTGAAAGGGTGGGATTTTGTTGCTTGTTGGGTTAATTAGGAGTATGTATGTTGAGGAGGGGGCACACGTGCTATGAGTTCATCAGAAGACATTCCATTAAAGTAGTTACATTATATTCTTGTAGAAACTATAATCGAACACCCTTATCGTTCTTCAACTAAATTATCATACATGTTCAATGATGGATCCTCCTGTCGATTTCGACATATGAGATCTGCAACAATAACCAAGTTGTTCAGAAATACACACAGATGATTTGTTTATAGTTGGGAAGGTTTTTTGTAGTAAGATCCACATTTTTTTGTACAACTGCTCATCTCAGTCGGTGCAATAGCTGCTACAAGACAGAAGATTTCAGGTTTTACATAAGAATTTTCATCTCCTTGATGCATGTCTTTACAAAGACTGGGGGGGGGGGCGGCATCTGTCAGTGAATTAAACACACCTCCAGATACCAACCTGGAAATTTCTATATTTGATGCATTACATGCAGTATCTAGCATTCACAAATTGTAACCAGGTTGGTAATGGCCAGACTTATGGTGGCTTAATATATATATATATATATATATATATATATATATATATATATATATATATATATATATATATATATATTAAGTGAAATTGTCAGTGTGTGCGTATGTGTGTGGTGGGTGAATTTCCCTACCAAACTACTCTGTCAATTTTCAGTCTACAGACTCGAGATTTGACATAAGCTGAATTGAGATTTGGGAAAATCTTTTTAATCTGTTTTCGGCAAGAAATTTGGTTGTTCAGGGGTCCAAGATCAATGATTTTACCTTTGAAAATTCTACCAAACTTCTCTGCCACTTTTGGGTCTAAACACTTGAAATTTTAGATGTAGATAACTTGGACATAGATCAAACTTTTTTAATTTGATTTGAGCCAGAAACAATAAATGTTAATGGATCAAAATTGGGGTCAAAGTTAAAATATAATTTGACCTCTGCGACCTTTACCAAATTACTCAGCCAATTTTTGGTCTAAACATTTAAAATTTTACATAAAGTGTATTCAGACATAGAGCTAACTTTTTAATCGTTTTTGTTTTTGTTTTTTTGCTAAATAATTTGACTACCAAGGGACCAAAGTTCAAAGGATTGGACCTTTGCGGTTGTGACTCGTCCTTCATAGATCAGCAAGGTATTTTAGCATGGCAGGACCCGTCAATCGATTTAGTTGGTCTTAATATCTTATCAACTTACGAAGAACGGGTTACACAGTCTCTGGCAAACTATTCAGCCAATTTTGGGTCTAAACATTTGAAATTTTACATAAAGGTATTCAAACATGTAGCAAGCTTTTTCATCAGTTTTTGGGCAAAAATTTGGATGGCAAGAGGTCAAAGTTGAAAGAGTTTACCTTTGCAGACTCTACAAAACTCCTCCACCAATTTTGGGTCCAAACACTTGGAATTTTAGATGTAGGTTACCTGAACATGGGTCAAACTTATATATATATATATATATATATATATATATATATATATATATATATATATATATATATATAACGAAAAACTTAGACGATTTAAAAAACATTAAAACCGTTCTTAAAAATAAGTCCATACTATATTTCACACATATAACAAATATAAACAACAGTATCCCCTTCCTCGATATAGAAATAAAAGTCGACACCGATAAATTTACTACTCACCCATACAAAAAAACCTACCAGTAAGGAATCATGTCTCCTTAATTATAAAAGCGAATGTCTTGATAAATACAAAATAGGCGTCGTAAAAAATCTCATCTACAGAATTAAACGTAATTCTTCCATGAACGAGATGTTCTATAAATCACTTTCGAACGTAAAACAAACTCTAATTAATAACGGCTTCCCAAATTACATAGTTGACCAGCAGATTAGATGAAAAGATAATAAAAGACATCGTACACAAATATATCTTAACGACGGAAAAAACTCTAAAATAAGATTTATTATTTATTACAAAAAATTTAAAACTAGCCAATTACTAATAAATAATAGCCCTACATCCGATAGCAGTATGCTGAAAACTAGAAATGCTGTGTACATCTTTAAATGTCCCATAGGAGAATGTGTCTCCAAAAATAATTCGTACATTAGCATGCCTCGAACCAGCATCTCCCGTCGTTTAACATGTCACCTGTCTTCCCCCGAATAGTTCAATCTATCAGCACCTCAGAGCACACCACACCCCTAAAACTGAATTTAGAGACATATTAATAAAAAAAAAACACGGCCATTTTAACTGTCTCATATTGCGAGGTGCGCCTCCCAATCTTTGAGGCATTGTAATCCACATTAATAAACCAACAATTAAAATGAAACGGAGGGCACGCTCAAGTGCTTTTGAGTATTTTAGCGATTTTAATTGTCTTTTAATAGTCTTTTAATAGTATTTTCATTTCATCTCGCTAATTTCATTTTTCAATTTCATTTTTTAATCTTATTTTTTTAACACTCGCCTGAGGATGACCAATGGAGGTCGAACATGTCCGCGATTATGGGAAATTTCTTTTTTCAGTCGGAAAAAACGTTCGGAAAATGGTCCGACAAAGAGAAAAGAAGGATTAGAAGAAAAACAAGTTGGAGTTGTCTGTGCTATTTAATGAAATGTGCATAAAAGAAAAAATGCTGCCTAAATATACTAATATATATATATATATATATATATATATATATATATATATATATATATACACATATATATACACACATATATATATACATATATATATTCATATATATACAAGAATAAAAAAGCATTGGAAATGCAAAAGGATATAGGGATGGTATGCCAAAAAGTATACAAACAAGATAGCTATGAATGGCTAGGCACATGGAAATAGAATTGCATCCAAAGTATAGCCCTATAGCTTTTCTCCAATCTTCATTCCGTGCCATCATTACGGTTGTAAAAAGCTATAGGGCTATACTTTGAATGCAATTCTATTTCCATGTGCCTAGCCATTCATAGCTATCTTGTTTGTATACTTTTTGGCATACCATCCCTATATCCTTTTGCATTCCCAATGCTTTTTTTATTCTTGTTAATTAGTATTTTTACTTACAGTCTTATTTTTAAACTTACATTCATGATAGTATTGTCTTTTTTAGGAGGCTGCTCATTGCCGCCTCCATTAGTAGCAGGTCGCTTCCTGCTGGGTTTTAGGTCTTTGGGTTTTGGACCTTAGGAGTTGCCTCTTGGTCCTCCATCGGTTCTATATTACATAGAGAGTGCTACCGCCTCTCTGATAAAACAGTTAGAGTATTATAAAGTTCTAAAATGTTCATAACTTCACTATTAAATTTTTCTTGGTTCATTCTTTGACGTTTTGGCAAAGATTTGGCAGTTTTTGATATTTATATTTATAATAGTTTGTGCATGAGGCAGCTTTTTCCCCTTGGGATCCCTGTTATACCGTGCTTTTGAGTCAGCACTTGAGGCAGCCTTCTTTTTTTCTGGTTCTTTGTTATAAAGAGCACGTGAGGCAGCTTTTTTCCCTCGGAATCCCTGTTATACCGTGCTTTTGAGTCAACACGTGAGGCAGCCTTCTTTTTTTCTGGTTCTTTGTTATAAAGAGCACGTGAGGCAGCTTTTTTCCCTCGGAATCCCTGTTATACCGTGCTTTTGAGTCAGCACGTGAGGCAGCCTTCTTTTTTCTGGTTCTTTGTTATAAAGAGCACGTGAGGCAGCTTTTTCCCTCGGAATCCCTGTTATACCGTGCTTTTGAGTCAGCACGTGAGGCAGCCTTCTTTTTTCTGGTTCTTTGTTATAAAGAGCACGTGAGGCAGCTTTTTCCCTCGGAATCCCTGTTATACCGTGCTTTTGAGTCAGCACGTGAGGCAGACTTCTTTTTTCTGGTTCTTTGTTATAAAGAGCACGTGAGGCAGCTTTTTTCCCTCGGAATCCCTGTTATACCGTGCTTTTGAGTCAGCACGTGAGGCAGCCTTCTTTGCCTCAGGATTTGCATGATACTTAATTTTTATTATTTCAGCATTTTTCTGATAGTATTCTTTTTGCTCAGATAATACCTTGACTTTGTTTTTTTCATAGTCTATATTTCTCTGAGCTTTTTTACTACGTGCTGATTTTGGCATTTTTTATTAAATGTAAACATATAACACTTATGTATATCTTACTATAATATCACTTATCTTATAGCAAGACAACTCTCGTAGAATTGCGATACTGCCCCGTCACCAATAGTTAAAGTGTGGAATGGTATATACACCAATAGCGTAGTTGTTATCTTTATATGAAGTCCTAATCAGTAACAGTGTGAGGTTACTTGGTTAATTTATTGTAGTTTATTTTAGAAAACTTACTTGTTTTTATTAGTAGATTGTGTATAGTAGCCACAATATCTAGTTATTTTTGTGGCTGGGGCTTGGATTTTGATTCTTTTTGGTCAGCTTCCAGTGAGTTCTTAGAAGATGACTTTCTTGCAGGTTCTTTTGCGGTTAATTTAACTTATTTCCTTTGGCGTTTGGTGAGTTCTTAGAAGAACTGGTCTGATCTACTTTTCTTAGCGAGCGAAGAGATTCAGCTGCATTTAACAATGGTTGCTATAGTGTATTTTTGCGCATGCATGAGAATTTCAAGTTTCCTCCTTATTTTTCAATAGTTTGACAGTAGTCATGTGTCTTTCTGCCAAGAGCGACAGACGTCAGTGTTAGCCGTGATCGTCTAGAGGTTAGGACCCCACGTTGTGGCCGTGCTAACCTAGGTTCGAATCCTGGTCACAGCATTGACATTTTGTACATATTTTACAGTCCAAAATCTGAAGAATTATTTGTTTTTATAACATTGTTTTTTGACGTCGTATTTGCTGATAGGTTACTCTTATAACAATTTTGATCAACTGAGATAAAGATTTCATGGTTTCATTAACGCTTGTGGGTTACTGTTTAAAGAAAAAACCTTAACGTTCACCTCAAATATTCAGCGTCCAAGAAATATAGGCCACTGGCAAACTGGAACGTCTGTGAGCATCCGGTGTATTATTTGGAGCTGTCCCTTTTGAGAGAAGTTCCGTGTTCGAAGTGGTCTGTCTACATTGGGTATATAGTGTTTAAAACTTGTTATTACACGTAATCTTATTTAATTATGGAATTAGCTAAAAAGCGATGGGTCACTGCACTTCTCCGTGTAAAGAGCAGTCGATTGATGCTTGAACTGTTGTCAGAGACCGTTCGTACACCGAGATACATCGTCTCAAAAGAAAGAAGAAAGAAGAAGAATAAAGAAGAAAGAAGACAGAAGAACAATTGGCCATTTTTGTACCCTTTTTTTTTCTCTCTTTTGACATTTTAACCGACGTTCTGACACTCGCTGGATTCGTAAAACGCTTCTCTGTAAGAATATGTGCTTTTTGAAACTTATAAGTTGATTTTAGTTGAGATTTGGATAGTTTTGTTTTGTAGGCGTATATAGGCGTGTACGGGCCATCCCTATATAGAGAGTGCTACCACCTCTCTGATACATATATATACATATATATATACATATATATATGCATATACATATATGTATATATATATGTATATATATGTATCAGAGAGGCGGTAGCACTCTCTATATAGGGATGGCCCGTACACGCCTATATACGCCTACAAAACAACTTATATATATATATATATACATATATATACATATATATACATATATATATACATACATATACATATATATATATATATACATATACATATATATACACATATATATGCATATATATCTACATATATATATACATATATATATATATATATATATATATATATATATATATATATATATATATATGTATATAAAGTTATGAATAGTACTTAGGACGTGAGCAAAGCCGGACTGAACTGCTAGTACATCTATAAAAGTGAGCATGTCTGTGTCAGAACAGTTCTCAACCTATATACTCAATGAATTTTTTTATCTACAAACTTAAAATTTGGTGTATAGGATATGTAGAAAACTTTTTAATCAGGTTTCCTTCGAAAAAAGGGCTGCTAAAGGGTCAAATTTGAAAAATTGCTACTGGGGGGGGGGCGCATCAAATATTTATCTGTTTGTCAACTTTTTGCACAAGGTTTGCAAACACATCTCAAAGAACGTGGTTATCGTACTTGACTCAGTCTTTAAGTATCAGGCTTTCATCTCAGCTCGAGTATTTTTTTTTCCAAATTTCGACTGTTGAATGAACTGTTTAGAGAAAGCATAATACTGGCATGCACATGTTTCAGTTTCTTTCCCTTTCTTTTATTACTTCATTTTTTAAAGGAATTTAACGTTGCGTTTAATACTTACGGTATATCAGTTCATAATAAATATGAAATCTGCATTAATTAAAATATAATATTTATGCGTATTTTGCAACAGGGCAACGCTGTGCGGCCTGCTAGTATATGCATGCGTGTGTGTATATATATATATATAGGATGTACACACACACACACACAAACACACACACACACACACACACACACACACATATATAATTTGGTGATTCGGTGCATGAGCATGAGCAGAATATGTTGTAGGCAGAACAAATTGCTGGTTGCATTTTTACTGCAAGTAATTATTGTGAGTAATCCGAGATAAAATCATGGGGGGTAAAAAAAAAACTAAAAAAAAGCAAATGTCCGGTTTATTATTTTTATTCCTTTATTTTACTCGACTAATTATTTTTTCGGGTTGATTTATGTTTAGATAGAGATGCAAAGGAAAAAAGGAACGTATTGGCCGAATAACTAATTCAATTTGTGCTCATTCATAACAAAACCCATCTGGAATAGAGTATATCTACTACACACATATACAAATACACAAAAATATAAATATATAAAAATACAAAAATATATACAAATACATACAAATACACAAATATACAAATACATGCAAATACACAAAAATACAAATATATAAATATGTATATATATACACAAATATATACAAATATACAAATGCGCGAATACACAAATATACGATTACACAAATACACAAATACACACATATATACAAATATACACAAATACACACATATATACAAATACACAAATATACAAATACACAAGTACACAAATACACAAATAGACAAATATATACAAATAGACAGACATACAAGTACACATATATAAAAATACACAAATATACAAATACATTAATATACAAATACACATAGGCCGTCATAATTAAGTGAAAGAAACTATGCTTCACCAGTGTTTCCACTAATATTCAAATAAATAGTGTCTCAGTAGCGTGAAGTAAAAATAAAGAATAAAACCTTATTAAACTGGAAAGTTAAAATAAAATGGAGAAAGTGATGCCTGGGAGGATGATCTCCAAGTATCGAATTTAACCATGTCTAATTCAGGAAAAAGGATTGGACCCCTTGCAAAGCCAACCCTAGAATCTGAATCAGCTAAGGATTCCTCGGTTAGCATGAAAAGAAAGTTCCTGTATTTATGTGCCATCTACAGCAGCAAGATATGGTACAAGGTTAATATTATATAGGGAAAAAGTAAAAAAAAATAGTAGACTGGTTAGCATTCCCGAGAAAGAGTGCCTTAGACGGCAAGTAATAAACCAATCCCCCTTCTGAAAGAAGAAGTAATGACTGGAAATATAGCCTCATATGATTAACTCTACCTTATTCTGACAAAGAAAGATCAGCCAAAAGAGAGGGCAGACACCAGGTTGCCAGAATGGTGCTAAAAATAAATGAAAAACCTTGGGAAAGCAAACGTTGATTATCTTTAGTAATAGTATTATTATAATAATAATAATGATGATGATGAAAGACCAAGGAGAGAAAGCACTAACCAGACCTCCGCTGGCTGAATGCAAATCCAAATACCACTGAAGACCAATTGTCGTCGCCAATGAGAAATCAATGGTAAGCAGCTGTTACGATAACACCATTTCTTTTGCAAAGCTTATCAAAAAAGGTGGAGAGTATTGGAAGTCTGGGGAGACTTGCCGTTACTCAGACTCCAGGGAACACCACAAGTTGTTCTCAAGGAGCCATCTTTGATCATAGCTTGTATGACTACTCTTAGTGAGTAAACGATGATAATAATAATAATAATAATAATAATAATAATATATTTATATTTGTGTTACAGAAGATCAGAAAAACATCAGTACCATCGGTTTCAAATTCAAAATGAAGGGGGCCATTAACTGGGCGCCTATGTGGGACACGTTTTAGCTTTTGTTTATATATATCTGTCTATATAATAATATCGTAGTACCTTTAACGTACGTATGTACGTGTCACGCTTTCCAGATTATACTTTATTTGATCGGAAGATCCTATTTATTAAAAAGGAGGATAGAAAGTGATAAAATGCTATGAAAATTAAATTAGTATATAGATATGAAATAGTTAAATTAGTATATGGATATGAAATAGTTAAATTAGTATATAGATATGAAATAGTTAAATTAGTATATAGATATGAAATAGTTAAATTAGTATATGGATATGAAATAGTTAAATTAGTATATAGATATGAAATAGTTAAATTAGTATATGGATATGAAATAGTTAAATTAGTATATAGATATGAAATAGTTAAATTAGTATATAGATATGAAATAGTTAAATTAGTATATAGATATGAAATAGTTAAATTAGTATATAGATATGAAATAGTTAAATTAGTATATAGATATGAAATAGTTAAATTAGTATATGGATATGAAATAGTTAAATTAGTATATAGATATGAAATAGTTAAATTAGTATATGGATATGAAATAGTTAAATTAGTATATAGATATGAAATAGTTAAATTAGTATATAGATATGAAATAGTTAAATTAGTATATAGATATGAAATAGTTAAATTAGTATATAGATATGAAATAGTTAAATTAGTATATAGATATGAAATAGTTAAATTAGTATATGGATATGAAATAGTTAAATTAGTATATAGATATGAAATAGTTAAATTAGTATATGGATGTGAAATAGTTATATTAGTATATAGATATGAAATAGTTAAATTAGTATATAGATATGAAATAGTTAAATTAGTATATAGATATGAAATAGTTAAATTAGTATATAGATATGAAATAGTTAAATTAGTATATGGATATGAAATAGTTAAATTAGTATATAGATATGAAATAGTTAAATTAGTATATAGATATGAAATAGTTAAATTAGTATATGGATATGAAATAGTTAAATTAGTATATAGATATGAAATAGTTAAATTAGTATATGGATATGAAATAGTTAAATTAGTATATAGATATGAAATAGTTAAATTAGTATATGGATGTGAAATAGTTATATTAGTATATGGATATGAAATAGTTAAATTAGTATATAGATATGAAATAGTTAAATTAGTATATAGATATGAAATAGTTAAATTAGTATATAGATATGAAATAGTTAAATTAGTATATAGATATGAAATAGTTAAATTAGTATATGGATATGAAATAGTTAAATTAGTATATGGATATTCTAATTTAATGTTCGTAGCATGTTATCATCTTCTCTACTCCTTTTCAATAAATAGGATCTCCCGATCACTGAAGATGCAATGTAATAATAATAATAATAATAATAATAATAATAATAATAATAATAATATCGCTTTTGGACTTTACGTAAAACTAAATTATATCTTCTTGGTCTTCTAGCTAGGATCCAAGAGTAGTATCTGTTTTGTCTAAAGATGGTATAATGATATTGTGAAGTTTCCTTTCGCGTCAGGCATCTATACAATTGAAATATGTCACAGACTCTGAAAAGGATGTCAAAGATAAATCATAATAACCAGATATATTCTGACACTACATTAACCAGATTACTTAGATAAATAATTTTACAGTTTTAACAAAAGAGCTACAATAATATCGCTGGGTCTCCATTCGAACTGAACGTCCACAGAATGCCCAGCAACAGCATATTATATATGAAAGATGCAGTTGTGGAATTTCCACAGGTCCCGCTAGTATAAATAATATTACACTCTTATTTTGAAATTTTCTTTATAATCAAGCACTCTGCTAAGGTTCTCCCCCACGAACCTTTATATATATATATATATATATATATATATATATATATATATATATATATATATGATGATTGCTACTTCTTGACAGAAGTTTGCCATCTCTTCAGTTTAATGTTGTGTGTCCGTGTGCACGTAAGTGACTTTTCAACCCAGCTTTAGTCCTACATGAAAGTGCACATATATGACATAAAAAAAATTTCCTTTTTGTAAAGGTGCGTGAATCCTCGAATGTCGTGTCAGGTCACTTTTAGATTTGCAGGTTAGACCACAAATACGACAACTTAGCATTGCTGGATGTGCTTTAAAAGCCTCCTCATAAGACTGTCGTTCCTGTGTATATATATATATATATATATATATATATATATATATATATATATATATATATATATATATATATATATATATTATATAATGCAATGAAGGCAATTATTGAAAACTTCGAGCCTATGCAAATTAACTGCTCTAATTCACTATGTTTCGCAACTGTAGAAATGTACCCCTGGGTAGTGATTCACATCTATCATATTAACCCTTATCCTTCAGTGCCTTTTAGCCTTCATAAATGGTGATTCATTAATAAATAAAAATAAATAAAACCATCTATGTACAGGCTTTTCATTTTCTTTTTGATATTTTTCATCTTTGTCCCATAACTGATATATATATCAGCAGACATTTCTGTTTTTTATTTAACTAGCATTTAAGCCCGGCGTTGCCCGGGTGTTTGGAGGTGTATGTTGAGCAAAAGAAAAAAAAAGCGGTCAATTTTTTAGTTTTTACCCCTATTATGACCCCTTAAAATTTATTGTTTTGGGCTTAAATCAAGTTATTAAGTTAGAATCATGTCCAAGGAACCTATATCTAAAATTTCAAGTGTTTAGACCCAAAATTGTCGGAGGAGCTTAGTAGAGTTCTCAAAGGTCAAATCGTTGAACTTTTACCCCGTAACAGCCGAATTTCTGGCCGAAAATGGATTGCAAAGATTTTTCCAAATCTCAGTACCCTGTATATTATAAATTTCTAGTCTGTAGACTGAAAATTGACAGAGTTATTGCGTAGGAAAATGTACACACACAGATACACACACAGACACGTTCACTTTTATATATATATACTAGCATGGCTACCCGGCGTTGCCCGGGTGTTTGGAGGTGAATGCTGAGCAAAAAAAAAAAAAACGGTCAATTTTTTTTAAGTTTGACTCCTATTATGACCCCTTAATATTTATTGTTTTGGGCTCAAATCAAGTTATTAAGTTAAATCCATGTCCAAAGAACCTTTATCTAAAATTTCAAGTGTTTAGACCCCAAATTGTCGGAGGAGTTTGGTAGAGTTCTCAAAGGTCAAATCGGTAAACTTTGACCCCTTAACAGCCAAATTTCTAGCCGAAAACCGATCACAGATTTTCCCAAATCTCAGTACTCTGTATATCAAATTTCGAGTCTGTAGACTTAAAATTGTCAGAGTTACTGTGTAGGGGAATGTGTACACACACATACACACACACATGTTCACTTTTATAGATATAGATTTCAAATACCACCATAAGTGCCAATCTGAATAAACACCAAAAATTTTAATGATGTATTGAAGCATCTCGATAGCAGTTTGTGTCCATTAGTCCGGTCATGAATCTGTCATGCTTATGTTTGAAATAGCATTTTGATAACTGAAGACAGATTGTATGGACGCATTTTCAAAGTATCCATTCTGGTTTTAAGTTATTCTTATTGCTATAAGAGCTGACCAATGATATAGTTAAAAAAAATCTTCGATCATTTAACATCCCAGAAAACCATATAATTCGTTTCGGTGTTGTTCGAAAAAAAAAAAAAAAAAAAGAAAGAAAAGAAAACGATAAAAATTATTTATCTAAAAGAAATTAAAATTGTTCCAAAATATTTAATAATGGAAGACCTTTTGATATTAAGAGTTATCTCCCTTGATCAGTTATCCAATAATGATTGGGCTTGAATTACATTGCTTCCTTATTGAAAAAAAAAAAAGAAAAAGAAAAAAACGGCAATACTGACTTATTTAGTTATTGTTTGCATCTTTTTGATTAAATACGAGTAGAAAACGGTCAAAGCTTGACGATGCATTTTCCATCATTTTTTTTTTTCAATTATTATTCCAGAGTGTTTATCTAAAATTATATCCCCATTATGAATATGTATATTGCCATTCAAAGACTGATGACAAGAACAATGGATAATTTTGTTTGGAAGCGAACTTTTTTGTATAATAAATTTATGCATCAAGGAGGTCAGTGTTTAGGTGTAAAACATGTCGCCAATGATTGAATGAATAATTTTCTGATTGATTTTTGTCCCAGAGGGATTCCTCCCCCCCCCTTTTTTGATGACGTCGATAAACAACCAAAAATAAAATTGTTTAAAAAATGTTAACATCCATAATTGAATTGGATGATCTTTTTTTAATACTGCATCAAAAGAAGCATCATTGTGATTCAGATATTTCAACTGTGTAATTATTCAAAATATTGAAACTAAAGAATTACCATTATGATCCAAATATTTGACACACACAATGAAACTGGGCTATTAAAACTATTCAAAATGCTGAAATATCATTGTGATCTAGATATTTCAGCACCATAATAATAATAGGGCTTGATTATTCAAAATACTGTGTCAAAGATGTACTATTTTGTGATTCAGACTGTTTTGATATCCATAATGAAACTGCGTAATTATTCAAAACATTATTTATTATTATACAAAAGTCAGTGCTATTGTGATTAAAGTATTTCCACGCCAATTCTTTTCTCATTCGCCATTTAATAAATTTAATGGGCAAGAAAGCAAAATGATCAGATTTTATTATTAGGTGCGATAAAATAATGTATCCGGTTGGAAAACTCATTCAGTTCAATTCCATTTGAGTTCCGTTGAATTCAAGTTGAATTCAGTTTCGTTAAATGAAAAAATAAAATAAAAACGAAATCCAAAAGTAGCGTTTTTCTGCACACCCACACTACCAGATATATATATATATATATATATATATATATATATATATATATATATATTTAATTAATTTTATATATATATATTTTTAATACATTATATATATATATATATATATTATAAAGAAATATAATATTTTATGCATTGATTTTCAGTATTTACTTCAGAAGTGCTTAATACGTGAGTAGACCTATGTACCTATGTAGCATGCAATAACATACATTCCATGCACTAGCATAAATAGCCTTTACTAAGATGAAATGGAAAATTCTGTATAGCATAGCATGATATATATATATATATATATATATATATATACATATATGTGTGTGTGTGTGTGTGTGTGTGTGTGTGTGTGTGCATATATAGTGGCGCCAAAAAGAAAGTCCGCGCGTCATTTTTTCAAAAACCGCAAATTTAAGTTAAATTTAATGTAACTGTTTAAATAACCTATACTTCATTTGATTCGCCTTTCATTCCTCTATAATTTTACCTGTTCATATTTGACTTTTAATTGAAATATTCTAGTGTTCACGTCAATTTTAAAAAATTAGCTTCAAGTCGAGAAGGCAAAAAGAAACTCCGCAGCAATAAATGAGCTTAAAACCAGCTTTAAATATCCACCTCTTAGGCAACAAGGCATCAGATTATACAACGTTACATTTAGTCCATACGCCTTGACTTTCTCTTAGTGATCGTCAGGAACTCATTAATCTGCACCTTTCTGGTTTATCCAATCGAGAAATCGGCCGCAGATTGAAATATGATAAAATAACGGTACAAATGGCTGCACAAAAGCACCAAAACACCGACAGTTTTTGAGATGCCCCTAAATCTGCATATATATATATATATATATATATATATATATATATATATATATATATATATATCATGCTATACAGAATTATAAATTGTTTATAAGGGAATTCGATGAACTCCATATCAGCATTTTTTCAATTTGCTGAATAGTGTGACCCTCATCACAAGAGTCGACATGAAATAATCGATTTTGATCAGCCAAAATATTTAAAGTTATGTACATGGCTAATTTTCTCTGATGAATCGAATGTAAAAAAAGAATCGCATTCTGTAAGTTTGTTTATAACTATATAATTATTGCAAAAAAGGTAGGCTCTCTCTACCGTGCTAGAAAACTACTGACACCTGAAAGTATCCTGTATCTCTATAAGGCCACCATTCGCCCATGTATGGAGTATTGTTGTCACATCTAGGCTGGTGCATCTGCTACTAGTCTCTCGCTCCTTGACAAGGTTCAAAAGAGAGTCGCAAACCTGATAGGCCCTGAACTGGCATCTAAGCTTCAGCCTTTGTCCCATCGACGAAACGTTGCATCCCTCTGCTTGTTCTACAAGTATTTTAATGGTGAGTGCTCTGACGAACTGCAGACACTTGTGCCCCCACGTCGCAGACACCCTCGACAAACCCGACAGGCAGCTAAATCCCACCCCCACACAGTAGAGATCCCTAGATGCAAAAGATCCTTCTACTCCAGTAGTTTCTTCCCCAGAACCGCTAGACTCTGGAATTCCATTCCAGAATCCTGCTTCCCTAACTGTACTGACATGCAGAAGTTCAAGTGCAACGTGAACCGACATCTTGCTGCCCAAATCCCTACATAGTGCCCCCGTAGTTGCTGACCCTGATAGTAGCCCCCTACACCTGAGTGGCAATGTGCCTTGTTTGGGGTGAAAATGTAATAAAAAAAAAAAAATTTAAAAAAAAGACAAAATTATTAGTTATATCATTTGGGTATAGCAGAGAACCTCTGTTAATACCCTGAAAGTAGCTGTTTAATTCAGCTATTTCTTCAACAGCCTTTCTCCCGGATATTAAATTTTTGCAGCTATTGCATTTCAGTTTTTTTGAAAACTGCATGACAGCAATAACCTGCTAAGTATAATATAACAGGAAGTACTTCCTTGAATTGATTAACATAATCTTCTGTTACATCTATGTTAAATTTATAAACATGTAACTCTTGCTCCCTTGTCATTTCATCACAGTTAGTTTCTTTTAAATTTTTCAATTCAATAGCTCGATTATTAATTGGTAAGCTCAATTTTAAAACTGACAACATTCTGAGTTTGTTTTTTTTCACATTCATACACCTGACGTATCAATATATTATACTGATCGTCACTAAGTTGTCGATACTGACCAAACCTTGCCTCAACGTTATCTGTCTGAAACTTTCCTGGTAATATATACACCATGTTCAGTACATTTATACAATATTTAGTCAATTCTAAAATTGCGTAAGTAGTATGGTGCAAAGCAGTATATGTTTCCTTTGTTAACTTACCAGTTCTTCCAGGAATGCTATTCGAAGTTTCTAACCAGTCACAGAACACATTTAGGAAACTATAATTATCACTATTTAATGTAAGTGGATTAGCATATTTATTACAAAGTCGACAACCTTTATATGGTGTTTTCACATTCAGTATTGTCCACCAAATATAAAATATTTGAATGTATTCTGCGATTTCTGCATAATTTGGCAAGCATTTCTGTTTTCCTAAGGGTAGCAAACCTTGAATAGTATATTCGTTGAAAATTCGCAAAACCAAATTAACATTTTGCCTTTCAAAAGTAGTCAGAGAAAGAGCTTTTGAAGTTAACTTATAGCAATATTTCACAAGTGATTGAGATTCTAGGGCATAAAGTTTATGTAAACTAGAAAATGAAGCACTTTGATTTCCATTATAACACAAATGCATTTACGTTCATCTTTTTGGCCAAGCCAATTGTTTCTAATGCATTTTAATATATGCACTGAGTCGAATAAGAAGAAAAGAGGGCTAGACGTTCTAACTGGATGGGGATATACAATCGAAAGCTTTGATGGCTACAAAAGAAAGACATAGTTTTTTTATTTATTGCATTATTATCTGTTATAACAGATAATACCTTAAATCCTATATCTTCTAAGCCAATTATTACCCGTTTGATTATGTCAAATAAGTTCTCAGCTAGAAGACATTTAGTTGGCATAACATGCACAACATCCTTATATTGTGAGAATACACTGCTAAGCATAAAAGCAAATGCACTTGTGGCAGGTTCATTGCTGTTGTTAGCTAAGCCAACAATATTACCACCTTTATAATCAAGATAAGGTTTGAGATGTATTTCATCAACAAGTAAAGATACTGTGATATCATTCTGCATTAGTAACTTGAACTTACTTTTAATATACATGAGAAAATTGTTATGGTGCTGTTCAATGACAGGATTCATAGAAGTTGATAAGGTTAATCTTCGAATGGTTTAATAGCATAGTAAAATTACATTTTTAGTGTCTCTTAAAAGTCTGTACCCTCTAGGGGAGCAGTTATATAATAAGGAAGAAAATACCATCATTTCACTCGAATAATTAACCTTATTCATTGTCATTATGTTAATTTGTTCATATATGAACTTAATGGCATTAAAATATTTAAATGATTCATCTTGTACTAATAGCAAAAATGATAAGATTAATTTTTATAAAGAACTTATATTAGAAGTTTTCATTTCCTGTTCTTCGATGTCCATTTTTTTTATGTTTTCCATCAAAATCTGCAGAGTATTTTCCTTTGTTACATGTTTAGGAATTCTATACTCCCCTATAGCACTCATTTCCACATCACTACAGAATACTCTAACGGTCAAGTCCGGTTCAATCACCATAGAAAGTTTTATTTGGGGGCATGGGCATCTCTTTATATGGCATATAATGATGGTATTGTCTTGCCTAATAGAAGTCCAATAATTTTGGTTTATAAACGTTAATTTTTTTTCTAAATCATCAATATTATGGAAAGTTTTACGGTTCCATAAGTCTAACTCGTCAGCAACACTTTCACATAATGCACGCTTAAGAGCAGAACTTTCTAAACGCATTTTCTTTGCGTTAGGAGACTCTCTAAAAGTGGTTGATGATGATAAATAGGAGGGACAGTTTGGTAATATTCGAGGAATAGCACCATCTTTAAGATAGGGATTTTTTAATTTAACACTAATTGTCTTTCCAGTCCTTTCATCAAATACTGATGCCTCTCGCTGTATGTCTTCAGGTTGAAAATGAAGTTCACATACCTAAAGAAATAATTTAAAAGAAAATCGTACCATGTTTGACTTAATACAAAATAAAAAGAAAATTACATAACAAAAAAACGATAAAATAAAAAAATAAGGTAAATGTGCAGAATTAGTCCACCCTCGAAAAATCCTTTTAAATTACCACTTTTATAGGTTTTCGGGGGTGCTGAAAACGAAAATAATGTTTAAAATTACGGCAAACTAGTAGTTTCCAAGATATAAAGAGATGCTAGTTAAAAAAAGTGGGGGGGGATAATTTAACCTAAAACGACCACCCACTTTATGGCCAATTTTTTTTTTTTTTACATGGGCAACGAGGAATTTTTTTTTTAATTACATTTTCGCCTCAAACAAGGCGAAGTGCATCTTTGATGTAGGAATGAACACAACTAAACGTAAAATGAGCACCTACAGGTGACCCCCTCTCCCTGACAAAAATTCTGTTTACACTTTTTGAAAGGGGGTGCGCATTTTACGTTAAACTGTGTTCATTGTACGTTGACTCCCAACCCCCAACATAAAGGTGGCCATACTCATTTTTCTTCGCTTTTATTTGTTAAAAAGAAAGCGCCTTAAAAAAACGATAGCCATAAAGTGGGTGCTCATTTTACGTTAAATTTTTATAGAAAAGTGATCCCCATTTTTTAAAACTAACATTTCTTAATATCTTGGAAAGTACTCATTTGCTGTAATTTTAAACGTTATTTTCGTTTACAGCGCCACTAGCAGTATCAGAATTTGGGGGGGAATTTTGACAACCCTAACACAAAACTGCGAATAACATATACAAAACTCGTAATTTCCCCATTTAAAGTGGGTTGTTTATTTTCTTTATGGAATATACTTCCAAAATAGACTATTAAAATTGCTTAAAAAATAATAGAAATATTATTTTTTTATTGCCGGCATTTTGTAAACACTTTTTTTTAAATAAAAAATAGTATTTCTATTATTTTTTTAAACAATGTTAATAGTTTATTTTGGAAGTATATTCTCCAAAATTCTGACACCTACAGGGCCACGACATTTACCACAAATAATTATGAATAAGCTTTTGGGATAACAAGAACGGTCATAAACTTTCAAAATAGTTTAATCTATTTCACGCTGATATAAATATTGCACAGTAAAATAGTTGAACTAAAAAGATAAATGATTTTTCTTATTTAGAATTATTTAAACAAGGAATTCCGTTTTTACGATATCGCTTTTATTAAATTGTTAGGTGAAAGTACATAATATTTTCACCATACTCCCCATTTTGAATAAGTTTCTAAATAATAATTTATTATTTCAGCACATAACTTAAATTATATGTAAAATTCATTTTTTATATACATACTTTCATTTTTATTTTAAAATACGTTTTAAAAAAATAAATAAATAAAAATAAAAAAGGTGCACTTTTTATATATATATTTTTTTAAATATCTCAAACATTTAAACACTTACGCTGCAATATTTAGATGAAGTAAAATCCTTTTTTTAATGCATTAATACACTGGTAAATTATTTCCTTTTTGGGGGAAGGGGAATGAAAACACAGTAACTTTTGGTCCATTTTCGTAGTTACCTTGGCATTTTGGAACTATACATCTCGACGGCATGTTTAAATTTATTTAGTCCTCCAAAACTTTAAACCAACTTCCGGTTCAGTCATGAGACTCGTAATCAAATTTCCACAGACCGATGTTCATGACGTCACCAGACTAAATTATAGTTGTCGCTAGGCCATCATATTACGGTAGCCAGGGTTAAACTAGCTTGTTCATTTGAAAATGTTCTTTTATCTATAGAATTGAAATAAATTTATAATGGCATTTGTCTAAATTTTTGCTTGTATTTCTTCTTGTAAATATATATATATATATATATATATATATATATATATATATATATATATATATATATATATATATATATATATATATATATGTTGTCTACTCGAGTTTATTTCTCTTTTGACTACATAGCTATTGATATTGGCGTCATAGGTTGGAGCATTAGGTGACTTGCGTGTGTTGAAATTGTACAACAGACTGAACAGTCACCTCCACATTAAAGATTCCGCAAGGAAGAAACATATACGAATACAGAAAATAATTGAAAATTATTTTTACATACATGCATACATACATACATACATACATACATACATACATACATACATACATTAAAATATTATTGGTTATTTTTGCAAATCTATACTACATTTGTGGTATCGCTATCTGATTCTCCATCCGAGGATACAAGTAAAAGTCTAATACCAAGATCAAACACAAACATGATTAAAATTTGATGAGAAATCAAACAGTGTTAATAATCTTGTATGATAATTATTATTTTGTTACAATATTATTATTATTGTGTTTGTCTATACAAATCGAAGATGCTATTTTAGTTTATTCATAACTTGAAAATTCATTTACTGTTCTCTCTTACTTTTCATGCCTTGATTCTTTTAGAGGGGGGGAGGTGTATTATTAGTAGATCAACATTTATCAAGGTTCGATCACTACTTGAAGATAAGTGTGAAAGAGGTCATTAGTTGGACGATGCATGCGATCATGAAAAAATGGAAACAATCAGTTAATGAGCAAAAGATTACATTAGAGGAATTGATTATACAAAAAGAGTGCTCAACAAGTATTTGTTTACATTAGATTTGAAGATGATCATGTTAAAGTCGGTTGGGAAACAGCCTTGTGGTATTTTGTTCCACAGATGTACAGTAAAGAAATGAAAAATATTAATTTTCCTTTCTCCAATCTATCATTTAACTATGTTACATCTTTCTGGCAGTCGTTTCTTGATCTTGCCAAATTCTAGGACAATATGGCGTGGTAGTGTATCCAGCTTAGTGCTGATAATAGGTAACGTAGCATCTTGGAGAAGGTGCACCATTGCTCATATGAGCCAGTGTGTAGAAATGCTGAAGGGATCTTATTTGGGATTTGAATATTATGTTATTGTAAATATTTGGTTATGGTCTACCTGTAGAGCAAAATACCCCTATGCCAGGGTGTTTTGTATGCATTCTAATTCTCTCCAAACTATTTACAGAAGCAGATATGTTGATAAGTTTATAGGGTCTATTTTATTTCAATTGAATGTCTTTATTTCTCTGGCTAGAACAAGAGATTCTGCTGACTTTCTATGTAGAAGAACACCATAATCTACTAAGTGCTTCGGCACTCCAATAAATGGTCACCAGTGGTCGACTAATGGGCTTGTAAACTGCTACATGCCGACCATTGTCTGTGCCTACATGTCAGACTGGGGATATGTTGGGAAATTCTTACCTCTAATCATGGAATAGTATACACCATTTAGTCAACCTTGCATTGGCCACCAAAATGATAAACAAGATTGTATTGGATGTTGGATATCACATCCCAATACAAGTTCGTCTAAAACACGTTTAAATAAAATAGCATTTTTTTTATTCCTCCATTCATTACTTTCTTTTATTTATAATTGCTGAAGGGTCAAATTTTTCTTCTCAGATTACTTTATCATCTCATGTTTATTTTAGTATCTTTTTCACTAATTATGACTGTTTAGCTAATATTATTAAAGTCTACGCTAAAGCTTATATATATATATTTTTTTTTTTACATAGGCATCACCACATTATCAAGGCCAAGAGGCCACTCAAGGATAAGGGTTAAAGAGTGTACAGTAGAAATTGGACAATATAGTAATCATTAGTAATGAAAATTTGGTAAATTTGATAACTTATATGGAACGGCTCATCAAGAACTTATTTACGTTAGACTTGAACACAACCATATTGTAGTCAGTCGGAAAGCAGGAAAACGGAAGACAATTCCACAGGCGTGCAGTTCTAAGAAAGAAGCTTTGTTCATGGAATCTACGTTTATGTTTAGGCAAGTGTGTGTGTGTGTGTGTGTGTGTGTGTGTGTGTGTGTGTGTGTGTGTGTGTGTGTGTGTGTGTGTGTGTGTGTGATAAAGAGATATAATACAGCAACCAACTATGCACATAATAAAATTTACTTTAAGATTAATATTATTACTTTTTATTGCTATTAAATAAACAACTAAAATTATCTAACAGCTAAATAAAAATAAGAAAAGGTACTTCATGCAAACAGATGAATAAACAAGGTCGCTTATTTATAACCCAAATTCACAAAAACAGGACAAGAAAGTGAAAGTCAGCCAAACCTTTGTCTGAGAGAAGCCTTGCCGTTGGCTAGTGAAATACTAATCAGTGGATGGGAATAACGATAGATCTGATGGGTTAGCTAGCTAAACTAAAAACCACATGTATATATAAAACACGCATTCCATGCATTTTAGCCTGATAAGTCCTTACGAGAATAAAAAGCAGAAAATTCTGGGTAGCTTATATATATATATATATATATATATATATATATATATATATATATATATATATATATATATATATATATAAAATACAATATATATATATACAAAATGTATATATATATATAATGTATATATTATATATAATGTATATATATATTATATATAATGTATATATATATTATATATAATGTATATATATATTATATATATATTATATATATATTATATAATGTATATATATTATATATAATGTATATATATTATATATATAATGTATATATTATATATATAATGTATATATATTATATATATAATGTATATATAATGTATATATATATATTATATATAATGTATATATAATGTATATATATTATATATATATAATGTATATATATAATGTATATATATTATATATATAATGTATATATATAATGTATATATATTATATATATAATGTGTATATATATTATATATATGTATATTATATATATAATGTATATATTATATATATATTATATATATATATTATATATAATGTATATATATTATACATATATTATTTTATATATATATCATATATATATTATTTTATATATATATATATTATTTTTATTTATTTTATATACGTTTTATTTTTTATTACCGTATTTTTCTGTTAAGTTAAATTAAGGTAATAAAAAATAAAACGTATATTTGCTCTACAACAGTATTGAGCACTTTCTTCAGGTTTTTATTAATTACCATTTCTACTAAATATCATTTTATATATATTTTTATATATATATATATTATTTTATATATATATATATATTATTTTATATATATATATTTTATATATATATGTTATTTTATATATATTATTTTGTATATATATATATTATTTTATATATATATATATATATATATATATAGAGAGAGAGAGAGTGAGAGAGAGAGTTATCTACAGATCGACTGTTTTGCTGTATCACAGCTCTTCAGTGCGGCTAGACAAGCAACTATTTCAAACCAGGTTTGAAGGTGGCAGTCAGCCTGACAAATCCTTATGAGGATAAAAAGCTGAAAATT
This sequence comes from Euprymna scolopes, assembly GCF_053919585.1. NCBI lineage: Eukaryota > Metazoa > Mollusca > Cephalopoda > Sepiida > Sepiolidae > Euprymna > Euprymna scolopes. The sequence continues at coordinate 15,785,579 of NC_136502.1, read as the reverse complement.
CTGGGTATCTTATATATATATATATATATATATATATATATATATATATATAGAGAGAGAGAGAGAGAGAGAGAGAGAGAGAGAGAGAGAGAGAGAGAGAGGGTCATCCACAGATTCACTGTTTTGCTGTATCACAGTTTTCGGTGCGGCTAGCCTACCTCAAGCTAGGTTTGAAGACAACAGTAAGTGCTCTTAACTATAATGCTATTTGGTTGCTTCTAAGATAGCCATGTGAATTAATAATGATCAAACATTGTTCCAACGCTTAAATTCCATTTGTTTACACAAAGAGCATTGCTTTATACGTTAGTGGTAGTTTGTTTATCACTTCTCAATATATTCAACCCAAGAGAGGGAGATTATGATAAAATAAATTAAATTTCTATATATATATTAGATGGATTCATGAATACATCTAATTTTAGTTACAAAAGACAAGTTCAATATTTATCGATTAAAGCTTATGAACATATCTATTATTTATATTAATTTATTTTTATTTCAGACTATTATTCTCATCTTTATTAGTTGTTTTTTTTTTCATCTTTATTGGTTGTTGTTTTTCACAACGTTTCGGCCAACTATTCCTCTGGCCTTCGTCAGGTGGTAACTGCGACGGATAGGAACTTCGAATCTCCTAACTGCATTCTCAGCGATCACTGCCATCCGTAGTTTTTGTCGTCTCACCACGTTTTGGCCAAGTAAACCTCTGGCACGCTTTGGGTAGGATTGAAATCGCTATCTACAGACACTGTCCATCTGGAACCGTAGAGATTCAACATCTCTCTCAACTGCGCCATGGGCCCCGTCTCTTTCAACTGCGCCACGGGCCCCCTGGCACAGTTGATAGAGACGTTGAATCTCTACGGTTCCAGATGGACATTGTCTGAAGATAGCGGTTTCAATCCTACCCAAAGCGTGCCAGAGGTTTACTTGGCCAAAACGTGATGAGACAACAAAAACTACGGATGGCAGTGATTGCTGAGAATGCAGTTAGGAGATTCAAGGTTGCTATCCGTCGCAGTTACCACCTGACGAAGGCCAGAGGAATAGTTAGCCGAAACATCGTGAAAAACAACAACCAATAAAGATGAAAACAACAACAAATAAAGATGAGAATAATAGTCCGAAATAAAAATAAATTAATATATATAATGCTCATCTCAAAAACGAATTCCAATTAAGGAATAATATATATATATATCTATTATTATTTGTACTCTTTAGGAGTTCTCACACAGGTGATAATCAGATGACACTGACAACAACCGGTGGTGTTCCCTGTAGTTTGGGTGACAACAAATCTCTCCCGATTTCCAATACCCGGCAGCTCTTTCAATAACATTTGTAAATGTCTTTGCATTATGGCAACAGCCACTTGCCATTGACTTCTCAATGCAATCATTTCTTTAAAAACAAAACATTAACAAGCTTCCAGATTTGGTAAAGAATTATTTCTGTACGGATTTTGAAAGCTATCCTGTAATGGCATAAAATCTCGTGGAATCACAAGCAATTGTTTATTGGAAGTTCTGCTGCTGTTTTGGATTTTTATAAGAATAGTTCTATGAATTTATTGATCATTTATCAAGCTGCATCTACCATGACTTGAAACGCCAATTTAATCAACATGCTCAGAAAGGCGTTTCTTCTTTATTTGTCTTGGCCCATTTTGATTGTCCTTGTACAAACAGACTTAAGCTCAGGGCTACGTTTTTTTTTAGTTTTTCATTTTTATTTTTTTTTTTTGCTATCATGCTGGTACATTAGCTTTTATAGTTTAATAAAGTGAATGTGTTTATAGAGTAAATATAAATATTTATAAACTCAAGGGCGATAACTCTTTAGCTGTTAGAATTTAGGGATAGAAGATTGAAAGTACACAAAAACTTGAACCAAGATCAAGAGTTAAAAGCGAATTTCATTATTAGAACCACTCCTGCAAATATCTATTATACTAAAGCTGAATTAACCAACGTTTGTTTCCTAAGCCTTTTTTCTCCAATATATTTGAATCACACAAAAAATATGCTAAAATATTCCTCAATGTATAAAAAAAATTACCAATTTAATAGCGTTAATTAGACGCCATTTGCAATTTTCTCATCAAATTCATCCCCCTTAATAAATTTCTATCACTCTTACTTCTCATTAGATATTGTTTGACTACCACCCCTTCGCTTTTATTCCATACGTTCTGCTCTCTCTCTCTCTCTCTCTCTCTCTCTCTCTCTTTCTCTGTTTATTATCAGTCAAAGATAATAAATAAAGAAAAGAATAAAAGAATTGAAATGATCTACTATATAGGATGAAACGATAAAATTGTCGCACTAGAAAAGACGACATGATTCCATTTCTGTTTGATGAAAATCGGTTTTCTTTTTTGTTGCAGCTCATCTACTAGTTGGCCAGTTGTGTACAAATCACAATACTGCTAGGAGCCTTCTATCATGTCTGAGAGTGACACAATGATCAACGAGCAAGATATCAGAAATGTGCCACTATACAACTCATGCTCTCTACCGATTCAAGTTATGACAACAGGACCATTGCCAGCACCGTCAAAATGCCTCACTGGATTGTCACGAATAAGAGAGATGTGCCCAGGATGAAGAAAACAAAATTTGGTCTTTGGTGTGGTTTTAAGTGCAAGCCACATCATGCCACCTCACATCTTCATAGTCGGCTTGAAAATTAACACCAAAGTGTACCTGGACGTGATGAACTGCCAGAAAAAAAGAAAAGGCATTTAAAAAGTTCACCAAGCTCATCACCCGGCGGTTAAAATCGCGACCAATCTGATTGGTCTAAACAAAGACAGTGGGTTGCCAAACAGCCAATGAGGAGCCTGCTTATAATTGTAGAATTTCTCACATCACATAGTAGGTAAATAAAAGGTAAAGAGAGGAAGTAAATAAGTGCTGATAAAAGTGTTGGTAAAAATGTTGGTAAAAATGTTGGTAAAAGTGTTGGTAAAAGTGTTGGTAAAATCTACAGATTTTTTGAAATTTTAAGTAAGGTGACAAAAAAATGAGGCTCCCTGAGTGATACTGAAATCATCCCATCTGGGGATCCTCAGCAAACTTGGAACTCTTCCAACAAGCTTAAAGCCTCAACCCTATGCCAGAAAATTTTGATTATCCACTATTCTGACCAAATAAAATAGTTTATAGCCAAAGAGTTGCCTCCCATTTCTGTACTAAGAAACGTTCGGCTGTGGTGATAATTATTGGCCCGTATTATCATCAGCAAACGGTGATTCTACTGACATCCTTCACTGTCAATATGATTTAAGATAAAGCCGCTGAAATGAAGCAAGATCAGTGTGGCTGTCAGCTTTATGTTCGTTTTTTCCCCCCTTTTGGTGGGTGGGGGTAATGAGGTCAGGCGATGGTCTGGCTGAAACAGATAGAGCAGATAAAGAAATAATTCATCAGGCTTTGTTTCTTTTCTTTTTCATTTAATATGTTATTTTATTTGCCAACTTTTCTTATTCTATGTTATTTATTTATTTATTTAAACGATAAATAAAGATAAATAAAAAATATATATGAATGATATGCTTTTTTTTTTTATCTCACACTTTGAACATTTTCATCAGCCTCGTGTCGGTACCAACCAAGCAGATAACGAATAGATGCATTTATTATGATCAATGATGGTTTTATGGAAATGATACGAAACAACGGCTACTTCGAAGTTACTGCGCATACTACACAATACACGTGCTCTTCAATGTGAGTCATTATGTAATAAATAAAGGCAGAACACAAAACATATGGCATCAAGCAAATATACTGCCCTACGGATGAAAATATTTTTTTTTTTTGTTTTTCAGTTGGAACAGTTGGAGAGTGCACAGTAGGAGCAGACAAATACAATTTCAAAATCGAATCGAAAAAAAATGCATTTTTTTTTTTTTAGAAAGTTCGGGTTTTTTTTTAATAAATATAAAAAACTTATAATAACACAACATAAAGTTTTCATTCTTTTTTTTTTTTTTGTGGACTTTGTTATCCTCATCTTCATAGTTGTTGTTGTTTCACCACGTTTCGACCAACTAATCCTCTGGCCTTCTTCAGGTGACTTCCAGCAACTAAATAAGAATGCTGAGTCTTGTACCTTCCATAGTTGTTGTTGATCTCTCACCAAGTTTTTGGGCCTGCTTTGAGTAGGATTGAAACCGCTATCTTCAGACAATGCTCACCTGGAAATGTGGAGACTCAACACCTTTATCCACTGCGCTGTTGAATTTTTTGGTCTTACAAATCCAAGTTTTCGTTCTTATCTGGTCTTTCATTGCTTAAATACACATATTACTCATCACTAGGCCTGTGACAACAGCATATTCTTTTCATTATTTTGACTCTCAAGTATATATCTTACACAGTAAGACACAGTCAATCAACCGAGAATCACATCAGTCTATGTAAAAGCATATAAGATATTAAAGGATATATATACTCAAGAGTCAAAACAATGAAAAGAATATGCTGTTGTCACAGCCCTACTCATCACTCAAAGGATTCCAATAAAAAAAATATAACAAAATAGAGTTTGTTTTAACAAAATCGACATTTTTTAAAATTTATTTATAATAAAACATGAATATAAAGTTTTTTTAACACTTCTATGGAATTAAAAAAAAAAATCTATTTTGTATTATAAATTTCTTATATTTATTTTAAAAATCTTTCTCCTCCTCCTCCTCCTCCTCCTCCTAAAAAAATGCATTGATAAAAAAAAACACGCATTTATTTTCGATTTGGTCCTGAAATTGCATTTACCTTCCCACGATACTCTCTCCCAAAATCCGACTGAAAACCAAAGAAGTGATTCCGTCCTAGTAGTATACAAGTGCCGAAATATTTAAACTGCTTAAATATATGATTGGTTCGTTGATTTTGTTTTACGGCATATCAACCCTTTTCAGGTTATTTAATGCCGAATCCAAAGATTTTGAAGAAAAATTTTTAATAGAATATATTTGTTGTTTTCAAGTCGGTTTCTATTTAACCCATAGTTGGGACCCTAACAGGTACTACCACTCCGGGTCAGAGTGGACCTGGGAGCAATGGCAATTAAAGGGTGGCTCCACACTCCCCAAAGCCCGCAAACTGGGGCCTCACCACTGGATATAGTTTAAGGTCATATCCAGGACCGCTTAAATATATAGTTTTAAAAAATCAGTACTTGTACAGAATACGAATCGTGCTGAAATAATATCATTATTATTTAGAAAGCCATTCTTAACATGAGGAGGGTAGGGCTATATTTTTTTTTTTTTGATTTTCTGTACTTTCACCTAATAATTTCATAAAGAAAAGATACCATAAAAATTGAATTTAATTTGAAAATTCTATCTAAAAAAAAAAATAATAACGCAATCCGTATTTTTGCATAAATACCAAAAAATCTCTGATCCTCCTTTGGACTATTTGCTGTGCTGACCTAAAAAGGCGCAAACTCCATTCAAGCAAATATATGCACTCTACGGGTGATAATATTTAATCAGTTTAAATAGTTAGAAAAAAAAAAAAAAAAGTAATACTTATGAAGAATGTAAACCGTGCTGAAATAATATCGTTATTATTTAGAAACCCATTCTTAACATGGGGGAGAATAATTTGTTATTTTTTAACTATTCTGTATTTTCAATTAAAAATTTTTATTTAAAAACAAAAAATACCGCAAAAATTAAATGCATTTTCCCGATATCCCTCTAGTCAGAAAAATCTTTCTAGAAAGACCTCGGGGATTATGGGTGGGGCCACGTGAAGGTTGCCAACATTCTAAGTGAAAGTGATTTTTTGTGGAACGAACTAGATTTGATATTGGGACACTCAGGTCGTCAGTCAGTGTCGTTAACGACTAGACCACCTTCACCTCCCACCAAAGTGAATCATTATTCGTTAGAAGAGACACTGTCATAGTAAAGAACAGAAAAACAAGTTTTAAATGCTTCTTGTATTTTTTTCTTTTGAATAGCAATATCAACGATGCCTCCTCCATTCAGTCTCGAAAGACAAAGGATATACCCTGTAGAGGCAGATGCATATTTAATTGTGAGGCAAGGGTTGCGCAATCACCAACCACACCTCTTCTGAATCGGCACTGTTTGAGTCCAGTGGCAATGAGAAGACCAGGATGACTGGAAACAATGCCGAGATAAGCGGAGAGCACATACAGCACCTTGAAGTCTCAAATGGTCACCCATTTAGTACTGATCAGGCTCTACACCGCTTAACTTTGGTGATCTAATGGGAATCGGCGTGTCACAGTGATTATGCCGTACCGTAAAAATAAAGAAACAAGTTTCATTTTTGTTTTTCTTCATTTTCGTTCACATTAAAAGAAAAAGAAACTCCTCTCCCCACACAAATAAAGACAAAAATTATAACGATGCCCCCCCTCCAAATAACCCTAACCCAACCACATCTCTCTTGAATCGGCACTGTTTGAGTCCAGTGGCAAGGAGAAGACCAGGCCGACTGGAAACAATGCCGAGATAAGCAGAGAGCACATACAGCACCTGGAAGTCCCAAATCGTCACCCATTTGGTACTGGCCAGGCTCATCGTTGCTTAACTTCGATGATCTGATGAAAATCGGTGTGTCGAACGTGATTATGCCGTAGAATAGCAATATCAAGTTTACAATATTCAATGTTTTTTCAGATGGGAATTGCAGACTGCGATACTTGATAAGAGGAGAGTGTATTATATCGTCACCATCACCATCACCGATGAAAAGTGACATGAATGACAAACCATATAAGGGTCCCCAATTCGAACGCTTTTACCACAAACATCTTCTTGAATCAATAAAGACGATTTACGAAGCAGATGCAGAGAACGCATAACGGAAGGTGAAATCAAAGAATTGAAGAATTAAACTAGTCAGTGGAAGAAGAAGAAGAAGAAGAAGAAGAAGAAGAAGAAGAAGAAGAAGAAGAAGAAGAAGAAGAAGAAGAAGAAGAAGAAGAAGAAATGATGATGATGATACCCATTGACTTGGATTAATCCTCATTCCAGTCATCGGTTTTTCAGACAGAATTGGTCAAAGCCGTGCCGGCCATCAAAACCATGAAGCAAAACTATACAAGAGAGAAAAGCAGCCGTTGTTCCTGACCAACAATATTTGCTCACCAGCGTCCCGTTATCATTCAGTGGATATGTGATATGTATTTTGTTAATGTATACAAAGTGGATATGCTTTGACATGGTGGCGGAGGTTGAGCCGGGGAGGGCGTGTCAAGTAGACGGTTCATCCATCGTTACTTGAGCAATGTTGAAGTGCGCTACATTTCGAATAGGTTAATTTTTAACAGTGGACAGTCCGGCTGTAGAAACAACACAATTTTGAGTATTTCTAACTTGTAAAGAGCTTGATTTATTTTCTATGGCGACTTTTAAACGTTAAGATTCCAATCTTTATCAGAAGCTCATCTGGTTTATACAGAAAAAAAAACAAAAAACAAAGAAACAAACAAAAAAAAAACAGCTTTTACATTTGTAACAATGTTTACTATGTTATATAAAAAGGAACTTTATATATGTGTGTGTGAGTTAGTTTCCTAAGGACTAAAAAAAAGTGAAAGTACTTTATGTATCTGGCAGTGTTCTTAGATATGTTTTGCATCGGAATAATCAAAAAAAATTAAATTAAAGAGGGATCAGTCCAATTTTGACCAAATCTAACACCCTTATAAAGCCTAACACCACAAATGCATTTGAGAAGTGTTATCACCGCACAAGAAGGTTCTGGTGTATAAAATCAACAATAGGTTTTTTGACAAGACAGAAATACCTTCAAAATGAATGTTTATGTTTAGAGCACAATGGAACTATGATAATTGACTCTTGCATTTTTAACTTTTATTTTTATTTAATGACTTGAATTATTTTATAAAATCAAGAGTATGTTCTCTACAGTGCAATGTAGACCACAATGTGGACTAAGTCACTGTGAGGAGGCATGTGAAGCTTCCTCCTGGTGCACCGCGATGGGTCCCCAACTAGAGGAGGCAATCGATCGATTTGATTGAAAAATGGGTGATTTCATTGATTTTGATGACAATTTAAAATATGGGAGTGTGAAACGTTCACTGATCATCATTCAATTCCGGGCAACGTCGGGTCTTCCTGCAAGTATAAATATAACAAGAACCCGATTTCAGAGATAGTATGGATCTTTGTAATAATGTAATTTGAGGGGGGGGGGCTTTAGTCTCGTTAGTAATAATTCATTTGCTCTCTTTTTTTTCTTTCGTGATAGAATTCAAAACTTATCTGACATCAAATGTTACACTATATATTTTAAAATGAACAACTTAATTTACTTTATAATTATAATCGATATGTGTTCCTGCGTAACATTAAGGGAGGTAATTCAGTATATATTCAGGCGAGTGCAAATCTTAAATACAGTGCGACTCAAAAAACACGGGCTCCGACTCTAATAAGGCTCCGTTTCTTATTGTTTTGTCCGAATGAAATGAAACTTTGGTCATAACTAGTTTATTATATTCAAAACATCACATCAAAACACTAGGGTCTTTGGCCTTTTTTTCTCCGTTGACTGTAAAATGCTCAGAAAAACAATTGGATGTTCTCTGTTTTTTTTTTTTTTTTGGGGGGGGGGTCACCCTGTATAAGAAACGTATAATAACAAAAAATAGAGTTTTCCTTTTTTTTTTTTTTGCGGACATAGTTGTTGCTGTTTCACATTTGGCCAAATCATCCTCTGGCCTTCTTCACGTGATTAACTGGGATGGGATAGGAATGCCGAGTCTTGTAACTGTATCTCCAGTAATTACTGCCTTCCATAGTTGTTGTTGTCTCACCACGTTTTGGGGCATTTAAAAGTCTATCTGTCTGTCTCCAGATTTTCAAACTCTATCTCCTCCGAAACTAAAAGCCATAGAGCAACGCTAGGGGCTTCAAGTGATCCGCTTATTTTTATGGACCATTCTTTTTAAAAATGTGTCAAAATTAGAAAAAAAAATCGTTATACATTTTGTACATTCATTTTAGTTTATTTTTAATTTTTAATCAGTTCATATGCATGTCACGTTGGTACAGTGGTAACGTCACCAGCTTTGAATGCTACAGTTTTGCTTTCGGTTTCGATTCTAGCTGATGGCACCCAACTGCTTTTTTTTTTTCCTTTTTAAATCATGACTATAATGATATATATGAAATCTGGACAAATTAAAATATCATATTTAAGCGTATTTTACACCCGGGCAAAGCCGGGTGACTCCCCCCCCCCTCACGCTTGTTACAGATGACTGTAGTATTAATATCGTTTGCAGCATAATCATGTTTAAATATGTATGCATTATTTTTAGTGGCAAAATATCCTTGTTAATGCTTCCAAGTAACATCATAACAAGCATTAGCAGCAGCTAACTTGAAGTATTATAACGTTGTACACACGTTTACACACGTGTTGACATGCAAACAGTAGGGACCCAACACGTTGTAGCAGAGTACGTCGCAAGGAACATAAGACAATTAATAACTCGACTCCTTTATTTTTTCCGTTAAAACAACCACATTTATTTCGGGTACTTACCCCACCCCCTCCTCAAAAAAAAAAAAGAAAAAAGTGGTCGTGTTCCTTCTCTCTGGCCTCTGTTCTCTCGAACGTGATCATCGATGTGTACACACGTTTTGTTTTTATAGTCTTTTTCATTTTCCTTAGCGTGACGTCACTTCGCATATGGCTCCCATTTGCATACAGCCGCCATACGCGTGTCCACAATCTGTTTAAGTAAAGACAATCGCTTTTTTCTTTTACTTTAATTATAAAAGTTGTTGATATGTTTAGAAGCAACGGAGAAGCACGCTAGTAGTACTACTATAAAAGTTAGAATGTGCGTTAGGACAATTCTCAACCTACATACTGAACGAATTTTTTATCTACAGATTTGAAATTTAGTATATAGGGTATTCAGACACATGGAAAACATTTTAATCGATTTTCACCAGGAAAAAAAAAAAGTATTGCTAGGGGTCAAAATTGAAAAACTGGAACGTGGATCATCGGATTTTTATTTGCTTGTCAACTGTTTCATGAATGCGCATGCATGAATTATTCAAATGACAGATTCTGTACAAAATATATTTAAGAACACTGCCAGATATATAAATTAGGCTTTTGTGAAATTTGCAAAAGATAGGCTTAGCCGTTTTGGAACTTATGAGGAAGGAACTCTCTCACACACACACGGTGATTTTTATATAATAGTAGGGATTCCATTGATGGCATTATTGGACTGTCACTTTGTCGTTCTACTCAACGTGACATAAGACTCTTTTGTCGAGATTCATTTTTTTTTTCAAAGACACAAAGAAACAAGCTATTATTTATCTGGCAAGAAAATGAATAATTATGTGGGAGAGGCATGCTCTCATAGTGCTTCTAGTTAAATTCTATGAGTTTTTTCATCATTCTATAATGTGTGATTTTTCCATTGTTTCTTCCTGTTGGGTTTTAATGGCTTCTTAATGAAAAATCTTAATCCTTGTTGTTGCTTCAAACCGGATTTAGACTATCTCGATCTCGTAACGCCATTGCATTGAATCTCGCATGTAAGAATGTGACATGTTTATCTTCCATTGGTGTCAGCGGAGGATTTTGCATCGTATGGAAAACGGAAGAGAAAATTGGCTTCTTAAATAAATAAAATGGCGGGCAAACCTGGTTCTTTGATTAAAACTCTAACTACAGAGTGGAACGATAAAATTGTCGCACTAGAAAAGACATCATTCCATTTCCGTTTGATGAAAACTGGTGTTTTTTTTTTTTGTTTTGTTTTTGTTTTTTTTGCAGGCCATCTACTAGTTGGGCAGTTGTGTACAAATCCCAAGAGCGATAGGAGCCTTCTATCATATCTGAAAGTCACACAAATTTCAATGAGCGATATAGGAGATGCACCACCATACAACTCATGATCCAAGTTATGACAACAGGACGATTACCAGCATCCTCAAAATGCATCGCTGGATTGCCACGAATAACAGCAACGTGTCCAGGGTGATGAAAAGTTTCCGGCCACTTTTATTGTCTCTGAATGTGATTTCAAGTAAGGGCCACATCATACCACCTCACATCTTCGAAGTAGGCCTGAAAGTCAACACCAAAGTGTACTTAGATGTGCTAAAGATTCCCTGGTGTAATCAGGTGGCAGTTGGCAGACCCTGGTGTGGCAGTCAGACTCAGAACCAACCCACAAGTCCAAAGAGACCAAGACTTTGCTTCAGAAGGAGTGCTACAAGTTTGTACCCTTCTCTCACTGGCCTATCCTCTCCTCCTCCAACTTGAACCTGCTGGACTGCTTCGTTTGTTATACATCAAGAACATCACCAACATGACTTCTCACAAAACCAAAGCCAGCCTGATCACCACCATCCACTGAGTATTCACCAAACTCCCACCAGCACTTGTGGAAAAGGCATGCTCCCAGTTCTGGACCCATATCGAGGCAGTGATTGAGGCTGAAGGCAACTACATTGAATAGATGTCAGCTCTATTACATAATCAAGTTACCAAAATTGATTTTTTTCAATAAACGCTTTAAAATAAAGCTGTATTGTTTTTTTTAAGACGACACTTTTATCGTTCCACGCTATTGTGTTTAGCATTGTGGAAACTCACTTAATTTTGCAATAGTTAACAAAAGAGGTTTTCATGGAATGAAGTATCAAACCATAGGTTGATACCGGAAGAAAATATGCTACCCATGAGATGGTTAATAAAATCCACAGTCCTGTCTAAAATCCAATCATATTTATTACAAATAAACTTCAATCTATATATGACTTGTCCACCAAGTTTTAGTCATAAATGCCCAACAGTTTATTTAAATTGCGGTTTAATGATACAACATGAAAAACTGTCAATAACTCCGGCGCACTTCTCTTTAGACACTGCTTCATTTTGATCACTTTACACGGCAAGAACTACAAGTAGTTTTATTTTTATAAAGAAAAAAAATCTTCAACCGATTAATCGAATTCGTAAGCATTCCAACATAATTGTTCAGTTATCCCCTCTATGTTTTTTTTTATTTAGTAGTCATTTTTTTTTATTTAGTAGTCATTTTTTTTTATTTAGTAGTCATTTTTTTATTTAGTAGTCATTTTTTTTTATTTAGTAGTCATTTTTTTTTATTTAGTAGTCATTTTTTTTTATTTAGTAGTCATTTTTTTTTATTTAGTAGTCATTTTTTTTATTTAGTAGTCATTTTTTTTATTTAGTAGTCATTTTTTTTATTTAGTAGTCATTTTTTTTATTTAGTAGTCATTTTTTTTTATTTAGTAGTCATTTTTTTTATTTAGTAGTCATTTTTTTTTATTTAGTAGTCATTTTTTTTATTTAGTAGTCATTTTTTTTTATTTAGTAGTCATTTTTTTTTATTTAGTAGTCATTTTTTTTATTTAGTAGTCATTTTTTTTTATTTAGTAGTCATTTTTTTATTTAGTAGTCATTTTTTTTTATTTAGTAGTCATTTTTTTTATTTAGTAGTCATTTTTTTTATTTAGTAGTCATTCTTTTATTTAGTAGTCATTTCACCGATGTTCAAAAAATTTTATTTTCTTATTTGATGAATTATTTATTACTTGATCGATTTACGTGATGTTTTAAAATATATTTTCGTTTTGTCAAAGATACGTACATTCTCCTTTGTAATAATATAAAATTTGAAAATCGAACTACTGAATTTAAAGTAAAACCAATTCTATCTACTTAAGTGTCATGTCTCAGTAATAAGCATATCCCAAAATTACGAAATCAGGCACAATAGAAAATTAATTATTAATGAAAATATTTTTCAAAGACAGCAAAAATTGAGTTTTGCAAAATAAATAAATAAAAGAGTTTGGATCATAATAGGGTGGGGTGGGAGTAAACATTTTCTAAAAACTGAAAATCTTTGGCCAATTTAGCAAAACCCTTTTTTTTTTGCTAAATATCTTCGAAAACTTGTCCAACAAGTTTTGAATTTAAATTGCTGTTGCTGTTAATGCTACTATGTGAAAAACTGTCAATAACTCCCCCACACTTCTCTCTGGATACTGCTGCGATTTGGTCTGTGATAGCCAGATATTCAGTTCTATGATATTCAGTTCTATAATATTCAGTTTTATGATATTCAGTTCTATAATATTCAGTTCTATGATATTCAGTTCTATAATATTCAGTTCTATAACATTCAGTTCTATAATATTCAGTTCTATGATATTCAGTTCTATAATATTCAGTTCTATGATATTCAGTTCTGTGATATTCAGTCCTATGATATTCAGTTCTGTGATATTCAGGTCTGTGATAGTCAGTTCTATGATAGTCAGTTCTATGATAGTTCTATGATATTCAGATCTGTAATATTCAGTTCTATGATAGTCAGTTCTATGATATTCAGTTCTATAATATGCAGTTCTATGATATTCAGTTCTGTGATATTCAGTTCTGTGATATTCAGTTTTATGATATTCAGTTCTGTGATATTCAGTTCTGTGATATTCAGTTCTATGATATTCAGTTCTATGATGGTCAGTTCTATGAAAGTCAGATCTATTATATTCAGATATGTGATATTAAGATCTGTGATATTCAGATCTATGATATTCAGTTCTGTGATATTCAGTTCTATGATATTCAGATCTGTGATATTCACTTCTGTGGTATTCAGTTCTAGGATAGTCAATTCTATGATATTCAGTTCTGTGATATTCAGTTCTGTGATATTCAGTTCTATGATATTCAGATCTGTGATATTCAGTTCTATGATATTCAGATCTATGATATTTGGTTCTGTGATACTTAGTTCTATGATATTTAGTTCTGTGATATTCAGATCTATGATATTTGGTTCTGTGATATTTAGTTCTATGAAAGTCAGTTCCATGATATTCAGTTCATTGATATTCAGTACTATGATATTCAGTTCTATGATATTCAGTTCTGTGATATTCAGTTTTGTGATATTCAGTTCTATGATATTCAGAGAATTGTTTTGAAGACCATTATCTTTGAGATAACTCCACTGATAAAAAAATCAAACAGATTATGGTCGGATATTCAGAACGACATTTTCTATGTATGAGACGACCATTAAAGTGCTCCCTTTCATTAAACAGCAATAAAAATAAAAAACTTGAATATTCATGATTACAACTTAGTTGACAAGTCAGGCATAGAACGACGTTTATTTTTTGTTCTTTACAATAGAATAACGTATTTTGCTACTATTCCTTGCAAAATACTTAATCCGATCCGGCAATTTTCTAATGTGTAAAACTTCTTACATAACGACCTTAAAAGAAAAATCAGCAAAATTATTCTTTTAGTAAGAATTATCACTGCTTGTTTTTATTTCCATTATTTTTAGTACTCACAGCTTGCATCATTCTTATTAAATCAAAACCAGATTTACTTATAAATTTCTTAACTTTAATAAACTGGAAATAAAATGTATTAGAAATCTTGTTTCTTGGATAATGCAAATATATAGATTTTTATTATAAAATCTTATGTAGATTTTACAGATACGAGATCGCAGCTTTGATAGTATAAAGATCTTCAAACCAAAGTTTAAAAAAATAATAATAATAATAAAGAGATCACAAAAATATGCAGCTTATACCAACGGGAATACTAAATCCTTTTTTATGCTGGTTCAGGTCCACCTTACTTTTAAATATCAACCGTCACTGTATGCAAAAAGCGTCAACATTTTGTCTGAGTTTTTTGTTTGTTTTAAGTAAGTTTATGATTAAAAACCCGTTCTATATAAGTTTGTATACGACATAATTGCGTTCACACACCAGCTCCCGCTGGATCACCGAAGTCAAGCAACGTTGAACTTTGTCAGTACTAAATGAGTGACCATTTGGGACTTCCAGGTGCTGCATGTGTTCTCTGCTTATCTCGGCATTGTTTCCAGTCGTCCCGGACTTCTCCTTGCCACTAGACTCAAACAGTGCCGATTCAGGAGAGGTGTGGTTAGGGATTGCGCTATCCTTGCCTCACAATTACACGCGTAACTGCCCCTACAGGAGGTATCCATTGTCTTTCGAGACTGAACGGAAGCAGCGATATGTTTGCTTTTTCAGTATTTGGAAAAAGAAGTGACATTTTTTAGACGACAACGCGCATATCTTATTCTCCGGAGCAGGCAGTAAATAAAGCCAGTGAAGACAGAAATGAATATTTACTTGTCGTTTATTAAGTGGTTAAACTTGTACGTGTAAACTCACTTTAGAAGTCGTTAATATTGAGTAACTATCTGGCACGATTTGTGTTATGTCTGACAGAGTGGAGCGGAAACTTTATTCTACAAAGAAACAAGATTTCTAATACCTTCTAATCGGTGTAGAGTTAGGGTTAGTAGGGTTTAGTCTAGGGTTAGTAATATTTAATGTAAAGTTACCCTCAACACGATGTAGACTCAGTTGTAAACGAACATAAGGAAATAACTCCAACTCGCTTTTTTTGTAGCTTGACATTTATTTTCTCATTCTCCCGATACGCATGAACTCGTTACGGTTGTGACGTCTCTCATGTGATCGTTTTCTCGAACGTGATTCGCGTCTCTAACTTGATCGTCTTCTCGAATGTGCTCTCCTTTTTATAGTCTTCTTTTTCTTTACCCTTATTTTATTTCGCTCACGGCTGGATATTTACATATAGTGCTCCACGCTATGTTGCATTAGGTTAGGGTTTAGGTTAGGGTTAGCAGAGTTAGGGTTTGTTGATTTATTCAAATGCTCGGAGATAAATTGTACGAGAATGGTTCCAAAAGTAATACCTCCTATTATTTTTTTAAATAAAAAACTAAACCGTTGAAGAGCTATGAAATCGAGAGTGGTACCATTAAAACGCTCGACGTTTTGTGCTCCAGAATTTATTTTTCTACATAGTCACCACCATTCTCAATGCATCTTTGTCAGCCTCTTTTGATGCCTCGTTCGTAAAAGTCTGGAGCACGTTTTGTTGCTCACATCTGTGTCGTCAATCTGAAATCAACGAACCCATCTCCTAACTGTGCTGATATCAACTATATCGGTTTCATAAATGTTCAACTGTCGCTGATGAAGGTTGATCGGCTCATTGCTTTCTGCATGAAATAATTCAATGACGCATATCTGCTTCTGACGCACGTCCATGATAGGGATTGCTTTCTTAATGTCTCACACCGTTAATATCTGAAACAGAGTGATGAAACTTTCAGGTCATGAGTGCATAAGTTCCATCATCATGATAATGCAATTTGCAATCTCCTCTGATCCATTCTGGCAGAATAAAAATAGGAAGCATTACTTTTTGAGTGGTCCTCGTAGTTATTACATTGATTAATTACTTAGTAAAGTATGAACCCACAACCCCCCAACTTTGAATAAGAATAATACAGCATGTTTAATTAATGGAATCAAATTAATTGTACAAAATAGGTATTCTGTTTTAGCATTAAACTAGCAAGGAAACCCGATTTTGCCAAGGATTGAATGTTTTTACTGTAATCGAAATCGGTAAAATCGCCCATTCATCTATCAAATCGATTGTTTGTCTGCTCTAGTCAGGAACCCACCGCGGTGCACCAGGAGGAAACTTCACATGCCTTCCGCATTAGCTTAGTCCACATTGTCTACATTGCACTGTAGAGAACCTACTCTTGATTGTATAAAATTATTTTTATATAATTTAAATTAAAGTTTAAAATGCAAAAGTCAACCATTGTGGTTTAATTGTACTCTAAACAGATACATTCATCTTGAACGCGCCCCTATCTTATCAATGAGCCGACTGTTGATTATATATCTTCTTGTGCGGTAATAAAACTTCTCAAATGCACTCGTGATGTTAGGCTGTATAAAAGTATTAAATTTGGTAAAAATTAAACTGTTCCTTCTTTAAAGGTATTTTTTTATTATCGATTTTTGATACTTATCGGAGGTATTCCAATACCAAACCTATATAAGAACACTGACCGACACATAAAGCACGTTTGTGTGAAATTAAAAAAAAAAATCGGCCCAGCCATTTTCGAGTCCATAGGGTACAAACTCACTCACACACATACGGATGAAGTGCTTTTGTATAAATAAGTAGAAGGTAATCAAAAAAAATGACTGATATAGACAAACTAAACCCAAAATCGAATCATTTTTAATAGCCGTGCCTATTTATTGATCTCCCCACTAGAACAAAGTTAGACACAAGATCAATTTTTATGTGGGGAAAATCCAGCTCACGAAAAAAGACACTGGATTGAAACAAAAACGATATCAAATCAAATAATTCGAATTAAACAAAAAAAAACTGATTGTTTTTTTTTATTTAATGGTGCAATATTGGTTTGAAACCGTTGTGATTAAACTTAGACGACGTTTATGAATATTTGGTTCAAGAGAAACAGTCTACTCATGTCGGGTACATGTTCAGATTAGGTGTGCGGGTGCGGGTGCGTGTGCGGGTGCGTGTGTGTGTGTGTGTGCGTGCGTGTGTGTGCGTGCAAGAAAATTCAAGATCGCCTGAATTTATCTTTAAGCTGCACTAAGGTCAGAGGAGATATCTGAGGATTATGCGGCTCTTACTTCGCTATATATTTTTCATCATGCAGACATTGTTTCAGAGGTTGTCCATTGTATCTTACAATAAAATATATTCGCTCTTCCATTTCCTCTTTAGCTGTCCATTCTATCTTATCAATATTTTGATATGAAAAAAAAAAAAATCGGAGGCCTGCAATATAAATGCTGGAGTCCCTCAGGGGTCAATCCTAGGCCCAACTCTCTTCCTGATCTACATCAATGACCTCCCTAAGCACATACTTAAATCATTCGTTGACATCTATGCTGATGACACGACCATCTACGGCAACACATCAAAGGCTGTAAATGGCAAAGTTCTCTCTGATTCTCTCTCCTCTGATCTCGAGCGCGTGGTTCAGTGGGGGAAGATGTGGCTGGTTACCTTTAATGCATCTAAAACCAAACTCCTATCCTTACATCATCAACGCTCTGATCCCCAGCTGGCATCAATTCTGATGGATGGCTCTCGTCTGGGTGAGGCCCCGTGTTTTGACAAGCT
The DNA here is from genome assembly GCF_053919585.1 of Euprymna scolopes. Classification (NCBI taxonomy): domain Eukaryota; kingdom Metazoa; phylum Mollusca; class Cephalopoda; order Sepiida; family Sepiolidae; genus Euprymna; species Euprymna scolopes. The sequence continues at coordinate 15,767,478 of NC_136502.1, read as the reverse complement.
TCTGGGTTTGACCTTTACTCCTGATCTGAAATGGAACACATACATCAAGTCTGTTGCCAAGGTCGCTGGAAAGATGGTGGGATCCTTCTACCGCTCCAGAAGATATCTCACTACTGATGCAATTCTCTATCTATATAAAAGCCAAGTACGTCCAAGGATGGAATACTGTTGCCATATCTGGGCAGGAGCGGCCAAAAACAGCCTATCATGCCTTGACAGAGTACAAAATAGACTTTGTGGCTTAGTGAGGGATGCCCTTTTCTCTACCCTGCAACCTCTCTCCCACAGAAGAGACGTTGCGAGCCTACCCTTGTTTTATCGTTATTTTCATGGTAGGTGCTCGTCTGAACTCCAATCTCTGGTCCCCCCTGGCCAATCTTTCACAAAAAACACCCGTCTAGCGGAATCCACTGTGAAAAACTTCCCCCACTCTATATCTGTGCCTAAATCAAAACGCAGATTCCATGAACAAAGCTTCTTTCTTAGAAATGCACGCCTGTGGAACTCTGTTCCATCTGCCTGCTTCCCTCTGGACTACAACTTGGATGTCTTCAAGTCCAATGTTAACAAGTTCCTGATGAACCGCCCCCTTGATTAAATCTCCACACTAACGTAATGTACTTGCAATAACCCTTATCCCTGAGTGGCTTCCGGGCCTTGATAAGTGGTGATCACTGTGTAAAAAAAAAAAATGGACAGATTACCAATCCGTCATTATCTATCGCATCTGCACAAGCCGACCATCTACGTATCTACTCGGGAGAATCCTTGTCTGTTTCCAGTGTCATAAAACCGAAAGATAAGTTGTTAGTTGAAACCAAACCATACTGTCCTTAAAACTTATTATTTCCTCTTTTTCTTTTCTTTCGTGTCGTTATAATCTTGCCTAACCGAGGCATTAACCGTCCGAAATGTCATGCTAAGTCTTCTACTTGCGTCGTCGCTCTTGTAGTAAAGATTGAACAAAAGAACAACTATTGAAATTATTACGGAGCCACTAACTAGATACATTGATATTGGACGAAAAACAACCAATCACCGATTACCTTTTTAGATTTTCACCAAACCCCACGAAACGTATTTTACAAACACTTTTCTTTTGCACGTCCTCGTCTGTTCTCTCCGTCATTTAAACACCAGAACACGGGTGAGGTTTTCATACAGTAACTTTAGTACAGAACTCAAGATCTTATTTCTTCAACACTGCCAAAAAGACAGGAAATATAAAGCTGTTAAACATACCTATCTTTCAGATACGTTTTCTCGCAAATCGACTGTTTGCGAGAATCTTCCTTTTGTTCCACTCTTTCTCTATAAATACAAGTTTTTATAACATTTACACCTGTGTTGTATTCCTTTCTTATTGTCGGCATCACTATATTTTGTTGTATTTACTATTATATAAAAGTCATTGTGTGTGTGTGTGAGAGAGAGAGAGAGAAAGAAAGAGAGAGAGAGAGAGAGAGAGAGTTCCTCATAGGCTCAGCCGCTTCGGAACCTATCTTTTGCAAATTTCACACAAAGATACTTTATATGTCTGGCAGTGTTCTTGGATACGTTTTGTACAGAAATTCATCTGATAAGTATCGAAAATCGAAAAAATACGATCTTAAAAATACTCTTCTCTTATAGATTAAAAAATTTACAAGAGAATATTTTACGTTACACCGACCAGGGGAAATAATTTTTCCGGTGTAACGTAAAATATTCCCCTGTAAAAATTATTCTTTTTATCTATAAGAGAAGAAAGACTATTTTTAAGATCGTCAGTCCCAAATATCAGCTGACGTAATATTGTAAAGAGCCGGGATTTGATGAACGACATTATTATTTATTTATTTATTTATTTGCACATTAACCAGGCAATTATTATTCCTCGTAATATATAATAATCAATAGATAATTGATTCTATAATAGTATATACGCAATATGCATAAATTAAAATATAATGTTTAAGCGTATTGTACGACCGGGCAATGCCGGGCGGCAAGCTAGTCAAACATAATTGATAAAATTCTAACAGAACATTATTTCTCTTTGTGTGACCATAAATAAAATAAACTATCGCTTTCGTTCTTATTTTTATTGTTTTCTCTTTTCTTTTATTTGTTTCTTTCGATTTCTTCCAGATAGGAATGGCCATTAAGCTGGTACTAATCGATTTCTGTTAACATGTAAATACCATCGTGTTCAGCATTAAGGCAAACATGTCTGCAGATATTTTGCCGAATAAACCAAATAAAAAATATAACAAGTAAATAATTTGATTAAATATAATAAACAAATAAACCAATACATCATCGATTATTTCGTATCGTTCAAACTATTATTCTATTCTTGGGTGTCCTTCTCATAACGTTTCGACCAATGTAACCTCCGACCTTCTTCGTGTGCATCTTATCAAACTCAGGAATCTTTCAGTCGGATTAGGGAATCTGTACGGAATTTTAAAAAGGAACCTTTATTTAATCCACAGAGGTGGCTTTCTCTCGTTCCATCAGCCATAGCAGTCTTAGGCAATTCGTAATTGTATTCTTAATATCGCCGGCACTGAGGATCGGAGCTTCAACGTTCAGGAGACAGTCATATACAACTACTTTTTATTTTAGCATTCTATCCTTGCGGACAATTCTAATATGACCTTTAGGAGTCATTACTAAGAAAAGATCTTTATAATATTTTTTCTTGTTCATTCCTTAACTAGTCCGTACGTTACACTTTGCAATCGGCCAAATACTATTCTGGATGAATAAACTGCTTCAAAAAAGGCCAAATTCGCGAAATTTGGTTTTAAAAATCCTTGTTAAGAATATGAGAATGACCTCGCCTCGATGTAACCTCTTTTTTGTAAATATTATTATAATATATGTTTATTGTTGTAATGTTTTGAGAAATAAACTCGTAGTAATTTCAACGTGAAGCGCTTCTTCACCGAAGAAAGAAATCAATGAAACTTTACATAAAAAAATGGAACATTTAAAACAAACAGGGCAAGAAAAAAAAAACAACACTCTCTTCCAAGATGTGCTGGACTGAAAGAGTAAATTAAAGATTGTTTCTTACAATGTGATTTTATTATTTGTATTGAACTATGTAACACAATATTACTTTTGGGGTATTTATTAGTACTTATTAATTTATCTCATTTGGATCAGTTCTATATTTAAAAAAAAACAATAGACACTATTTTCATAGAAATGTTAATAAACTCATATTTTCTGCCATGCTCAACTCACAAAGGAACTACAATTGCTGAATCTTTTGGCCAAGATCAAAGTGTAGTATCTGTTCCGGCAGATACTGCAAGCAAAGACCATATGTGTGGGCAACCTCACATATAAGACCTTGGTCAATGTAGGGGCAACCCTTCATACCAATTGTCACTATCCAACTCCCCTACTCCCCGGGGAGTTGGTCCCCATTTCTCCTTCACTCCTCACATTAAAAATCGGCCTTGTGCCTAATTTGCTCGGTGGGGGAGCAAATAAATACCATCTGTTCTTCAGATACTGCACTTCCATTTCTTGTTCTCTTTCGGTGGAGGAGCAGCACTTCACGACTGAGACAATTTTTTTATTTTTGTACCTTTTCTCCACGTTAAAAATCGACCCTGGTGTCTAACTCTGCCCCGTGGGGGGGGGGGCATTGTAAATAGGTACAACTGCTGAATGCGGATGCAATGAAAAACGTCAGAAAAAAAACGTGACATTAGAAAAGACGGAGCAGTCAGCACCTCTGCTAAAGAATCATCTCACAGGTGTCCAATCTGCGAGAAATAATTCAGAGCTCGAATCGGTTTAACCTGCCATCTCCAAACCCATAAGACAATTGCACAATTACGGTCATCTTCGCAAGCAATGAACGACGGAGATGATGATGATCATCATCATCATCACGTACTGTAATTCTTTAATAATTCATATGTTATTATATCAGAAGGGTCTGACGACACTGGGTGCAATCGTTGAGATAGACATGTCCTTTATTCCGTTTCAATTGAATGTCATGCCTACAGATCTGGTCATTATGGCAAGACGTCATAAAAAAAAAAAAAAAAAAAGACGACAACATAAAAACTAAAACAAAAGGTAAGTTTTTTTTTTTTCGTTGTGTCTTTATCGTCAAGGTATGAAATCATTCACTATAGACAGAGGAAAAGGTGAGATAAAAAAATTGACGGTGCTGCAGAATGCCGAAAGTTCAAGTGACTCTTGTAAATGGAATGACAGACCACTGACCTTAACATTTTTTCAGTATGATTTTTCTTGTGTATATTCTGATAACATTAGGGTGTCTATATCAAAATCCTTTCCCTTTCCCGAAACAAAAGAACCAGAAAAAATAGTTTGATAATTCTAGATGACACGATGATTATATATATATATATATATATATATATATATATATATATATATATATATATATATATATAGCAGTAAGTATAATATATATATATATATATATATATATATATATATATATATATATATATATATATATATATATATATATATATATATATATATATATATATATATATAATCATCGTGTCATCTAGAATTATCAAACTATTTTTTCTGGTTCTTTTGTTATAGTAATAAGTACAAATATATAGATATATATATAGATATATATATATATATATACATATATATATATATATATATATATATATATATATATATATATATATATATATATATATATATATATATACTTATTACTATCATTATTTTTTATACCTACAGACACTAGATGGTGGACATGTTAAAAACTCGAGGGGGTGGTAATCACTGCCCGATGTAGTTTTAACAGAATGAAAATGTGTCAAGATACGTACAAACTTTGTATTTTTTGTTTCAAGCATATCTGTTTAGATGTACTACGAAAAGTTTTTAAATAATATAAAATTTAAAATTGTCTGGTTTATGTCGGAACAATTGTAATATCCGAAAAAAAAAATACAAATATGAAGCTATTCCTTCCTGTTGTTTTTGGTTTTTGCCAGTATATATATATATATATATATATATATATATATATATATATATATATATATATATATATATATATATATATATATATCATACTTGTTACTTTAATTATTTTTAATACCTAGAGACACTAGTGTTTCATTCTTTCGGGAATCATCAGAGCAGGGATATTTCGATTTTGGTAAAATATATTTTTCCAATTATATTTCATTCTTTGTGTATACCAAACCTTTTTGTTTAGAAGCTCAATATATGTTTAATATAACAATAGAGCATATGTAAAATAATTCCAAGATCTAAATATTTAATTTACATGCAAAACGGCTCATGTTAAAATTTCGGTACATTTTTTATAGATCCGTTTCGTAATGCAGAAACAAACAGTTATTATTATTATTATTATTATTATTATTATTATTATTATTATTATTATTATTATTATTATATCAATACTGTCTCTTTTCGTGCATATACTCTTCAAAATTTTTTTTTTAATTTTGCTTAGATAGAAAAAAGTTCATGAAAATATAATGCTGCAAGAAGAAAAAAGTTCATAAGAGACTCAACATCGTGTGTTTGTTCCGGCAGCCATCTTTATTCACATTGTCACCATTTGTTCATATATGCGGGTGTAGTTTTATTGTATAGTTTTATTTACTTATACAAACATTATTGGCTACACATGTGCATATATGTTTCTGCTGTGATTTATACTCAGCATCACCAGAACAAACTTTTTTCCCAAACTTTTAATTTTTATTTCCATAAAATAGTTTAGTTAGAAAAAAGAACTCTGTACATTTGAATTTGAAATCAGTTGAGACAGAATAGAAATCACAGCTGAAACATATACGTACATATGTAGACAATAATATTTATATAAATAAAGAATATATATATATATATATATATATATATATATATATATATATATATATATATATATATATATATATATATTGCCTGGCTCTTTAAGGGGTGTCACTTTGGAATTTCGCTTTCATTTTGATACAGCCATAACTATGATGAGGATCTCCGTTATTTTCGTCGTAATTGGAATATTTTTAAATTTTTATCATAACAGAATTCGCGTGTCTTTTTAAGAAGAATTACTTAAGAATTTCGCTATTTATTTTGATTCTATTATAACTTCGATGAGGATCTCTATTATTTTCATAAAACTAGGAAATATTTTCAAGTTTTCACCAACGATGAGCAAATAGCTGCACTGCCTTGAGGATGCCGTGGAAAAGACAAAGGCTAAAGGAGTAAACGCTGACAAAAATCCGGTTTAGATTCCGGGTGGGTGAATGGTGAAGCACTGCAACACATTTCCAGTAATTCCTGCAGCTGCGTTGGCTCCGACCGTTTTGGCTTGCTTTTCCATCGGACTTTGCAATGCTGAAAGGCGGGGGACTGGTAACTGGACAAACCTAGGTTTCCTTATTATTAGCCCAAAATAGCCACAGAAGATGCTGCAGTGCGCCAGGCTAGATGCAGAATGCCATTGTCTCATTAGACAGAAGATTGCTATCACTAAATATATATTACGTTCGATGTTGATGCCGATTGAAACGAACGCATATGCGGTTAAAATTGAAAAATTAAAAAGACAACGTTCCTCTTTGACGAAATATCGCATGAACTATTCTAATTTTTGACAAGGAATGAACGCAACTCATAGATAAAAGTCCCAGTATTTTCAACGTCTTTCATATTGATTCATTTCGTTACATTTTGTGACCAAGAGCAGAGGACTGGTCGGAATATCAAAATAAAACATATAATACATTAAAAACGACATCGTTTTTAAGCTTCTTACATCTCCTATAACTTTGAAAATATGACTAGCAGGGAAACTCTATGTTGCCAGTTATTCAATGAGGATCAACGAATTTTATTTTCATTGAAATCCGTGAAATCACCCATTTTTAAATCAAATCGATTAATTGCCTGCTCTGGTTGAGGATCCACTGCAGTGCATCCGAAGGAAGTTTTACGTGCCTCCCGACAATCTCTTAGTCCACAATGCATTGTAGTTTACATAGTATTGTAGAGAACCTACAGCTGATTTTATAAAATTATTTTATATAATGGCTAAAACGCAACAGACATTTTTGCCTGTAAGAAATCCGGTCCCAATTAATTATAGTCTTTCGTTTGTTTAGCGAAACCATCTCTTGTAGCATGAATAGCTTTCAATGAAACCAGCGACTTTACAGCTAATCTCCAAGCTTGGCCGGGTCCTAGGAACCTTCCATCCCGATTTGATGTGCCTGTCAAGTTGACACGCTTAGTTGCTGTGGGGATCAGGGGCAGAAGTAGTACCCAAACAACCTTTTTCAGGGTTAACTTCCAATAAACTACCTGAATGCGATACACACTCTACTCTATTATTGCTTGCTTCCTGGGACTTCCACTTTCCAGTCTGCCACTCCAGTTTCTGCACCTGTTTCGACTCTGGTTTACATCCATCAACTCCACCACTTCCAGCAGTTTCAGCACACACTTGCAGTCTCCAGTACTTGCAGTCTCCAGCGGCTACTGAAGTTTAGCTACACGTTCCAATGGCTATTGACCTCCATCTACCCATTCCAGTGTCCACTGACGTCCAGCTACCTGTCCCAGTGCTCTCTGACGATCAACTACAAGTCTCAGCACCCTTCAACGTCCGGCTACCAATTCCCATCATTAGATCCCGTCTATCTTGGATCAACCTGCGGCATGTCATCCTACCTCATAGACACTAGAATCTCAACTTCGCATGACGCCCGTTCTTACGCCGGCCGATCTTGATACATGATCCTCATTGCCATACAATTTACCGTTTTCGCTTGATAAAATAAAACGCGATACTCATCGTCTTTAACCGGTCATATGTGTTTGCTGTGCCTATTACCTTTTTTGCCTTGTGTCTACTTTCTTAGTTATACGGTTGGCATCTCTGCTTTCACTTTTCGAGTGTAACACCAATCTTATTCTAGCAATCACCTGGCCGATTGCAAAAACTAAATATATCCCTTGATATGTTCTGCTGATCTTTGACATTGACGATGGCGAGAAGCGGTGTCATCAACGATTCAGGATAAACGATTGTTACAAACACCGGTTTACAAACGACAATAAAACGTATAAACAAAATGTTTTCTTTTGTTGTTCGACCAAACATTCGATTCTGAAGAGCTTCTAAAACAAAACTAAAATTCCAGATACAAAAACAACGTTAGTGTCGAACTATCGTCAATTTCATAAGTCAAACTATTTCCAACGGCATGAATTATTAACGTTTGCCGAGTAAAGAACACAATTGTCGTTTTCGCGGAAAACTACACTCACACACATACTTAAAGTATTCTTCTTACACACCTTGTTGGAAAGGGAGAAAACTCTGCTTGTCATTTTCACACTAATGATAAATTAAGGTGAGTGACAGAATTTTTTTTCTTTCTGTCTTATCTCATGATGTATTGTGATTGTCATAAAAATGGTTGTAAGGTGGAAAGGGGAACTAATCAGTGAGATATGAACTGCACGGCGGTGAATTTATGTTTTCATGCTTTTCAAAGACATTACTCTTCCTTCCACGTAAGGAGAAGGAGGAGGTGGATGATTGATCTGCTACATATCGTTTGTAGGATATGCGATCACTTATTCAAATCGTCATCGTACATGGAGTGAACATTTTCTTGGCTTTCGGGCCAAGATCAAAGTGTAGCATCTGTTCCGGCAGATACTGCAAGCAAAGACCATATGTGAGGGCAACCCCACATATAAGACCTTGGTCAATGTAGGGGCAACCCTTCATACCAATTGTCACTATCCAGCTCCCCTACTCCCCGGGGAGTTGGTCCCCATTTCCCCTTCACTCCTCACATTAAAAATCGGCCTTGTGCCTAATTTGCTCGGTGGGGGAGCAAATAAATACCATCTGTTCCGGCAGATACTGCAAGCAAAGACCATCTGTGGGGGAAACCCCACATATAAGACCTTGGTCAATGTAGGGGCAACCCTTCATACCAATTGTAACTCTCCAGCTCCCCTACTCCCCGGGGAGTTGTACCCCATTTCCCCTTCACTCCTCACTTTAAAAATCAGCCTTGTGCCTAATTTGCTTAGTGGGGGAGCAAATAAATACTTCAAAGTGTAGTATCTGTTCTTCAGATGCTGCACTTCAATTTCTTGTTCTCTATCAGTGGAGGAGAAGTTCTTCACGACTAAGACAATCTTTTATTTTTGTTCCTTTTCTCCACGTTAAAAAACGACCCTGGTGTCTAACTCTGTCCCGTGGGGAGGCATTGTAAGTAGGAACTATATTGAGAAAACAGTTGTCGGTTTATTGTTAATCATGACAAGGGCTATGACAACAGCATATTCTTTTCATTGTTTTGACTCTCAGTTAACAACCGAGAACCACATCACTCTATATAAAAGCATATAAGATATCAACGGATATACACTAGAGAGCCAAAACAATGAAAATAATATGCTGTTGTCCTCGTCCTAATCATGACACAAAAACAAATGCATACAACAAAATCATAAATACATCCACACATAAGAAAATAAGCATAAACTTCTTCAGGTGCGTTTCATTAAAGCCAGGAATCCGTATGGAATTGCCTTGCAGATCCGTGGTATAACAGTTACAAGTGCTAAGTATGCCATGTTCGAATGGCAACAGTTCCATTTGTGATCATTTATACCCCAATAACCTCAGGAAAGTTATAAAACCACAATTTTCTCGCACCTATGGGGAAAATAGCAATTTTTGTACAATAAGTAATTTTTTTCTTGGAAGTCAGCATGTATCAAGGTCCGAAGGCCACTCGAGGATAAGGATTAATGAATGTAAGGTAGTAGTATAGTAATCGTTAATGGTGTAGATTGGGTAGAATTTGATTATTTATGGGGAATGCTCAACAAAAACTTGTTTACATATGTAATAGATATTCGGTTTCATTGATTGAGATTGTCGGACTTACTTCCTCATCTTGGTTGTTATAGTCACAACGTTTCGGCCGTTTTGCCCTCCGGCCTTCATCAGGTGTTTTGGCCGAAACGTTGTGACTATAACAACCAAGATGAGGAAGTCAGTCCAACAATCTCAATCAATGAAAACACCTCATCTCAAAAATACAGACAATTACTATTCGGTTTCAAGATTAAATAACATTTGGCATAATCACGTTGACACACTGACGACCAAAGTTAAGCAACACTAATCAGTACCAGGTGGGTTACCATTTTAGAATAAATAGCGACTATTTCCTGCAAAACTACAGTTTGGACAGGTAAATAAATAGAAACTCTTAATGTCCTAGATTGCCAAGAGGCACATTGATTGGATGTGATGCTTGTATTTCCAATCTACCTAATAATTCACAAAATGATAACCCTTTGTTTAAATCTATTTTTAAATACTTTTAAAAGTTCCCAATGGAAGGGAAATAACTCTTACTAGTCTTGTTAGACTTACATCCGGGCACTGATATTTATTTCAGTATCCTCATCTTTTTTTTTTTTTAATATATAACGATCAGACAATTTAATTACAAAATTCTTGCTTTTGATGATCTCAATTTATCTACTGGCAATATTATTTATGACAGCATAATATCATTAAGGAACAGAAAATGTCCAGCCATAATTTAAAGTAGCATAACAATTTCACAAAAGTAAAGTAATTGGATACTTTTAAATGAAAAAGAAAAAAAAGAAAATGTTGGTAGACATTTGGGGGGGGTAATTCCTTATAATACTGAGGTTCTGATTTCTTTTGCGTCTTCTCAAGTTTCATTAGATGATCTTTTTCAAGAATGAAGAAAGTCTGGAAATTGTTTAGCATATGTTTTGGTTTGAAATCAAATGAAAAAAAGTTGGGGTTTTTCAACCATAAATAAATAAAAAAAACTTCTGTCAGTTTTGAGAGACAATGGATAATCCATGTTAGAGTTCCTGTGTGGAAGGTGGCAGTGAGTCTACAGTGGAGTAAGGGATGTGAAATATCCAACAATTCTGAAATAAGCATTCTCCTAGTCTAGTACTGACTAGGCTCGACATTGTTTAACTAGGGATTCAATGAGAACTGGTGGGTTAAAATGATTATGTCGTAGTTTAGTATGAGTGAAAATAATGTTGGAGTAAGCAGAGAAAACTGATGTTATTTTATAGTTTTCTTTCTCTTGAACTAACTAGTTGCACAACAAAGGCTTGAAAGTCTAGTTTACCCTACTATTTAATGATGCAATAGCCCGACACAACTCAACATATGTTGGTTGAGTTTTCAGTGCTTTTGTGATTGAAAAGAATATCAGGACAAACAGGGAAAACACTGGTGCATATTCAGCGTGCTCCTTCTCCTAGACAAGTTGCACAACCAAGGCTTGAGAGTCTGGTTTACCCTACTATTTAATTTATAGTTAGTGGAAGGATATATGAATTCATACCTTTTCACAACGATATTAGTTAAAGTGATGCAGCACCCACAATAGAATTTGAACCCGGCACACCAAGATCACAGTCTGCATCTGTATGCACTACAACATGCTGCTTGTGCAACAAAAGAAAAGACTGATCTGTGTAAATCAAGATTAATCTGTAAAAGCAATTGAATCATCTAGGTTGTCAATGTCGTAAAAAACATAAACAAATGCAACATTTATTTCAAATCTATATATATATTTCTTTTGCTAACAACAGCAGACTTCTTACATCAGAGGATAGAGTGTTGGTCTGTCATTATCAATAATGGCTGATGTCTGGCATTCGGATCTTGCAATTGATGTGCTTGCTACATCTAGCCACACTGATGAGTTTGGTTTAGTTGTTTTGTTTTACAGAAGATCAACCATTTTTGGGTTATTTAATGCCAAATGCAGTAATTTTGGAAAAAGGTTTTATGCTCCAAGTTCTTTATATTTTCAAATATTTATTCATAGCGTTTGGTTTGATTGTTTGGTTTGGTTTGGTTTGGTTTGGTTGTTTTGGTTGGTTTGGTTTGGTTTGGTTTGGTAGCATATCAGCCCTTTTCAGGTTATTTAATGCCAAATTCAGAAATCTTGTAAAACGTTTTACTCTTCAAGTTCTTTATATCTTAAACTATTTATTCATAGAGTTTGGTTTAGTTGTTTTGTTGTTTTTGACTTTGTAATAACATCAATATTTCGAGGTCAAGGAGCTAGTATCTTCAGACAGCCTGATCTGGTAGCACTAGTACATTGAAGAGTCTTGATAAGACAAAATAACTGCTCAATAACAAAATAATGGGCCAAGATCACAGTGTAGAATCTGTTCTGATGCTACACTTCACCTTTTCTGTCCTCTATTAGTGAAGAAGAAATCTTTTATGACTGAGAAAAGTTTAATTTTTGTTCCTATCTAGAGTGCCCATTTTTGGGGAGCTGAATTTTCCCCACATTAAAAGCCGACCTTGTGTCTAACACTGTCCTCGTGGGGAGGCAAGTAAATTGGAACAAAATTGTTATTCGTAGAGCAAGAGCAAATTTATTTGGATGACGATGTCAACGTTTGAATCTGTCGCTTTCTTCAGAGCCAAATCTAAGTTTATCTTTGAGGGAACCAATGTGTTAAACACTTTCGAAAAGAAATTAACAGATGCCAATAAAATGTAGAGACAAATAAGTTCAACCTTTGAATTTTTTGTTTTATTTTACTTCAGTCGAAGTTCTCAGAAATCAAGGGGCCACCTTCCTGGGGTTGACACTTGAACTTTATATGGGAGATACACAGATATTCGAATGTTCCATTAAGGTTCCTTATCTCTCAAACACTGAGTAAAGAAATTGAGAATATAATTTTCCCCTCTCCAATTAACTATTTTTATATGCTGTAGTATATATTTCGTTTTGGTCTCTTGGTCTTACTGGATTCCAAGACAAGAATTTATCTAGTCTGGTGGAGTATTCAATTTCGTGCTGTTACCTGAGTTACATAACTTGGAGAAGGTGCACCATTTCTCGTAAAAGCTAATGTAAGTTAGCCATAGTGAGGAGATCTTATTTGGGCAGCGAATACAATGTAATTGTGAATATTTGGTCAGGGTTTACTTCTAGGGAAAAGCATATTTGTGTCAGGTTGTTCTGGCAAACCCCTGTACAGAGAGAGACCTTAGACACTCGAAGATAGTGTCAAGTAGGCATTCAAGTTCTCTCCTTTTGAACTGTTATGGGACTAGAAATGTATATTCAAATAGAACAAAAGTTTGGGTTTTTTTACAGGGTTTAGACTAAATTAGGGTAAAGTTGGACAACCTTTACATGACAAGAACAAAAGAAATACATTTTTATGTAAATCGCTTTAGACAAGGATGAAGCCACTTGCTGTAAGGATATAAAAAATATACCACTTCAAACGTCAAAATTTAGCCAATGATAAATGTTAGTTAGATTCAAACCCAGAAAACCAGCAATTCTTCCGTCTTTTGTCAGAAACATACAACATAGAATGTAAGGCACAAAAGACACAAATAAAGGAAGCGAGAGTTATAAAGTCCACATCGTACTCTTCATCATAAAATGTAGAGAAATAACAACAAAAAAAAATATTTCCTCGGGTCAATGGTGTCTTATGAAGGATCAGTGAAATTATATTTGAAAATATTTGCCTTGGTTTTGATTGCTATTTTCTAGATATGACTCCATTAAAGAAATAAGAAGATTCTATTGGAAATGACAGAACAGAAATAATTGTGCATCTTCACTTGAGACTTGGTTCCTGAATATGCCATCTTCTAATCCCATGATGTTCCTGAAGAGTTGGAATTGGTGAAGCAGGAGAAGAAATAATGGATGAAAAAAACGTATTAAGAAAGAAAGGAAAGAAGGAGGAGAAAAAGATCGAGCGAGAAAGAAGAAAAAGAAAGAAGGAAAGGGGTTTAGAAAAAAGAAAAAGAGAAAAGAAAAACATTTAGGACGAAAGAATGGAAGTATGATATAAAAAGATTTAGGAAGAAAAGAAAGTAAAATATTTCGGCGGAAAGAGAAAAAGAATATAGTTTCAGAAGAAAGAAAAGGGAAAAGAAAAGAAAGAGAAAATGTTTAGAAAGAAAGAAAAAAAAACGGAAGAGTTCAGGAAAAATTATGAAACAAAGAAAAAAAACGATAAATAATATAAATAAATAAATAGAATCAAGTAATAGAATCTAAAAAATATATTAACAAAAACATGTTAGTTGCCCGACTGAATACTTCTGCCTCACAACAAAATGATGGACTTATCTGGACTCTACTTCTTCATATTTATGAAGTACTAGCATGAAGACCCGACGTTGCCCGTGATTTAATGAGGATCAATGAATGTTCTACACTTCCAAAACTTTTATTGTCATCAAAATCGATGAACCTGCCCATTCGTCAATCAAATCAATTAAATGCCTGTGTAAGAAAACTCCCATGCACATAAATTACGTTTGTGTGAAATTTCATAAAAATCGGTGCAACCGTTTTGGAGTACAGAGGGAACTCTCTTTCTCTCTCACACACACACACACACACACACACACACACACACACACACATACACACACACACAGTGTCTTTTATATAGAGGTAGATCTTCCCAAAGTAATACCATCGAAATATAGCTAAGTCAAATATTATTTATCTGATCAGGTTAAAATGTTGCATAATGGTAACTGCTATATTCATTTTTTATTTTAAAATTAAATCAATTCTAAGTTAAACCATGACTGATATTTTGATCAAGTTTGGTGACAACTGGTCAAGCGATGTGGACGCTAGGCTGAAGACAAACAACCATAGTGATAGATTTAACCAAAACAATCTTAACTTTGAAGTTTATTAACTGACTGAAGTTCATGGATAAGGACCGTCGTGTTTCTATAGAGACAATAAGTGTGTAGTTTGATGTCAGTGTGGGAACTGTACAAACAATTATTTGTGAGGAATTGAAGATGTGGAAGATTTGTGTGAAGTTTGTTTCAAGGGTGCTCAGAGAAGATCAGAAAAAAGACGCTGTCATGACAGCAGGGAGATGGTTGAAGTGATCAATTCAAATCCTGAAATCCAGACCTAGTTTTCTGTGACTTTTAGTTATTCCCTAAGCTCAAGGAAAACCTTAGAGGCTGTTATTATGAGACAACTGAGAAGATGAAAGAGGCTGTGATGAGGGTCGGTGACATGCTCGCACAAGAGGACTTACATGAGGCCTTCCAGAAGTTGTTGGAATGGTACAACAAGTGCATTGCAGCTGGAGGAGATCACTCTGAAGGAGACTGGCACCTCATATATATATATATATATATATATATATATATATATATATATATAGCTTATATGTTTATATGTAATTTAACTACTTGCAAAAGTGATTATATATGAACAAATTACATAAAGTTCTCATTTAGATAGCCCATAGCCCAAAGTGCAATACTTGAGCTATACAGATTATTTTCTTTAAAAATACTACGTCAGTATAAGTCACAAGTGTGACTTTCACTATTTTTAATTCTAAAATTAAACCAGTTCTAGGTTAAATAATGACAGATGACCAAGATGTGTGACAATTGATCAAACGATATGGCCACTAGGCTGAAGACAAACATAGTGATAGACTTGACCAAAACAATCTTCACTTTGAAGTTTATTAACTGAATGAATTCATTACAAAGGCATTTGTGAGATTAATCTGGCACATAAGTATTTACTCACTTTTATTATTGGTCACAACATTAGTGGCTGAAACAATTGTATGCACTGTTATCTATACATCTATAAAAGTGAAAGTGTCTGTCTCTCTATATGTGTGTGTCTGTCTGTGTACATTTCCCTATACAATAACTCTGTCAATTTTCAGTCTACAGATTCGAAATTTGATATACATGGTATAGAGATTTGGAAAAATCTTTGTAATTCGTTTTCGGCCAGAAATTTGGCTGTTAAGGGGTCAAAGTTCAACGATTTGCCCTTTGAGAACTCTACCAAACTCCTCTGCCAATTCTGAGTATAAACAATTGAACTTTTAGATGTAGGTTCCTTGGATATGGATCTAACTTAATAACTTGATTTGAACCCAAAACAATAAATGGTAAGGGGGTCATAATAGGGGTCAAAGTTTTTTAAAATTTGACAGCTTCGGTCTCTACCAAATTACTCAAACAATTTCTGGTCTAAACATTTGAAATTTTACATAAAGGGTATTCAGAGATAGGGTAAGCTTTTTAATCGGTTTGGGTCGAAAATTTGAGCTATCAATATATAAATGTATGTATGTATGTTTGCATGTCTGCCTAAAACTTTCGACAGAAGCGACGGATTTTCACAAGATAAGTATTATTTTGAAGCTCGATCGGTCATACGACAAATACCGAAAAATTGGCTAAAAACATTAATTTCTTCACCCTCAACTAGGCACTTTTAGGGGTCGCTTTTTTCGCCAATATTTCCGAAAGTCATCCCCTCTTTTCGATTGTCTAGCCTCAATTTAAATCTATGTCACTTCCGGTTTAGTAGTGGTAGTAACAACAAAGACGTCAGGTTGTTTCCCATTCTTTTCCTCCTTTGCGGTACGGGTTCGAGTCTGCCTTCCTATTATCACTTTTTTTTTTTGCTCAACACATACCTCCAAACACCCGGGCAACGCCGGGAACCCATGCTAGTCTATATATCTATAAAAGTGAACGTGTCTCTGTGTGTGTGTCTCTGCGTACATTTGCCTACGCAATAACTCTGTCAATTTTTAGTTTACAGATTCGAAATTTATATACAGGGTACTGAGATTTGGGAAAATCGATGTGATTGGGTTTCGCCAGAAATTTCGCTGTTAAGGGGTCAAAGTTCAACGATTTGATCTTTGAGAACTCTACCAAACTCCTCCGACAATTTTGGGTTTAAACACTTGACATTTTAGATATTTGTTCCTTGGACATAGATCCAACTTAATAATTTGATTTGAGCCCAAAACAATAAATATTAAGAGGTCATAATAGGGGTCAAAGTTAAAAAAATTACCGTTTTTTTTTTTTTGCTCAGCATACACCTCCAAACACCCGGGCAACAGCAGGTCGAAATGCTAGTATATCTTTAAAAGTAAAAATGTCTGTCTGTCTCTCTGTCTGTGTGTGTCTGTCTGTGTACATTTCCCTACACAATAACTCTGTCAATTTACAGTCTACAAACTCGAAATTTGATATACAGGGTATTGAGATTTGGGAAAATCTTTGTAATTCGTTTTCGGCCAGAAATTTGGCTGTTAAGGGGTCAAAGTTCAACGATTTGCCCTTTGATAACTCTACCAAACTCCTCTGCCAATTTTGGCTATAAAAAATTGAAATTTTAGATATAAGTTCCTTGGACATGGATCTAACTTAATAACTTGATTTGAGCCAAAAACATTAAATTTTAAGGGGTCATAATAGGAGTCCAAGTTAAAAAAAAAATTTGACCTCTGCGGTCTCTACCAAATTACTCAAACAATTTCTGGTCTAAACATTTGAAATTTTACATAAAGGGTATTCAGAGATAGGGAAAGCTTTTTAATCGGTTTAGGTCGAAAATTTGAGCTACCAATATATAAATGTATGTATGTATGTATGTATGTTTGCATGTCTGCCTAAAACTTTCGACAAAAGCGACTGATTTTCACAAGATCAGTATCGTTTTGAAGCTCGACCGTTCAGACGACAAATACCGAAAAATTGACTAAAAACATTAATTTCTTCACCTTCAACTGGGCACTTTTCTACAGAGAGGGGTGGCTTTTTTCGCCAATATTTTCGAAAGTCATCCCCTCTTTTCGATTTCCTAGCCTTAATTTAAACCTACGTCACTTCCAGTTTGGCGGTGGTCGTAACAACAAAGACATCCCGTTTTTCTCCCATTCTTTTCCTTCTTCGCGATACGGGTTCGAGTCTGCCTTCCTATTTCCACTGTTTTTTTTTTTTTGCTCAAAACACACCTCAAAACACCCGGGCAACGCCGGGCACCCATGCTAGTGACCAATAAAAGAAATAGTTTACAAAAATGAGTAAGTGTTTGTGTGTCTATGTTTAAAGAGTATATGTATGTATACGTTAGTGGCCTGATAAGATAATAAGGCCACAGGGGAAACAACCTAAGCAGCAAAACTTAAACTGCCTGCCAGGACACTATATATACAAATGTAGGCAAATTTATGCATATTTTATTGGTTTGAAAATATAGGTTCTTTTTTATCAACTGTGATAAAATCTTAACAATAGAATAGAATTATAATCATCAAAAAGCCTGCAACTGTTCATGTAGTTTCGTCCCATAGAACAAATGAGCATTTCAATATTCAATTTGGCTACAAGTGTATATATATGGTACACCACATTTGGGGGCAAGTTCCAAATCTCGGCGACTATTGATCAGAATTTAACAAATGAAGACTCGTTGGAAAGGTAATGACCTGAATTGTGTAGTGGGCTATGTGATATTTGCCCTTAAGGTCACACATTATTGTTTAAACAAGTAGGGGGATCACTTTCTATATTAATTTAACGTAAAATGAGCACCCACTTTATGGGCATCTTTGTTATAAAGTGGGTGTTTATTTTGTGTTAAATTAATATAGAAAAGTGATCCCCCACTTTTTAAAACTGTAATTCATTTATATAATTGAAATTACTCGTTTCCTGTGATTTCAACTGTTGTTTCCATTTTCAGCATCCTCGAAAACTTTTAATAGTGATAATTTAAATATATTTAACTTTTAGACGTAATCCACTACACTAGTTTACTCTAATTTATTTTTTTCTCTCATAAAATGTATATATATGTATATATGATATCTAATTTACATAAGGAAAACACGTTGCTCTCCCCCATCATTATATATAGCCCCAATCCTCCGACTCTCTCGTCAATGACCATCCCTCTTGAAGAAGCCCGCATAAATCGGGCGAAACGTTGAGTATCCAGATCCTTCCACCTCCATTTTATTTCATATCGTCGGATTTAATCCAGCTCAACAATTATATATATATATATATATATATATATATATATATATATATATATATATATATATATATATATATATATATATATATATATATATATATATATATATATATATATATATATATATATATATATATATATATATATATATATATATATATATATATATATATATATATATATATATATATATATATATATATATATATATATATATATATATATATATATATATATATATATATATATATATATATATATATATATATATATATATATATATATATATATATATATATATATATATATATATATATATATATATATATATATATATATATATATATATATATATATATATATATATATATATATATATATCTTCTATCTATCTATATCTATCTATCTATCTATATCTATCTATCTATATCTATCTATCTATCTATATCTATCTATCTATATATCTATAAAAACAGAGATGTGTGTGCCACAGACGATTTCTGATTGGTTAATCCAATAATCACATCTCCTAAAAAACAATCGTTTCTACGCTCTTACCTTTACCATAAAATATTATGGCTTTATTTATTGTCCATCTTGGAAGGGTTTAATTTTTTAATAACTTGTTATTTACAAATTAAAAAAATACGAAACTATTATGCGAAACTAAACTACACGAAATACGCGCACACACGCACACACACACGTTCACTACCGTCACGTTGTTATGGCAACCAAACCCGCTGACTTCTTTTTCTCATTTCACTCGTGGTCTTAAATTAGATTCGAATAAGTTGCCAAAAAACAAATATATAACAAATAAATGTTATCAAAGGCAAATTTTTCGTGTTTTTATTCAATTTAACATGTTTAATCAGCTCGAAAAGCATACAGTGTTTACCGATGTATTGGAAAATTCAAGATGGCGGCCGATTCTCTCTTTAACACGGTAAGTTTGGAAAAAGGTGTAATAAATAAAAAACCGGTTAAAATACTCGCTCAATATATGTTACCGTGACATAGGTTGACATATATTCGGCGGGTTTTTAATAGTATTTTGTATAGTTTTTTATTTATAACACCTTTTCCCAAACTTACGGTGTTAAAGAATGTGTGAGACGCCATCTTGAATTTTCCAACACATCGGTAAACACTGTATTCTTTTCGAGCTGAATAAACATGTTAAATTGAATAAAAACACGAAAAATATATCCAGTTTTTATCGGTTTTTTACCTTCTCTGCAGAAGTACAAAAAAAAAAAAAAAAAAAAAAAAAACGGAAGGTACTTTTACAGAATGTTAAACTAACCCTAACCGATGTTTTATGTTTAGTTTAGGAAAAGTCAGAAGAAATAAAAGTCATTATTGCATGAAATATACGTATTTAGTTGAAGTATTGTTTATGTCAATTCTTTCGAAGAAATTTAGCAAGAATACCTGTAAACCAGGAAATCGGTAAAATGTCATCATGGATGAATACTTGTCTATTATAATTTCTACCCTTGACAAAAACTTAGCCATAACAAAAGAGATTTATTGTTCAGATTGTTTTTGAGATTGATTTCTAAAAAGATATTTTATAAATAAAATCGACTTTAAAATTAAAGACTTAAATTACAATAATTGAATTTAAACATTCTTATTTCAATATTTGGCACATAACACCTGCAAAAATGATCACAATGTCAGGATTTCATTTTATTTCAGAATCGATGGCAAATACTAATATTTAACATTAGTTTATCATTTAAGCCGATAAAAAGCCCTTTTTTTTCCGAGTCATAAAAGGATTTGGAGTTTCCTAATCAACCTTTCGGGTGCAGTTGCACGCTCTCAAAATAACTAAAGTGTTGGCTTTAAAAAAATTGGTTCATTAAAACTAAACAGGTTTAGTTTTAATAAAAAAAAAAAATTAAAAAAAAATCGCTTTGGTAATTAGATATGTCGTATGGTTATCCCTAATCGCTGAATAAAACCGCTAACGAGTTGAATGATTACGACATAAAATTAAACTCGGGTTCCTGAAACGGAAACTTCGTTTGTTTTTGTTTTTTTCTTATCAATATATTTACATTGTTATTTTGTTTTCATTTTCAATCATTCGAACAGTTTTCTTTTTCAAGTAATCCAAGTTACAAAATTCCCACTGTTTACTATGCTAAAATCACAATGACTAATGTATACCTATTAACCCTTATCCTTGAGTGGCCTCTGGGCCTTGATAAGTGGTGACACCCATGTAAAAAAAAAAAAAAAAAAAATCACTCGAACAGTTTTCTTTTTATAATGTACAGTTTTAAAAGTTTAAAAACTATATAGTTTTTACTTCAGGAAAATTAATGGGTCAGTTTTTACGATGTGCCCTGTTAAAATACTGTTAAAAACTCGCTCAATATATGTTACCGTGACATAGGTTGACATATATTCGGCGGGTTTTTAATAGTATTTTGTATAGTTTTTTATTTATAACACCTTTTCCCAAACTTACGGTGTTAAAGAGGGTGTGAGACGCCATCTTGAATTTTCCAACACATCGGTAAACACTGTATGTTTTTCGAGCTGAATAAATATATTACATTGAATAAAAACACAAAAAAGATATCCAGTTAGGTAGAAAAGTAACTTATCTTGCCTTTGATAACATTTATTTATATATTTGTTTTTGACTATTTTTTCGAATCTATGTGTACAGTAATCTTGCCAGGATGCGGAGGAAAATGAATGAAGGGGGAGGGGAATAAAATAAAAACATTTTGGAAACAGAGTAAGTTTGAAAGAATTGCTTTGCACAGAAAGAAATTAATGAAAAAATAAAATTAAATTTCTTTTCTTTCTTGATTTTTTTTTTAGTTTTTTAAAATCCAACCCATGTCGGGAAAGGACGAATATGTGTGCATGGGTTGGATTTTAAAAAACTGTCTTTTTTCGCACGATCTATGACTTTTTCTTTTATCACATTTTTATTTCAATTATCCTGAAGATGTCCTCTGAAACAGGGACGAAACGTTGATTTTTTAATAATTTCATTCGGTTTTTTCTATTTTTTCTTTAAACATAACGTCAACCACCGCTGGTATATTTTTTCATTCCTTATACATATATATGTGTGTGTGTGTGTGTGTGTGTGTGTGTGTGTGTGTGTGTGTGTGTGTGTGTGTGTGTAGTCTTTCAATACAAACACAAAATATGATTTAGGATACGTAGTTTTGTCAAACGTTTTATTTTTCGTGAAAGCAGTCTATAATCGATATTCTTCCCGGTGTGTTTTTTTTTTTTCATATAATTTATACGTTCTCATTTCTTGTTATATATATATATATATACAGCAATATTCATTTTATTTCTATCCTCTCCAGTTTTCTAGATTGATGTTTAAAAAGAAAGAGTATTAAATAAAAAAATTTAAAAATTCAATAAAGAAAATATATTAAAACAAAAAATAATAATTTACATTTTTTCATTGCATAACACCTCGTCTTCATTTTCCGCCATTTCTTGAAACTCACAGCATTAATTTTTTTTTACCCCAAAACTAAATAATTTAGCATTCTCATTCTTCATTTTACTTATATTCGTTTTCATTTTTAGTTATTTTTTAATTTCTTTTATTTTAATTTATATTTGCTGCTTCTGCTATAATTCAACACTATTTTGTATTTTTTAAAATTCTTTTCTCGAATAGTGGCTCCTTTGAGAAATATTTTCTTTTGTTTTAACTTTCTAATGGACGATATAAAGATTTCAGGAACAGTTTTAAATTTCTCACGACGACTATTTTTTAATAACAATAATTGAAAAAAAAATGGTCGAAAGCGAGGTTTATGTCATCATAGAGTTTTAAATTCGAAGTGATTTTAAAGCCCTTTAAAGTAATTTCTGGATAGAATTAAAGTTTACAGGCGAAAGTCGGATATTATAACTCATTTGTGCTCTTAAACCAAAGAAAAAGGTACTTTTATAAGAAGCCTTTATTATAGAAAGGAATTGTTTTCCTCTGTCTGTCTGTCTCTCTCTCTCTCTCTCTCTCACACACACACACACATACATACACACACACTCATATATATGTGCGTGTGTTTGTATGTGTGTGCGTGCGTGTGTTGTGAAATGTACTTTTATAAGAAGCCTTTATTATAGAAAATAATTGTTTTCCGCTCTCTCTCTCTCTCTCTCTCTCTCTCTCTCTCTCTCTCTCTCTCTCTCTCTCTCTCTCTCTCTCTCATATGTGTGTGTGTGCGTGTGTGTGTGTTGTGAAAATGTATGCTTCTGTGAATATTTTTTACTCTGTTTATAGCAATCTTTTTTTTTTAATTTGAAGCACTATGCTTACGTGTTTTTACTTCTTCGTGAATTTTACAGATTACATCATTATGCATTTTTCTTTTGAGAATTTTCTGCTGTTCTTTTTTCTGATAATATTGATTGTTCCCTGTGAATGAAACAGCCGTTCAATGCATCAAAGCTTTTTATTCTTGAAAAAATATCATTGGTAGTATGAAGAAAACCTTGGACTTTGGAATATATCAAAATTTTTATGCATATATAATTTTTATTTTCTTTACGTAAATATAGTTATATCTTTCTACGATGTGTAGACCGTTTCGATCATTATTTATCTCATTAGGTAATAAAAATGGTACTCTTGCATAATTTGACCCGAATTCTCGTGATTTCCCGTCAAGCCCGGATCGGGCGAGACCGGCAATCATCGGTGTCAGCCGAGCGTTGTTCAAATGTTGAAACGCTAATTTGGCTTTAAAAAGTTTTTTTTTTTTTTAGTATTTTTAGTAATTTTTTAATTTATGATTAGTTATTTTTAATGATTTATTAATTTTGAATTTTTTTTTTTTTTTTACTTCAATTTCTGGGAGTTTGATTAGCCAATGAAAAAGCGATATGTAAATGAAAGCAGACGACATTCGAATTGGAAGAAATCGACTGAATCTAAAAAAGCTGACAAACAACTATATTTTCAGACTCGCTAAACAGAAGAAAAATGGCAGGCAAGGAAATAAATCTATGCATGCTAGAAAAACAAATGGAAACACCGATGCAGACAATCTCATATTGTCAGGAAAAGAAATTGCTTTCCCAAAGAATGAGGTGCACCAATTGTAAACACAAATGTTTACTA
The DNA here is from genome assembly GCF_053919585.1 of Euprymna scolopes. Lineage (NCBI taxonomy): Eukaryota > Metazoa > Mollusca > Cephalopoda > Sepiida > Sepiolidae > Euprymna > Euprymna scolopes. The sequence goes on along the minus strand of NC_136502.1, from coordinate 15,743,388 downwards.
AAAAAAAGATTGTGCGTAAAGGATGGCTTCTCCTGGCGGTGTACCAATGGACAATGTAGACAATGGATATCATTGCGCACAGGATCATTTTTTGCACAATCAAATTTGGATATTGCAACAATAGTAAAAATAATCTATTTATGGGCGTTCGAAATGGCAACCCTAAAAAATATTAAGAGATATTACACTCTATATAATACGCTCCTCCTTTATTTAGAATTCGATAAAACTACCCCCCCAACATCATCTATAATTTTAATTGATCTATTTCGTTCCTAATGAATCCCACACTAGACGCCGCATCCCGACTATGTTACCTAGTATCTTCTCTACTCTTCTGATGAAAAGCATTAGGCTTCGAAATGCCTTGGTATAAAGAGTCCTTTATATCCCCCAACTAATTGTCTGTATTCCCTTATTGAATAAATGAACCAATTTATATTTACCAATATATAGTTTTTGGGACTTCATTTCCCTTTCCTATTTGTTCTCCTATAGAAGCTCCAATGATACTTGTTGAGCTTTATATTGTCCAGATAAGTCTCCTCTTATAGAATTGAGCTCACTCTTTTCCTCTAACGCACTAAGCGATATATATATATATATATATATATATATATATATATATAGTAATTTATAAAATATATATGGCGATTAAGCTACACTGAATATTCGGCGTTTCATCCACTCTAGGATTCGTCAGGCTTATGCGCATAAGCCTGACGAATCCTAGAGTGGATGAAACGCCGAATATTCAGTGCAGCTTAATCGCCATAAATATTTTATGAATTACTAACTAGCTCTACCTACGTATTGAGCACTTTTGAAGTAAATACTTAAAGTTTACGCATAAATCTATACTTTCGTATATTAATTTTATGTGAGTAAATGAAGTAGTTATATATATATATATATATATATATATATATATATATATATATATATATATATATAAATAATTATTTTTTTTTACTATAATAATTAAATAATATATATATATATATATATATATATATATATATATATATATATATATATATATATATATATATTGTGCTTTAAATGTTTTTATAAAAGGAGAACATCTCAATCTAGACTGTTTTCCAGGGGTTTTCCAAAATTTCCAAAATTCTATTTAAAATCACTTGTGATCCCGTTAGTTAAGTAGCCGTATCTAAATAAAACCCTATACTGCTTTTGAAACCCTGATTTATGCTTAATATATTCTAGCAATTTTTAAAAAAAAAATGTTTATTTATTCCAGCAGTTCAACATATTTATTTGAGAGATTTATTCATTAAATTATAATGCGTTTAGTACAATTGTAGTTAAATATTATCCCAGTATATACTAGAGGAGAAGATTAGTTGACTCTTGATCCATATTAAAAACCAAAAACCAAAAAAGGGTATTCAATGTTATATAATGTTACCACAAGAACATGTTAGGAGAAAATACATACGCTTTAGGCAGATATTTAGTAATTAGATTGGCTTGGTTTAAGTAGGTAAATGGTATTATGGGCTTATTTAGTTATCAGAGGTAGATCAAATAGATTGAGATATTTAACTAAATAGGTGCACTATGTGTTTTTTTTTTTAATATAATATATGGGTTATTAATAGTTGTAGTTAAATTATCGATGGTTTTTATTATTCATAGCATAAGTAAATTATTGGATGATAAACATGCGGATGTTGGGATTATCTATTCCGAATGCCGTTCTTAAGATGGCAAGGTTGCTGGTGTCTATTCCGAAAGCCGTTCTCAACATGGGGAGCTTAGGATGTCTATCCCGAAAGCAGTTCTTGACATAGGGAGTTTGGGATGAATATTCCAAACGCCATTCTTAACATGACAATAATCAAAGAAGTGAAGTGAACAAAGTTGTAATTATTGTTTTTTTTTTTTACACGTTAATATAAGATGGCATCAAACTGGAATTTAATTTATTACTATTGGTGGAAGAGTTGAAAAGAAGGGGAAGACTTGAACAACAAACGGAAACAGTTAGGACTGCTAGCATTTATTTCGATCACTCTAAACAGTGAATCTAAGACTTGTTTCTACTTTCCATTATTATTCTAATCGACCATTTTTCGTAATTTTATTTATTCATACTAATTTATGTATTTCCTGAACTGCTTTTTTTTAAAAATTCAAGTAGTATCTTATTATTACATTTCCGCCACGGTCGCCAGTGTCTGCAATTGTTCAGAAATCAGAAATGGCAGTGGCCACCAACAACAACCGTAATTTGCGGCGGGGGGGGGGGTCCACCGAGCAACGCCGGTTATCGGGTCCTGCTAGTATATATATATATATATATATATATATATATATATATATATATGTATATATATATATATATATATATATATATATATATATATATATATATATATGTATGTACGGACCAAACACGTTGACACACCGGTTCTAGCCAGATCATCGAAGTTAACGAACGATGAGCCTGGCCATTACCAGATGTGTGACTATTTGGGAAGTCAACGCACTGTATGTACTGCACCGAGATATATAAATTGCCATTATGGTATCTGAGGGTGCATTTAATTCACTGAGTGAAATGCACCCCTAGTCTTCATTAAGACATGCATCTAGGAGAAGGAAAACTTTCATGTAAAACCTGAAGTCTGCTGTATGTTCTGTCTTGTGGCAGCCATCGCACCGACGGAGATTAACAGTTGTACCAAAAAGTGTGGTTGGTTCTACACAGTCTTCGCCACTATAAACAAATCATCCGTGTGGATTTTTGGACAACTTAGTTGTTGCAGCTGGAGCTCATACACCGAAATCGAGGAAAAGATAGGCTCGTTGTTTGTTTGTAAATAAGCAGTTTGAGCACTACAAAAGTGGTGGACGAATGTTTGTTTAAAATAGACATTTGTCGAAGTTATTTGCGGGCACTGCTCCCGTGAGTCGATGGGTAGAACTGCCGACTGTCAACGCAATGGTTCTAGGTTCAATCCTCGGCTTGGGAGAGGTGCTAGTCTAGCGGCACTGATGAGTTGTGATACAACGAAACGGTACTGTATGTCGACGACTACAAATATATATATATATATATATATATATATATATATATATATATATATATGTATATATATATATATTTATATATATATATATATATACACTCATGAGCAAAGAAAACGGGCCAAGAGTGAAAGAAGGAAGAAATTGATTTTTCAATATTTTTCCATTAATTTTTGTTAATTTTAACTGAAAATGTCTATTTTGCAGATCATTATTATCATAGTATATAATAATAAGTGGAAAAATGAATCCTAAAAATGGTAAGACCGCATCTTGGCGAGGATATAAAAAACCGAATTGCAGGATTAAGACGGTCCAAAATGACTTACAAGCAGATTTTTGATATTTTAAGAAAAGAAAAAGGGAAAACATCTCTTTCTGTAGTGAAGCGAATTGGTCAAAGGTTCGAAGTCAGTAAAAGAAAAATCTGGATTGAAGGACGACCACAGGCTTAAATTAACTGTTTTGAAGAATCGAAAGAAAACTTATGTTGACCATAGCGAAGAATTAAAAACAGGGATGGAAATACTCTTTCTTGACATACAATATCTAGACGAATGAAAGAAATGGGATTTTCCTCTAAAAGGCGTGCAAAGAAGCCATTTTTATCTAAGAAGAACGTCAATGATAGAAAGAGGTTTTTCTCGTGTTATGGCAAGAAAGATACAGACTGATTCAGGAATGTTTTCTGGTTAGATGAATCAAGATTTTTGTCTTGATAGTGATGCCCCTGATGCTCCTGAACAGTGCAATTGAAGAACTGGAGAAAGATTTTCGCCAAGTTGCATAAAAACGACAGTTAAATACAGGAATGGAGGGATAATGGTATGGGGAACTTTTATTGCAGCAGGAGTTGGGGAACTTATTAGATGTGAGAAGTCAATCAATGTAAAGGAATACATTCAAATATTAAAAACAGGTCTATTACCAAGTATCCAGAAGCTGGCAATATCCCAGAACATTATTTTTCAACATGATAATGCCCCTGCACACACTGCTAAGCTCACAAAAAATGATTTTCTGATAATTCAATTGATGTGATATTTTGGTCAGGTCAAATCCCTAATTTAGACCCAATCGTTAATCTTTGGTCCATAATATCTCGTGCATTTGCCGGAAGAACTTTTTTGAACAATGACAAACTGTAGGGAGCTGTGCAAAGCGAATGGAATAACATCTCCTCTTCACAGTGTTCCACTTTGGTTGAGAGCATGTCTAAAAGGATTGATCTTTTAACGAAATTAAAAGCGAATGCAATTCCATCCTAAGCATTTATTAAAGTAAATATCTTGTTCTGTGTTATTAGTCTCGTTTAAGTTTCCTTGTTTAATTATTCTTTGTTTAATGTGTTACAAATTTTAGAGACGTACCATGATTTCTGCCGATTAAAGGCTTCTATAAAATTTCAAAGAAATCATCAGCAACTCATGAAATCAAAAAACAAATCGAAGAATGGAGTTCACAACGAATTCACCGGTAAGGAACCGGTGGAAAGGAACCGGTGGAAAACGTTCAAATGTTCCCTTTCGAAGAAAGTACCATTTTAATGAAGACTGACTGTATATTAATATAGTTTTTAATCTTGACTCAGTATGGTCACGTTAATATAATTATAAAAATCGATGTGATATGCATTCCTGTTTAGGGGAAGTATTTAAAATTTAGTGGTAGTGTGTGTAGCCTATTGAATGCTGAGTGGATTATATATTGAATCGGGGTGAATTTCTGTAGTTAAAGAGTATGAGTTTAAAAACCTTTTAAATCAGGTGCGGTGTATTTAAGTGTAAACCTATTTTCATAATTGTAGTTTCTTACCTGGAAAGATGTAAAAAAGTGGGTGTATCTTTATCGGTGGCAGAGACTTCCGAGGAGTATCAAATTAAGGAAACGGGTAAGTGTAGACTTGCCATCAATGTGATGAGTTTAGAGTTTGGAGTATATGTGAGTATGGGTGAGTTATTCGTATTAACTCCCCCGGTATTGAACTAATAATGCTAATGAGTATATCAGGGAGACAGTGTGAGACTGATTAATTTAAAGCTTCGTTCCATAAATGGATTTTTTTTTTTATTATTTAAGGTTGTGTGGTAATTTTTTTTTTCTTAGGTCACCGCTTATCAAGGCTTGAAGGCCACTCAAGTATGAGGATTAAGTGTTAGATAGGTGGTGAGACAATATCAGTCACGTTGAAACTTGGGTTGGGCTAGATTATCTAAATGGACGACAATAAGAATTTCTTTACATTAGACTTGAAAACGACCATTTTATAGTCAGCCGAGAAGCAGATGAACGGTATTGTGTTCCGCAGATGGACAGCTCTAGTGAAGAAATTCCAACGTTCATGTGGATTTTTTATTGATGAAAAAGGAAGGAAAAAGATGTGCTTGTTGAGAGAGTCGTGATCGATTTGTTTTATAACTATGGCATTATAATTTATAAAAAGCACTGTCTGTCTCCATATTTTCAAACTCTATCTCTTCCGAAAGCTAAAAGTCGCAGAGCGGCGCTAGGGGCCTCAAATAATTGAATGGGCCGTTCTTGTAAGGGTTTTTAGCCGGTTAAAATAGTTTTAAGGGGTAAAAAATGTGTCAAAATTAAAAAAAAAAACGTTATACATTTTGTACATTCATCTTCTTTTATTTTTAATCAATTCACATGCGTGTCCCGTTGGTACAGTGGTAACGTCACCAGCTTTGAATGCTACAGTTTTGCTTTCGGTTTCGATTCTAGCTGATGGCACCCAAACACTTTTATTTTTACTTTTGAAATCACGATTCTATAATAATATGTATGAAATCTGGGCAAATTAAAATATCATATTTAAGCATATTTTATGACCAGGCAAAGCCGGGCGATCCCCTCTCCGCTAGTTGATTCATAGTTAAAAGTAATTGCATTTTCCGTAGACGTGAACACCGTGAAGATTGTACAATATTTTTTATATAAATTTACAAAAATTTAACTGAAATTACTGTTTCTGCTGTTTAAAAAAAAATGAATATTTTGGAAAATATGTAAATTTTATTTGATTGAATTAACTTACTGATTTTGCTGTTTATTGTTTAAATAAATTAATATCTTTTAACTATTTCTTAAAAAATAGTTTTTATCAACTGATTTATCTCCCTTGTTTCACGATTTATCTCCCTTGTTTTACATGCTTCACCATTGTAATGGCCGCCATACTATCGATCCAAAATAGTAGACTTTTTTTTTTTACCAAAAACACAATAGCAATTGTTCTACTCGATGGATTTGCGTAATTTTTGGATATATTAATATTTTCGATATGATAGTTAAGCATGTAATATTAATCTTCCTTAAACTGATATATTTTAAAAAAAAATCGATCCATCGCCTCCCTCTCAACAGGCACCAAAAAAAGAGCTGTCGCTGCTTATGTGCAGAGTGAACTTCATTGGTTAGTAAAGTAAAGAGAACAAAATAATCCGCCTCGAGTGTGTGTTCTTTTAAGTTTAAATAATTTATGTGACTGAAAAAGGAATTAATTATCCAAATACATCATTAAATCACGTAAATTATAAATATATCTTTTTAAAAATATAATTCACTCCATTGGATTAAAACGGTTCAATTGACAATTTTAAATATCAGCTGAAGAATGCTGAAGAATAAGAGTCCAAAACATTGTGAAAATGATAACCAAGATGAGAAACAAAATCCCCGCCTCCACCCACCTCCAAAAACATGTTAATACTGTAAATTTCACTTCAGAAAACGTTCGCAAAATATTGATGTATATCACATCAGCCACACAATCATTCGCAATGACAGTCAAACAAGACGCTAAAGCACTGTACCACATTCATTTTTCGGTGCTTATTATTTGTCTGATTAAATGTTGTTGACAGGCGAATCTTCAACCGAAGTGAATATGACATTGGTTAGGACTATAATGTCCATTCCATGTTCTAATTGGATGATAAGCAATTCATTCCAAATGTGATAGTTATATTTCACTTTTTTTCCCCCCCGCTTGCTTCGATAAATTGTTTCTCATTAAAATTTCTTTTTACCATTCCCAATCTTTACTTATATCGGTCAAGTAGCTCTTTGAGTTTAAAGTTCATACACAGTGCATCACACACACACACACACACACACACACACACACACACACACACACACACACACACACACACACACACACACATATATGTATGTATGTATATGCATATATATACACATATATACACACACCACACACACACATGTATATACATATATACTTATATAAATATATACACACACAAATATATATACACACACACACATAAATTTATATATACACACACACGTATATATAGTAGCTTTCTTTCAGTCTTAACAGACTATAGATACCCACTGTAATTTTTTGTAGCAAGAGTTGCATAATCTCTAGCCACTACTTCACTACTTTCCTGGGTGGGCATTGTTAAATACAAGTAGTGGAGGTTCAGGACGACTGGAAGCAATGTTGACATAAGCGGAGAGCACATACAGCGCCTGGTATTCCCGAATGGTCACCCATTTGGTACTAGGCAGGCTCATCTTTGCTTAACTTCAGTGATCTGATGAAAACTGGCGTGTCAATGTAATTATACACGTGTATATATATATATATATATATATATATATATATATATACTGACACACACACATATACATATTATATATGTATAATCACATACACATCTATCTTTATATACACACACATATATTCACACACACATATTTACTCACACACACACACACATATACACACATAATATATATATTACACATAATATATATATATACACACACACATATATACATATATATTACACATAATATATATATATATATATATATATATATATATATATATATACGGTTTTTAAAATATGCATTCCAGATGAAATAATGTACAAAGCGATGCTCTCCAGTGCTATATATTTTGTTTTACTCTGAAAAATACGGTATTTGAATTCCAAACTGAATATCTCGTGAATATTAATGATCTCAAACTATTGCAAAAAATGGATGTTCAAATAGGGCAGATATTATATCGGTATGGAGTAGAGCTTTGAAGAGCATGCCTTCTATTGTAATAGACTGCACCATCTCAACTTGTCTCAAATGGAATAAGGAGAGATTGGAATCTCCACAATGATTCATAAGTTTGGTTGTTTTGTTGAATGGCATATCAACCCTTTTCGAGTTTTCTTACTGCAGAATCCAGTTATTTTGGCATGAGGTTTTATGTTTTAATTTCTCAATATTTTCATATGGTTTAAATACATGTTTAATATATAAATCTACAAAGCCACCATCCGTTCATGTATGGAATATTGTTGCCACATTTGAGCTGGTGCATCTGCTACTAGCCTTTCCTTCCGAGACAGGATTCAAAAAAGAATCACCAACCTCATTGGTCCTGCTTTGTCAACCAAACTCAAACCCTTGTACCATCGATGAAATGTTGCATCCCTGTACCTATTTTACAAGTATTTTAATGGAAGGTGATCTGACGAACCTCAAGCCCTTGTACCCCTCTCAACATAAATACCCCCGACAAGTAACAAAATCACACCCCTACACAGTAGAGATTTCTAGACGCTGGAAAGTCTTTTACTCTAATAGTTTCTTCTCTTGAACTGCTGGACTTTGGAATCCCCTCCTAAGTTCCTGCTTCCCTTACTTTACTGACATGCAGAAGTTCAAATGTAATGTAAGCAGACATCTTACTGATGAACCCCCAACAAATTCCCTACAGACATCTTACTGATGAACTCCCAACAAATTCCCTACAGACATCTTACTGATGAACTCCCAACAAATTCCCTACAGACATCTTACTGATGAACTCCCAACAAATTCCCTACAGACATCTTACTGATGAACTCCCAACAAATTCCCTACAGACATCTTACTGCTGAACTCCCAACAAATTCCCTACAAACATCTTACTGATGAACTCCCAACAAATTCCCTACAGACATCTTACTGATGAACTCCCAAAAAATTCCCTACAGACATCTTACTGATGAACTCCCAAAAAAGTCCCTACAGACATCTTACTGATGAACTCCCAACAAATTCCCTACAGACATCTTACTGATGAAGTCCCAACAAATTCCCTACAGACATCTTACTGATGAACTCCCAACAAATTCCCTACAGACATCTTACTGATGAAGTCCCAACAAATTCCCTACAGACATCTTACTGATGAACTCCCAACAAATTCCCTACAGACATCTTACTGATGAACTCCCAACAAATTCCTTACAGACATCTTACTGATGAACTCCCAACAAATTCCTTACAGACATCTTACTGATGAACTCCCAACAAATTCCTTACAGACATCTTACTGATGAACTTCCAACAAATTCCTTACAGACATCTTACTGATGAACTCCCAACAAATTCCTTACAGACATCTTACTGATGAACTCCCAACAAATTCCTTACAGACATCTTACTGATGAACTCCCAACAAATTCCTTACAGACATCTTACTGATGAACTCCCAACAAATTCCTTACAGACATCTTACTGATGAACTCCCAACAAATTCCTTACAGACATCTTACTGATGAACTCCCAACAAATTCCTTACAGACATCTTACTGATGAACTCCCAACAAATTCCCTACAGACATCTTACTGATGAACTCCCAACAAATTCCTTACAGACATCTTACTGATGAACTCCCAAAAAATTCCCTACAGACATCTTACTGATGAACTCCCAACAAATTCCCTACAGACATCTTACTGATGAAGTCCCAACAAATTCCCTACAGACATCTTACTGATGAACTCCCAACAAATTCCCTACAGACATCTTACTGATGAACTCCCAAAAAATTCCCTACAGACATCTTACTGATGAACTCCCAACAAATTCCCTACAGACATCTTACTGATGAAGTCCCAACAAATTCCCTACAGACATCTTACTGATGAACTCCCAACAAATTCCCTACAGACATCTTACTGATGAAGTCCCAACAAATTCCCTACAGACATCTTACTGATGAACTCCCAACAAATTCCCTACAGACATCTTACTGATGAACTTCCAACAAATTCCTTACAGACATCTTACTGATGAACTCCCAACAAATTCCTTACAGACATCTTACTGATGAACTCCCAACAAATTCCTTACAGACATCTTACTGATGAACTCCCAAAAAATTCCCTACAGACATCTTACTGATGAACTCCCAACAAATTCCTTACAGACATCTTACTGATGAACTCCCAACAAATTCCCTACAGACATCTTACTGATGAACTCCCAACAAATTCCTTACAGACATCTTACTGATGAACTTCCAACAAATTCCTTACAGACATCTTACTGATGAACTCCCAACAAATTCCCTACAGACATCTTACTGATGAACTCCCAACAAATTCCTTACAGACATCTTACTGATGAACTCCCAACAAATTCCCTACAGACATCTTACTGATGAACTCCCAACAAATTCCTTACAGACATCTTACTGATGAACTCCCAACAAATTCCCTACAGACATCTTACTGATGAACTCCCAACAAATTCCTTACAGACATCTTACTGATGAACTCCCAACAAATTCCCTACAGACATCTTACTGATGAACTCCCAACAAATTCCTTACAGACATCTTACTGATGAACTCCCAACAAATTCCCTACAGACATCTTACTGATGAACTCCCAACAAATTCCTTACAGACATCTTACTGATGAACTCCCAACAAATTCCCTACAGACATCTTACTGATGAACTCCCAACAAATTCCTTACAGACATCTTACTGATGAACTCCCAACAAATTCCCTACAGACATCTTACTGATGAAGTCCCAACAAATTCCCTACAGACATCTTACTGATGAACTCCCAACAAATTCCCTACAGACATCTTACTGATGAAGTCCCAACAAATTCCCTACAGACATCTTACTGATGAACTCCCAACAAATTCCCTACAGACATCTTACTGATGAACTTCCAACAAATTCCTTACAGACATCTTACTGATGAACTCCCAACAAATTCCTTACAGACATCTTACTGATGAACTCCCAACAAATTCCTTACAGACATCTTACTGATGAACTCCCAACAAATTCCCTACAGACATCTTACTGATGAACTCCCAACAAATTCCTTACAGACATCTTACTGATGAACTCCCAACAAATTCCCTACAGACATCTTACTGATGAACTCCCAACAAATTCCTTACAGACATCTTACTGATGAACTTCCAACAAATTCCTTACAGACATCTTACTGATGAACTCCTAACAAATTCCCTACAGACATCTTACTGATGAACTCCCAACAAATTCCTTACAGACATCTTACTGATGAACTCCCAACAAATTCCCTACAGACATCTTACTGATGAACTCCCAACAAATTCCTTACAGACATCTTACTGATGAACTCCCAACAAATTCCCTACAGACATCTTACTGATGAACTCCCAACAAATTCCTTACAGACATCTTACTGATGAACTCCCAACAAATTCCCTACAGACATCTTACTGATGAACTTCCAACAAATTCCTTACAGACATCTTACTGATGAACTCCCAACAAATTCCCTACAGACATCTTACTGATGAACTCCCAACAAATTCCTTACAGACATCTTACTGATGAACTCCCAACAAATTCCCTACAGACATCTTACTGATGAACTCCCAACAAATTCCTTACAGACATCTTACTGATGAACTCCCAACAAATTCCCTACAGACATCTTACTGATGAACTCCCAACAAATTCCTTACAAACATCTTACTGATGAACTCCCAACAAATTCCCTACAGACATCTTACTGATGAACTCCCAACACATTCCTTACAGACATCTTACTGATGAACTCCCAACAAATTCCCTACAGACATCTTACTGATGAACTCCCAACAAATTCCTTACAGACATCTTACTGATGAACTCCCAACAAATTCCCTACAGACATCTTACTGATGAACTCCCAACAAATTCCTTACAGACATCTTACTGATGAACTCCCAACAAATTCCCTACAGACATCTTACTGATGAACTCCCAACAAATTCCCTACAGACATCTTACTGATGAACTCCCAACAAATTCCCTACAGACATCTTACTGATGAACTCCCAACAAATTCCCTACAGACATCTTACTGATGAACTCCCAACAAATTCCTTACAGACATCTTACTGATGAACTCCCAACAAATTCCCTACAGACATCTTACTGATGAACTCCCAACAAATTCCCTACAGACATCTTACTGATGAACTCCCAACAAATTCCCTACAGACATCTTACTGATGAACTCCCAACAAATTCCCTACAGACATCTTACTGATGAACTCCCAACAAATTCCCTACAGACATCTTACTGATGAACTCCCAACAAATTCCTTACAGACATCTTACTGATGAACTCCCAACAAATTCCCTACAGACATCTTACTGATGAACTCCCAACAAATTCCTTACAGACATCTTACTGATGAACTCCCAACAAATTCCCTACAGACATCTTACTGATGAACTCCCAACAAATTCCTTACAGACATCTTACTGATGAACTCCCAACAAATTCCCTACAGACATCTTACTGATGAACTCCCAACAAATTCCTTACAGACATCTTACTGATGAACTCCCAACAAATTCCCTACAGACATCTTACTGATGAACTCCCAACAAATTCCCTACAGACATCTTACTGATGAACTCCCAACAAATTCCCTACAGACATCTTACTGATGAACTCCCAACAAATTCCTTACAGACATCTTACTGATGAACTCCCAACAAATTCCCTACAGACATCTTACTGATGAACTCCCAACAAATTCCCTACAGACATCTTACTGATGAACTCCCAACAAATTCCCTACAGACATCTTACTGATGAACTCCCAACAAATTCCTTACAGACATCTTACTGATGAACTCCCAACAAATTCCCTACAGACATCTTACTGATGAACTCCCAACAAATTCCCTACAGACATCTTACTGATGAACTCCCAACAAATTCCCTACAGACATCTTACTGATGAACTCCCAACAAATTCCCTACAGACATCTTACTGATGAACTCCCAACAAATTCCCTACAGACATCTTACTGATGAACTCCCAAAAAATTCCCTACAGACATCTTACTGCTGAACTCCCAACAAATTCCCTACAGACATCTTACTGATGAACTCCCAACAAATTCCCTACAGACATCTTACTGCTGAACTCCCAACAAATTCCTTACAGACATCTTACTGATGAACTCCCAACAAATTCCCTACAGACATCTTACTGATGAACTCCCAACAAATTCCTTACAGACATCTTACTGATGAACTCCCAACAAATTCCCTACAGACATCTTACTGATGAACTCCCAACAAATTCCCTACAGACATCTTACTGATGAACTCCCAACAAATTCCCTACAGACATCTTACTGATGAACTCCCAACAAATTCCTTACAGACATCTTACTGATGAACTCCCAACAAATTCCTTACAGACATCTTACTGATGAACTCCCAACAAATTCCCTACAGACATCTTACTGATGAACTCCCAACAAATTCCCTACAGACATCTTACTGATGAACTCCCAACAAATTCCCTACAGACATCTTACTGATGAACTCCCAACAAATTCCCTACAGACATCTTACTGATGAACTCCCAAAAAATTCCCTACAGACATCTTACTGCTGAACTCCCAACAAATTCCCTACAGACATCTTACTGATGAACTCCCAACAAATTCCCTACAGACATCTTACTGCTGAACTCCCAACAAATTCCTTACAGACATCTTACTGATGAACTCCCAACAAATTCCCTACAGACATCTTACTGCTGAACTCCCAACAAATTCCTTACAGACATCTTACTGATGAACTCCCAACAAATTCCCTACAGACATCTTACTGATGAACTCCCAAAAAATTCCCTACAGACATCTTACTGCTGAACTCCCAACAAATTCCCTACAGACATCTTACTGATGAACTCCCAACAAATTCCCTACAGACATCTTACTGCTGAACTCCCAACAAATTCCTTACAGACATCTTACTGATGAACTCCCAACAAATTCCCTACAGACATCTTACTGATGAACTCCCAACAAATTCCTTACAGACATCTTACTGATGAACTCCCAACAAATTCCCTACAGACATCTTACTGATGAACTCCCAACAAATTCCTTACAGACATCTTACTGATGAACTCCCAACAAATTCCTTACAGACATCTTACTGATGAACTCCCAACAAATTCCCTACAGACATCTTACTGATGAACTCCCAACAAATTCCCTACAGACATCTTACTGATGAACTCCCAACAAATTCCTTACAGACATCTTACTGATGAACTCCCAACAAATTCCTTACAGACATCTTACTGATGAACTCCCAACAAATTCCCTACAGACATCTTACTGATGAACTCCCAACAAATTCCCTACAGACATCTTACTGATGAACTCCCAACAAATTCCTTACAGACATCTTACTGATGAACTCCCAACAAATTCCTTACAGACATCTTACTGATGAACTCCCAACAAATTCCCTACAGACATCTTACTGATGAACTCCCAACAAATTCCCTACAGACATCTTACTGATGAACTCCCAACAAATTCCTTACAGACATCTTACTGATGAACTCCCAACAAATTCCTTACAGACATCTTACTGATGAACTCCCAACAAATTCCCTACAGACATCTTACTGATGAACTCCCAACAAATTCCTTACAGACATCTTACTGATGAACTCCCAACAAATTCCCTACAGACATCTTACTGATGAACTCCCAACAAATTCCTTACAGACATCTTACTGATGAACTCCCAACAAATTCCCTACAGACATCTTACTGATGAACTCCCAACAAATTCCCTACAGACATCTTACTGATGAACTCCCAACAAATTCCTTACAGACATCTTACTGATGAACTCCCAACAAATTCCTTACAGACATCTTACTGATGAACTCCCAACAAATTCCCTACAGACATCTTACTGATGAACTCCCAACAAATTCCCTACAGACATCTTACTGCTGAACTCCCAACAAATTCCTTACAGACATCTTACTGATGAACTCCCAACAAATTCCCTACAGACATCTTACTGCTGAACTCCCAACAAATTCCTTACAGACATCTTACTGATGAACTCCCAACAAATTCCCTACAGACATCTTACTGATGAACTCCCAACAAATTCCCTACAGACATCTTACTGATGAACTCCCAACAAATTCCCTACAGACATCTTACTGATGAACTCCCAACAAATTCCTTACAGACATCTTACTGATGAACTCCCAACAAATTCCCTACAGACATCTTACTGATGAACTCCCAACAAATTCCCTACAGACATCTTACTGATGAACTCCCAACAAATTCCCTACAGACATCTTACTGATGAACTCCCAACAAATTCCTTACAGACATCTTACTGATGAACTCCCAACAAATTCCCTACAGACATCTTACTGATGAACTCCCAACAAATTCCCTACAGACATCTTACTGATGAACTCCCAACAAATTCCCTACAGACATCTTACTGATGAACTCCCAACAAATTCCCTACAGACATCTTACTGATGAACTCCCAAAAAATTCCCTACAGACATCTTACTGCTGAACTCCCAACAAATTCCCTACAGACATCTTACTGATGAACTCCCAACAAATTCCCTACAGACATCTTACTGCTGAACTCCCAACAAATTCCTTACAGACATCTTACTGATGAACTCCCAACAAATTCCCTACAGACATCTTACTGATGAACTCCCAACAAATTCCTTACAGACATCTTACTGATGAACTCCCAACAAATTCCCTACAGACATCTTACTGATGAACTCCCAACAAATTCCCTACAGACATCTTACTGATGAACTCCCAACAAATTCCCTACAGACATCTTACTGATGAACTCCCAACAAATTCCTTACAGACATCTTACTGATGAACTCCCAACAAATTCCTTACAGACATCTTACTGATGAACTCCCAACAAATTCCCTACAGACATCTTACTGATGAACTCCCAACAAATTCCCTACAGACATCTTACTGATGAACTCCCAACAAATTCCCTACAGACATCTTACTGATGAACTCCCAACAAATTCCCTACAGACATCTTACTGATGAACTCCCAAAAAATTCCCTACAGACATCTTACTGCTGAACTCCCAACAAATTCCCTACAGACATCTTACTGATGAACTCCCAACAAATTCCCTACAGACATCTTACTGCTGAACTCCCAACAAATTCCTTACAGACATCTTACTGATGAACTCCCAACAAATTCCCTACAGACATCTTACTGCTGAACTCCCAACAAATTCCTTACAGACATCTTACTGATGAACTCCCAACAAATTCCCTACAGACATCTTACTGATGAACTCCCAAAAAATTCCCTACAGACATCTTACTGCTGAACTCCCAACAAATTCCCTACAGACATCTTACTGATGAACTCCCAACAAATTCCCTACAGACATCTTACTGCTGAACTCCCAACAAATTCCTTACAGACATCTTACTGATGAACTCCCAACAAATTCCCTACAGACATCTTACTGATGAACTCCCAACAAATTCCTTACAGACATCTTACTGATGAACTCCCAACAAATTCCCTACAGACATCTTACTGATGAACTCCCAACAAATTCCTTACAGACATCTTACTGATGAACTCCCAACAAATTCCTTACAGACATCTTACTGATGAACTCCCAACAAATTCCCTACAGACATCTTACTGATGAACTCCCAACAAATTCCCTACAGACATCTTACTGATGAACTCCCAACAAATTCCTTACAGACATCTTACTGATGAACTCCCAACAAATTCCTTACAGACATCTTACTGATGAACTCCCAACAAATTCCCTACAGACATCTTACTGATGAACTCCCAACAAATTCCCTACAGACATCTTACTGATGAACTCCCAACAAATTCCTTACAGACATCTTACTGATGAACTCCCAACAAATTCCTTACAGACATCTTACTGATGAACTCCCAACAAATTCCCTACAGACATCTTACTGATGAACTCCCAACAAATTCCCTACAGACATCTTACTGATGAACTCCCAACAAATTCCTTACAGACATCTTACTGATGAACTCCCAACAAATTCCTTACAGACATCTTACTGATGAACTCCCAACAAATTCCCTACAGACATCTTACTGATGAACTCCCAACAAATTCCTTACAGACATCTTACTGATGAACTCCCAACAAATTCCCTACAGACATCTTACTGATGAACTCCCAACAAATTCCTTACAGACATCTTACTGATGAACTCCCAACAAATTCCCTACAGACATCTTACTGATGAACTCCCAACAAATTCCCTACAGACATCTTACTGATGAACTCCCAACAAATTCCTTACAGACATCTTACTGATGAACTCCCAACAAATTCCTTACAGACATCTTACTGATGAACTCCCAACAAATTCCCTACAGACATCTTACTGATGAACTCCCAACAAATTCCCTACAGACATCTTACTGCTGAACTCCCAACAAATTCCTTACAGACATCTTACTGATGAACTCCCAACAAATTCCCTACAGACATCTTACTGCTGAACTCCCAACAAATTCCTTACAGACATCTTACTGATGAACTCCCAACAAATTCCCTACAGACATCTTACTGATGAACTCCCAAAAAATTCCCTACAGACATCTTACTGCTGAACTCCCAACAAATTCCCTACAGACATCTTACTGATGAACTCCCAACAAATTCCCTACAGACATCTTACTGCTGAACTCCCAACAAATTCCTTACAGACATCTTACTGATGAACTCCCAACAAATTCCCTACAGACATCTTACTGATGAACTCCCAACAAATTCCTTACAGACATCTTACTGATGAACTCCCAACAAATTCCCTACAGACATCTTACTGATGAACTCCCAACAAATTCCTTACAGACATCTTACTGATGAACTCCCAACAAATTCCTTACAGACATCTTACTGATGAACTCCCAACAAATTCCCTACAGACATCTTACTGATGAACTCCCAACAAATTCCCTACAGACATCTTACTGATGAACTCCCAACAAATTCCTTACAGACATCTTACTGATGAACTCCCAACAAATTCCTTACAGACATCTTACTGATGAACTCCCAACAAATTCCCTACAGACATCTTACTGATGAACTCCCAACAAATTCCCTACAGACATCTTACTGATGAACTCCCAACAAATTCCTTACAGACATCTTACTGATGAACTCCCAACAAATTCCTTACAGACATCTTACTGATGAACTCCCAACAAATTCCCTACAGACATCTTACTGATGAACTCCCAACAAATTCCCTACAGACATCTTACTGATGAACTCCCAACAAATTCCTTACAGACATCTTACTGATGAACTCCCAACAAATTCCTTACAGACATCTTACTGATGAACTCCCAACAAATTCCCTACAGACATCTTACTGATGAACTCCCAACAAATTCCTTACAGACATCTTACTGATGAACTCCCAACAAATTCCCTACAGACATCTTACTGATGAACTCCCAACAAATTCCTTACAGACATCTTACTGATGAACTCCCAACAAATTCCTTACAGACATCTTACTGATGAACTCCCAACAAATTCCCTACAGACATCTTACTGATGAACTCCCAACAAATTCCCTACAGACATCTTACTGATGAACTCCCAACAAATTCCTTACAGACATCTTACTGATGAACTCCCAACAAATTCCCTACAGACATCTTACTGCTGAACTCCCAACAAATTCCCTACAGACATCTTACTGATGAACTCCCAACAAATTCCCTACAGACATCTTACTGCTGAACTCCCAACAAATTCCTTACAGACATCTTACTGATGAACTCCCAACAAATTCCCTACAGACATCTTACTGATGAACTCCCAACAAATTCCTTACAGACATCTTACTGATGAACTCCCAACAAATTCCCTACAGACATCTTACTGATGAACTCCCAACAAATTCCTTACAGACATCTTACTGATGAACTTCCTGCAAATTATGTTCCAAATAGTAGCCTCCTACACCCAATTGGCACTGTGCCTTATTTATTGTGAAATAGCAATTAAAAAAAGAAATGGTTTGTAGATTATTTTGTTTGTTTAGCGCAAGTGGTTCGTCCATCAGAATGACAAAGACAATCTGATCATCCTAGGAATGATGGATGACTTGTGCTGTAAGTTTGTTTAATATGAAGCTGATTTATGCAGAGCCAGCTTCATTTTCTCATCCCAACCAGTGTGATCCAGCAGCAGAACAGGTTTAAGACAGCTGGAGGCTATGTGGGATGCAGGACGTGGGAGTAATGGTAATTAAGGTGCGAGACCACACTCGGCAAAGTTACAAAATTAGGGCTTCACAACTTGACACACTTTAACGTCGTAGTATGCTTAATAAAGTGCTATGTCCAAAAACATGAGCTTAGCAAGAGGGACAAAACCATGTTCTAATGTTAGGAGATGCAGATTTGGTGTTTAAAATCAAAATGCTAAAGATTACAGAAGAGAACGAGAAGTGGAGCAATTATGCAGTATTAAAGGATATACCAGAGTTTTTTTTTATCGTTTACTATCGTTGTTTTTACCTTTTAATTTAGTCATTCATTCTATGTTTTTTCAAGTCGAGGTCTAGCTGGTGCTATTCCTCCTTGGTCCTTGCATCCATTCAGACCTACTACAGCTATTTTAAATAGTACCTAATAATGTTGATGCCAATGTGTTTTTTTTTTTGTTGTTTGTTTGTTTGTTTTTTCTTGTCCTATTGTGGTTGCGGGTAAAATTATATATTTTTTTTACATAATATTAGACCTTACTTAAGTAGATTCAACTCTATTATGATTGGTACTTTTCACAAAGGCAATCATCAAAGATTTCTCTATCAACAACCTATGGTGTTCCTTGGAGTCTAGGTGACAACAAGCTTTCCTAGATTTACAGTACTCTCCACCTCTTTCATTAACATTTACAGATGAATTTGCATTATCACAACAGCTATTTACCATTGATTTCTCGCTGACAATGACTATTGGCCTTCACTGGAATTTAGGTAGCAATAAGCCTCCACAAGATCCCAGCCCTCTTCACACTCATCCAATGGAAGTCTGGTTAGTGCTTTCTCTCCTCGGTCTTTATATCCTCCTTGATGCTGCACGATTTGATCTGGTGCCAGTTGATACTTTTTTAAGGAGGGAGAGTAAACTTTTAATTATACGGTTTCAGTTTTATCGATTCCATATGGTGTTTCTCTATCGTTTTGTTTTACTTCTGTTGCAGTTTTCACATATCCGGTTAGTGTTTGTAACTCATGTGGATTAGTTTCTGCATTCAAGGGTTTTCCTTAATGTTGCGGAGACGCCCACTAATTAGCATACGTGGGTGAAAAGATATAGATAAAGGTATCAAGTCAGCAAGACCGGGGAGCTGTGTTCGAACGCCGGATAGGCAAGACGCATGCGCCGGTTGCTCCATGAAGGACTTTAACACGCCCTCTGCCGGACAATCTTCCAACTGCAGTACAACTGCACCTTTGTAAATATGTATTATCTTTTTGTCTTAATATATTTGTTTTACCTTTACTTTCTGCGTTCGTGTTGTTATTGATACAGACACAACACTTAATATTTCAGCCTTTTTCATTATTGTTATCCGTTATATCTTCTGAGCCATCCCCCTGATTCCAATCTCTCCTATTCTTTATTCAAAGTTTTTACGGGATTATTCCTAGTACTCCTACTATTATTGGTGTTATCTTGACTTTTTTCATCTTCCATATCCCTTTCAGCTCTCTGATTAGTTACATGTATTTGTTGTTGTTATTATTATTATTATTATTATTATTATTATTATTATTATTAATAATAATAATAATAATAATAATAATAATAATAATAGTTCTGATTTCGTTTATCAACGTCTCTCTGAAAAGGGATGGGATTAATTTCCAGAGGATTTCCCTCAATCCCTGTTCCAAACCAGGAGCTTCAAAGATCGAAGGTTTTTCTAAGGATGTTAGTGCTACCTACAATAGCAGAGGTCTGAAGGCCACCTAAAACATCGAGGATTTGTAGTTTTTTCAATTATCCTTCCAGACGACTTGATACTACTCCTAGTGTACCAACTACGACCGGTATTATTTGTGTTTTAATCCCATGTATACGCCTTATCTTCAAGGCCAAGGAGCATAATTGCTCCACTTCTCGTTCTCTTTCTCTCTCACATTCCTGTCCCAGGGTACTGAAAAGTCTACAATTTACCAATATTTTTAGACTTTTTTTTAACAACAACAACAACAACAACAACAACAACAATAAAATAATAATAAGAAGAAGAAGAAGAAGAAGAAGAAGAAGAAGAAGAATATTTACTCAGCAGTAAAAACAGGTGGTGTTCCCTGGCATCTGATATAACCGTTGCAAACAACTGTATTTTTTGCAATAGCCATTTATATATCATATAATCACGTTAGCCCACTGGTTCTCATTTGATCACAGAAGTTAAGCAACGTTGGTCTTGGTCAGTACTAGATGGGTGACTATTTGGGAATGGCAGTCGCTGTATGTAGGAGGACATCGATAATTCCCTGCAAGAGTTGCAAAAACTAATATCATCATCTTCCTTGACAGGGATATACATGCGACTGGGGACCATTTGTGAATTTAATATTCCTTTGACACTTCCCCCTTTAGAAGAAACCACTTCAATTCGCTTAGGGTGAACGCCGCAGTCGGGTGATCCTACTTATTAAAAAGGAGAATAGAAGGTACAAACATCAAATTAGTATATAGAGACGCTAATTTAATGTTTGTAGTATGTTATCACCTTCTATCCTCCATTTTTAATAAATAGGATCTCCCGATCACCGACGTAATATAAAAAAAAAAATGAATAAATAAAAATAAAAATTATATCGCTATTAGGCCGTACGTGAAACTAAAATGTACCTTCTTGATCTTCTGGTTAGAATCTAAGTGTATTACCTGTTCTGTCTAAAGATGGTATAATGATATCGTGGGGTTTTCGTTAGTGTTGGACGTCCATACAATGGTAATATGTCACAGACTCCTATAAGGATATTAAAGATAAACCGTAATAATCAGATATATTCTGACACTACATTAACCAGATTACTTAGATAACTATTTTTGCAGTTTTAACAAAAGGGCTACAATAATATTGCGGACGCTGTACATTCACAGAATGCTCAGCAGCAAAATATTACACATAAACGATGCCGCTGTGGAATTTCCACAGGTCCCGCTAGTTATTATTATAATGAACAATAATGATATAATAATATCTTCGTTTCGGTAACCGGTTTCCTTACATTTCTGCTGCCTTTTTATAATATCTTTTCAGTCACCTATCGTGTGTAATTTTACATTCGATTCTCCCCCGCCCCAAAGCATTCCTATCTTGTTTTTGTCCTTTCTATGCACCTTTCGTCATAAATTTGATTAATTTAATTATTTTTGGCGAGGAAATTACCAACGATGACAGTTCCGGCCTTTTTTTTTTTTTTTTTTTTTTTTTTGCGAAAGTGTCCACGTTTGAGGAACGGCAATGAGGTTGCCACGGCGAGGCTAAAAACGCTACCTACGACAGGAGACCTTTGCGAACAGAAAAAAAAGTGGGTGTCGAGGGGACGGGAAGTGGTATGGGTGGCAGCGGGTTATTTATTTGGTAGATTGGGAGTCTGCAGAAGATGAAAAAGAAGGCATGACGGAGAAGATGACGCAGTTACAAAAAACTACAAATGAAAAATCCAAAGAAGCAAGATATGTAGCCATTTATATACATGAAATGTATATATATATATATATATATATATATATATATATATATATATATATATATATATATATATATTTCATGTATCTACATAAAAATTTTAATAAGGAGATATATTATTTTATATATCGATTTTCAGTATTTACTTCAATAATGCTCAATGCGTGAATGAGTAGAACTAAGAAGTATATTATGAAAATATATATGGCAATTTTTGCCAACATTTTTTGCGTTTTATTCTCATGAGGATTCGTCAGGCTATTGCAATAGGAACAAACGCAAAAAAATTATGTAGACACATAATAATAATAATATATTTCCACAGTCAAACAACGTCGCAGCACACAAAAGCCATAACAGCTAACAAACCGGAAGTCTGAGTTTCGCCCTTCAGTCGAAAATATCCAAACTCGAGATTTGAAACCCAAGTCTCTTGCATGTAAGGCGAATACTTTGCCACTTGAGCAACCGTGCTACGCACAAGAATTTCTATTAAGTAACACAGATCAAGAAAACTGGTTTTTGCCGCAGTTTGCTTGGTCTGTGTTACTTAATAGACTTTCTTGTGTGTGACACGGTTGCTCAAGTGGCAGAGTACTCGCCTTACATGCAAGAGACTTGGGTTTCAAATCCCGAGTTTGGATGTGTTCGACTGATGAGCCTAAATGAGGACAAAACTTGAGTCTTAGACTTCTGGTTTGTTGGCTGCCACAGCTCTTGTGAGCTGCGACGTTGTTTGACTGTGGAAATATTTATATCATTTCTCACATTCTGAAAATTATGTATATGTATAGAAAGAGAGAGATATGTGTTGATAATTTTGAGGTCAAAATATATCATCCTACACGATATAAATGCACAGGTTGTTTACGATAAATTTGATAATTTTTTATATTCTTTCAATACAGAACCATTTGGAGGATTAAATAGGAATAATATGCAGTGAATGTTTCCGAGTTACGATCGGTGGATATTGAAACTGGAGACCAGGGACAATTGGAAAAGGCTGGAATATTGTGAAGGGTTGATTTGAATCATGATAAGTCATGCTGGAAAATCATGATAGAGATGTTGAAGCAGTGGCTAATAGGAAGAATCCTGCTAAGCATTCTGAATTTGTCTATTCAAGAAAAATGTGTTGAGAAGCTACAAAATTAGGAGCAGCATTAATCAAGAAAGTCAATGCAAACCTCAGTGAGAAAAATGGGTGTCGGAATGGTGACTGTGAGGAAAGTGTGAAACGAGGATCTGTACTGCTTCACAGATAACAGTCGCAAAGGACAACTACTCATCACGAAAATACAAAATAACCACCTTAAAAAGATTAGAAACTCCTCAACAAAGTCAAACACCTAGTGTAGCTAATGATCCTCTGGTTCTTCTTAGACGAGGAGTACTTCTGGCAGGACATGTTGAACACAATGCAGAACAAAAGAGTTGTCAATCTACATAAAATCCAGTACATCATGAAGACCAAATTCCTCCTCCTACTTTATGAGGTGTTCAAGTCAAGTCCACGTCATACCACCCCACATCTTTAAAAAGGGACTGACACTCAATGTAGATGGCTTTATGGAGTTGCTGTTCACTTTTCAAGCTCTAGATGGAGAGGATGGCTGTGGGAAATCGTACACGTGGTTATAGGTCTTTTTCATACACGTTTGAGAAAGCCCTGAAATGGCTGTCCGTAAATTCCAATGACTACCAACATCTGTCCTACCCCCCAACTAGCCTGATTACAACCTCATGGAGTATTAATTATTCAATTTAAAAATTTTAGCTTAGAAAAATATGCAAACATTATATTGTCATTCATTTTTTTCTCTCTAAGCAAAGAATTTCTCATTTTTCTGAAGAGTACATGCATGAAAAGAGACGGTATTCACATAATAACCATTTGTTTCTGTATAACAAAACGGATCTGTTAAAAATGTACCGAAATGTTAACATGCTGGAGAAGCTGTTTTACATGAAGAATAAATATTTGGATCTTAAACTTGTTATTCTTTATTATATGTTCTGTTGAAATACATTGAGCTTTTAAACAAAAAGTATTGGCATATACAAAGAGTGAAATATAGTTGAAAAAACATATTTTACTAAACATACAGGGCAAAACAATAAAATTGTCGCCCTAGAAAAGATGACATGATTCCATTTCTGTTTGATGAAAACCGGTTTTCTCTTTCTGTTGCAGACCATCTACTAGCTGGCCAGTTGTGTACAAATCCCAAGAGTGATAGAAGCCTTCTATCATGTCTAACTGTGACGCAATGTTCAATGAGCAAAATCAGAGATGCCCCACTGTACAACACATGCTCTCTACTGATCCAAGTTATGACAACAGGACCATTGCCAGCACCATCAAAGTGCATCGCTGGATTGCAATTGTTCTGTGAGTTCAAAGATGGCTTGTTAGACCGGTTCAAGCTCTGAAGTATTTCCCGCATGTTGGACACCTGTGGGATAATTCTGTACTAGAGATGCTGACTGCTCTGTCTTTTCTATCATTACATTTTCTCTTACATTCTTCATTGACTGCAGATTCAGCAATTGCAGCCTTCTTGTGAGTTGCAGCACGCCAGGTCTTGTTTTAGTTTTTCTTCTCTACATGCATAGTAGCTTCTTTCAGTCTTGACAGACTATAGATACCCACTGTAAGAGTTCCTGCATGTGGAATTTTTTGTAGCAAGAGTTGCACAATCTTCAACCACACTTCTCCTGAGTCAGCATTGTTGAATACCAGTGGCAAGTGGAGGTTCAGGGAGACTGGAAATAATGCCAAGATAAGAAGGTACAGACAGTGCCTAAAATTCCCAAATGGTCACCTATCTGGTGCTAGCCAGGCTTAATGTTGCTTAACTTTGATGAGAATCGGTGTGTCAACGTGATTATGCCATACATACATACATACATACATACATACGTACATGCATACATACATACATACATACGTACATGCATACATACATACATACATACATGAATCACACATACATGTATGTATACATACATGCATGCATATGCATATATACACTCGCATTAAGAAACCAGCAACAACAAAAATCTCAGACATGTTTCTTCTTAAAATATAATAGTCTAGGTATTTCTACATTAATTAGTTTGCAGAATGATTCCAAAATATGGCATCGAGTCTGCTCACATTTTCCACAATGGCACCCTATCGAGCCAGCGATGGTGTATTTTTTCATGGTTGCCTGGAAGCTATGCCTGTATTTAGGAGCAGAATTGAATCCACTCAAACATTATTTTAACCTTTGAAGGTTGTAAACGTGATGGCTAAACCGGCAGGCACTTCAAGGTGAGATTAAACATTATTTATCGACAGTTACTGATCTTGTTGAGTAAGTGAAATCTTAACATTTATGTAACTACTATCAGCTACAGAAGAGTGCTCTATTCGTTTTATATGAAAAGCTCTGCATTATTGGTAATGAAATTGTAAATAAAATTAAATAAAATACATAAGAATAACCGAGAGGGTTATTCTATAAGTATGACTTGTTTTGGAGAGTGACTCTAATCGGAAATATTGGAGGAATTTATAAAAATGAATGAAACCAAATGATAATTACCGAAAAACCTGCATCAGGTAGCATGTCCATTTTGGAGTTATGTGTAGCGCCTGTGCTTGTATTCCTTTAATGTCTTTTTGTAGAATGGGGGAAAATTTATTTATTAATGCTAATATGTTATTTTATTAATATGGAGCTGAAATTATAATTTTCTCACCTTGATTAATTTTAATTTATTTCTATGAGAAAATCATCAAATTATCAGATAAAATGTACGAATTTATACATTTGAATAAAACTGACAAATAATTACCGGAAAACATGCATCAGGTAATGGCAGGTAGTGTGACCATTTTGGATTTATGTGTAGCGCCTGTGTTTGTATTCTTATAATGTCTTTTTTATAGAAGGTAAATATTTTTATAGAGGGGAAATATTGAGTTAATTTTATTAATACTGCGATGATAGTGAGTGATTTCATCTCTCAACACATGTAATGTGTGTGTGTGTGTGTGTGTGTGTGTGTGTGTGTGTGTGTGTGTGTGTGTGTGTGTGTGTGTGTGTGTGTGTGTGTGTGTGTGATAAAAATATGAATAAATATTCAAAATGAATAAAAGTAAAAAATTTCTTTGCAGAAGTGAGTTCCGTTTTTGGTTATCATCGAATGTTTGTTCATTCTCATCTGCCTCGGGATTATTAAGAGGGGCTGATATATTTTGATATTATGCCCTGTAGCACTTTATAATAAGTAGAAAAAATGAATCAAAACGCACCTCAATATATATATATATATATATATATATATATATATATATATATATATATATATATATATATACTCACCAGCAGGTCGTCCAGCGTTGTCTGGTCGTAAAATATGCTTAAATATGATATTTTAATTTATGCAGATTCCATATTTTTTATTACAGAGCCTACGTAAAATAAATTTAAATATATTTTACTATCTGCAGATTCTGTATTTATTATTATTGAGCCAATACTCTATTTATTATTATATTGTACCCTTTATATATATTATTTCAAAAGTAAAAGAAAATATGATTTGGGTGCTATCAGCTAGAATCAAAACCAAAACATTTAGTGTTTCAGTCTTGTCGTTAATGTTTGAGTTATCATCAAATCGATAAGAAATAATTAAAAATGAACCAACTTTAATGTATGAATATATTTTTGCACATGCGTAAAAGTAACAGATTTAGTCGACTTACTGCTGCCAAGTTCAATTCTGTTTCAATTTTGACCCGTTAGCAGCTATATTTACTGGCTAAAAACCATGTCGAATTTATTCCCCAGGTCCAAATCCTCTATATATCAAGTTCTAAGTCTTAAATAAATTGACAGAGCAGTTTGGTAGAGACTGTTCGTAAGACAGACAAGCTCACTTCATATATATATATATATATATATATATATATATATTTCAAAATATATAGTTTATAAATAAATATTTGTATTTTCAGCTGTCACATTCGTGATCGAGCACTTTATTTCTTTTCATCACCTCATGGCACGTTATATATATATATATATATATATATATATATATATATATATATATATATATATATATATATATATATAATTATATATATATATATATTTAGAATTATATATATATATATATATATATATATTTAGAATTATATATATATATATATATATATATATATATATATATATATATATATATATATATGTAATTCTAAAAGAATACTCGATGGATAAAATTAATTCTCTAAAGAGAACAGTTTTACACCACTTTTATTATGTCCCCTTAGAAAGATTAAAATTAAACCTATTTTTCACTCTCTCTCTCTCTCTCTCTCTCTCTCTCTCTCTCTCTCTCTCTCTCTCTCTCTCTGGGACTCTAATGATCGCTAATTTTTCATTGAGACAAAGATAACAAGTAGGGCTGTGTGCCATAAATGTTGGAGCTTTAAATGCTTTACTTTACTATTCATCTTATGATATGTACTGAGAAATATTGTCCTCCTCACTTGGGTTGGTAAATGATGTTTTCTGGTTAGAGTGTCTGGTTTGTGCTAGTACCCCACACACAGCGTGTAGGATTTTGTTTTTTGATGTAGGATTATCTTCTATGAAGTTTATGAATTATAAACATCAATATTTCTTATCAAGTGTAATTAGGATTCTTTAAGGTCACATAGGCCAATATATTTAACCATTAAGAAATAAAGATAAAACATGCAGTTAATAGCAATAAATCGTTATAAATAAATAAAAAAATTGTAATCTAAATTAAGTTTACTAGCTTCCATTATAGTACAGAATATTATCTTCTTCATTTGATTGCAATTGAAATGGGTACAATGGTAAATAAAAAAGAAAAAGAAAAAAAACTAAGATAACAAAAAACTTTCTTCACTTTCACTAAGCTTTTAATAATTTACTAGCAGGCCATCAGGCGTTGCCCGGTCGTAAAACACACTTAAATATGATATGTTAGTTCATGCAGATTACGTATGTATTATTGTAGAGATAATTAGCTATCGATTATTATATAGAACCTAATATATAGTAGTGAGAAAAAAAAAACTAAAAAATAATATATATGACTTAGGTACCATCAACTAGAACTGAAACCAAAACATACAACTCTCCACTCTTACCTTCTGAGCCATGCCCATACGCATGTATTCACCTGTCATCCCGTTTTTTTAAAAGATGGAATCGCCCGATCGTCGAAGACAAGATGCAAGCAAGCAAGAAAGCAAATACGGTTCACAAAATGTTATAATTATATAGATAACAGTCTCATTTTCGTTAATCTCGCTCTTTCTTTCTCTCTATATATATAATGTAACCTGGATATAAGAGACTTCTGCCCACAACCCTGCCGCGCTCTTATATCCGGGTTTAACATATCCGGGGATGGTCTTATATCCGGGTTACACTGTACATTAATACAGGCTCTATTTTGGGACATGAGAAAATCTCTTATATCCGTTTTTATTATATTCAGGTCTCTTATACCAGGGTTACACTCTGTGTGTGTGTGTGTGTGTGTGTGTGTGTGTGTGTGTGTGTGTGTGTGTGTGTGTGTGTGTGTGTGTGTGTATACAGAAAGAGATAGATAGAGAGAAGGAGAGTTCACGTTATTTGGTTGAGTATTACTTCTTCAGTATAAGTGTTTTTGTCTGTCTTGACCAAGGGGACTAAGAATCGTGGCTTAAGTCTGTGCACATATATAAAAAAAAGAAAACTGTACCGCAAACAAACTGATGTCTCCGCCGAAAAAACTCAAGTTCCAATTCCAAGAAAAAAAAATCTTATTGTTTCGAGAAGACAATCTTGTTTATGCAGAATAAAAAATGGTTCATGAATTGATACGACTTACAGGGAAAATGTCTAAAGACCAATCGGCGCAACGAATGCTTGAAAAAAAAAACACATCCAAGATGGCATTGCAAAGTTTCCAAACTATGCATAAAGCTACTTATATAATACTTTATGAATAACATTTTTGTTTCCTTTGTAGCTTTAAAAATATTCTAATACAACATATGAAATAGAAAGAGTGAAACACTGAGCATTAAATAATTTTTGTTGTTCTAAATATAAAATTCCATTTTTCATGCATTAAATTTATATTTTCTTGATTTTTTTCGTTCAAACTTCATTTCTTTTATAATTTGATAGTATAGAACTCAAAAGTAATCAATATATATTAAGTTATTTCAAAAGTAAAAAAAAAAAATGACTTGGGCGCTATCAACTAGAATGTGTTCCATTCTTAGTCATTAGCGTTTGAGCTATCATCAAATGGATAAGAAATAGTTAAAAATGAACCAACTTTAATGTATAAATGTATTTTTCTGCATGCGTAAAAGTAACAGATTTAGTCGATTTCAATTTTGTATTTCTAGTGTAATATTAAAGCCATCATTAAATGTATTGTTAATTCTAACACGACTTTGAGTATTTCTGTACATTGCTTGAACAACATTCCCCAAGCACTGGCTTGTCTCTAGTTTACGTTAAATCGACCAAACACTCTCTCATGGTACTCTCTCAAAACCATTCTCCACATGCACAAAAGCAAAATACAAGTTCAGTTCTTCTTATCAATGAAAAACTAAAACTGGTAGCCTCTCACCGTAAAAGCTTCCTTGAGAAATTACGTCACACAACAACATCTCGACTCAAAGTCACATGATAAACCACTTAAGATATTGGAGAGATGAGTTGATGATAACTTGTTCATGGTGGATGGCACGATCTAAATAGCAACATACAGATGTTGGAAATCATTCACAAAACGTCCAACATTTGTGTATGGCATAATTACGTTGACACACACGTTCTTGTGAGATCACTGAAATTAAGCAACGTTGAGCCTGGTCACTATCAAATGTGTGTCGACATGACAATACCTGTATAGGTAGCATGTTCTTGTTCCGTCAGCCATTACTAGGTAGAAATCCTAAGCAATTCGCAATTGTATTTTGAGTGTCACCCACACTAAGGATTAAATCTTCAACCTCCAGAAATGTGTAACTTTACAATTGAACCTTATCAAGCACTTTATCCATTACACCACGGATAATTCTAGTATGAATTTTAGGAGCCCTAAACCTATTCTGTTTTCTAGATGTACAATTTAACTACTTATCACGACTGATGGAACGCGCATACAACCCCTGTGGCTGACTGGGACAGTTTCCAGAAGTTCATACTGGAACTGCCTCTATGCTCTGTGTTCAAAAACAATGCGTCCTTTATAGCATCTGACTTAACTGTCGACAGAAACAACTACATATCATCCCAGACATTTCAACTGGTACACCCCTTGACTGTGCTGCCACCCTTGCTCATAGAAACTACTACTTCAACTGCTTTAAATAGAATAGATGTTGGTACTTGTGCATAATTTGAACTAGACGTAACTCAACGTCTGATCGGCGTTGCTCGGAACACGGCGTTAATCGTCGAGCTTCACCGATTATGAAAGCGTAGCAAACGCTGCTCCAAAAAATAAATAAATAAATAAATAAAGGAAACATGTAAACATAATACTTTTAACAGAAGAAATAATCAAAACAAAAAATAAACCAAGAAACAACAAGATTTTTTGTTTTATTCTTTTGTAATATAAGTTTTTTTTACTGTAATTTGTTTTTGTGTAACAATTAAAGAAACTTTTTTTTCAAGACAAAGATTAATAAATTATGTTTTTTTTTTTCGGTAATGGTGGTTCTTAACATGAGGAGGTTGGGGAGGGGTGTCTATTCCGAAAGCCGTTGTAACATGGGGAGGTTGGGGGGGGGGGGGTTCCGTGCGCGTGCATCTCCACCCACATCCATTCTTCTTAGATCTTCTTTTGGTGATGATGCACTTCTTGCCGCAGGTTTTTTTTTTTCTTGGGAGGGGGGTCAGCAATTAATTTTGTTTTTCTTGACAATATGAGACCTTTTGTCCTGGCGTCATCAAATATTTTTCCAAACTGGATATATTCATTTGTTTTTTTTTTGTTTTTTTACAATTTTCAGAAAAGGGCTGTTGCAGGTGTGTGCTGCTTAATAAATTTAATGATTTTTTTTATTTCTGTCCAGTTTTTATTTCGAAAAGTTCATCTGCTACTTTGCAGTGCATTGATTGGTTGATCGACGTCTTATATCACATTACAATCAAACCCGAGTGCATCATGTCATATTCCGAGCAAAACTGATCGGACGCTGAGTTACATCTGGTTCAAATTATGCGCAAGTACCTAGATGCTCTGTAACTGCAACTAAAGTCACCTTTAAGATTGCCAAAAAAAGAATTATAGGAAACTCGAGAGAGTCATACACTCAATCCATCAAGTCCAGAGTAGAAAAATAGAGACTTGGCGCCCATGGTTTTTTATGTAGATATGGTTCCAAGTAACCCCTTCAATCCAAGTGGCAATATGCTTCTTTCGGCTGAATAAGATCGTGAACAGATGCACGTCCTTAATCGTGACTTTCACCAATAGTCCTCAGGTGATCTAGTCAGCATTTGACAAAGACAAATTTGTCAATAACTTTGCAGCAAACTAAACCCTATGCAATCAGGACCACCTACTTTCTGAATTTCCTCAAATGACCGAAAATAATCTGAGCAATATCTACATATCCGTTCGTAATGTTGCCATGCTCATCAAAAACCTTGATGTAAACAAAGCAACTGGTCCTGACAATATTCCAGTCAGAGTATTAAAAAAGCTACAATCAGAACTAGCACCCATTCTTGCAAAGCCGTTCAATCGATGCCTAAGGTGAAATATTGGAAAACCTTGTTAGTCTGTGCAGTTTTAAAAATACTGGGGATCAGTCTTCAGCATCTCAGTACAGAACAATTAGTCTTTCGTGCATGATGAGTAAGTTGCTTGAATCCATACTAAATATAGAAATTGCCAACAACCTTGGCAAAAATAACCTACTCAGTGACAAGCAGTATTGTTTCCGTCCTGAGAGAACTACTCTAATAGTTTCTTCCCTCAGACAGCTAGACTTTGGAATTTCTTCCTGGTCCCTGACTGTACTTAACTCACAGCCTTCTAATGAGACGATTCCAATATTTTTCCAGATTCCGATACAATTACCAATTCCATACAAAATTCCTGATTCCAAATATTTATAAATCTCTAAGTATTTAACTATAAAATTGTTATTTTTTCCTATTACTGTAAAAAAAATGCATGTAAAATCTGCATATATTTTCTCAAACGTAAAAACACACTTGCGCGGAGTGAGTGGGGGGGGGTGACCCCCTAGTTTTTCTTTTTACTGGTAATTAAAAATCAATAAATATTTATTATTTTATTATTGTTACCAACAGTGGAAGATGTTGCTTTAAACAAAATCAAATAAAAATGATAATTAAAGGAATCGTTTTTGGCATCGGAAAATAAGCACAAATTTTTCCGATTCCAATATCCCAAATCGTTCCCATTTTTCCGATTCCCGATTCTGATTTTGATTAATCGTCCTGTCACTACTTCTAAATATTTTTTGCTTTAATATTGTTACTTATTTATCTTTATTGACTAGTCAATCACAAAGCAGCCAAATTTAAACATTTTTATAATGACCCATATAAATGATCCTTAGCAAACTCCTGGTGTCGTTTTCTTATGATCAAAAATATTTATCAGGAAGCAGAAGCGACTCTTAACCTCCAAACAAAAAAGTACTGTGTTACAAAAGGCAGCATACGCAAGCACAGTCTGTGCATTCTATTAAAATGATGTGGTTTGGCTAATCTATTTTCCTTTGAACTGACACACATTAATGATTTTGCTTCTAAATAAATCCTGGCTATCTTGCTCCAACATTTTTTGCCAACATTCTGTACATTTTGCCCAACAGTTTTTTGGCAATATTTTGTGCATTTTGCTCCAACATTTTCTGACAACATTGTGTGCATTTTGTTCAAACATTTTCTGGCACAATTGTGTGTATTTTGTTCAAACGTTTTCTGGCAACATTGTGTGCATTTTGTTCAGACATTTTTTAGCATCATTGTATGCATTTTGCTCCAACATTTTTGGCACCATTGTGTACATTTTTTTCCAACATTTTCTGGCATTATTGTGTGCATTTTGCTCAAATATTTTTGGCAAAATTTGGTTCCTTCTTATAAAATGTTGATACCAAGGGCGTTTCTTCTTGCCACAACTGCAAAGTAATTTCTTTGCTTTTTTCCTTCGTGTGCTTAACATAAAACAGAATCTTCATAAATAAAGTTCCTTTCCAAAAACTTCCAAACTGTGGAACACATTGTCACAAGATTGTTTCCCTAAGGGCTGCAACATGGTGATCTTTAGATTCAACTTACATCAATAAACACTTCGCATAAACCGTCCTCAAATTTTTATTTATTATTTTCAATCCTCTCATAATATTCATCGTTAAACTAACAATCGCATTTAACTTTTATCCTCGAGTGGCTTCTTGCTTTGATAAGTGGTGACTTATAAATAAATTGATAACTGTTTCGCCGTATCACGATTACTTAATGGAGTTAAACATGACGAATGTTTCAAGCTGAATTTCGAAACCCAAGCTCTAGTACAGTAGTCAACAATCTTACTACGAAAGTGAAGGAAGTTATGTTTTCACATTCAGCGAGCATTATTGATTTCCCAAAAGAATTCAATTCTAAGAGTAATGCTTTATGTTGAGTGGAAACTTATTTCCTATACATAGAGCTCAATCCATGCAAAGGAAACCAAATGTAATGATTCACAGACAATATATTTTTTTTGTTTTATCACGATGTCTCGGGGAGAGGGGGAAAGAGAGAAAGAGAGAGGGAGAGAAAGAGAGAGGAGGGAGGGAAGGAGGGACAGGAGGGAGGTTGGGTGAGAGGGGGTTAGGAAGATAGTACAATATCTCGAAGATTTTGAAACTAAGTTAATGAAGTTAAAGAGAGTTTTGAGTTGTAAACATGATCAGTTTCTACATGGCGTTCGTCTGCTCAAAGAAACGCGATCAAATTTACTTATATTAACCGAGTGAAACTCGCTAACGGCGTCAGCTTGTTTACCAAACGAGCCATGTCACTCTCCCGGTTCTAGCATCTCAAACGTATATGGAGAAGAAAAAAATATATATATATATAATTATATAATAATTGCATGTATCTGCACAGCCACCGCGTTCGTATGCAAAGTACTTCAGGCAACTAAGTTGTCTTTTTTTTTCTTTCTTTCTTTTTCTATTAAATTTATAACGCACGTACCATTAAGGATGAAGAAACTTGCAACACAGAGCAATATAAGATACACGCACACACATACACAGATAATGTGCACCTGGGCAAACATAGAGGAACACGCATAACAGTGATACACACTCACATACACATATGCCATTCTACAAACATACAAACATACAATGTATATATATATATATATATATATATATATATATTTATATATATATGTATATATTTATATATATATATATATATATATATATATATATATATATATATATGCCCTCATTATTACGTATATATTTATGCATTTTATTCCACGTATGTGTTTTTAATCTTTCTGTATATATGTGTATGCACGCGTGTACATATGTATGCGTTTATGGTGTGTATGTAAAGATTACATGCGTACGTACATGTGTGCACACGAGATATTCATTGAAATATGAATGTGTACATGCATAAATACATGCGTACGTACATGTGTGCACACGAGAAATTCATTGAAATATGAATGTGTACATGCATAAATATATCCGTACGTACATGTGTGCACACGAGATATTCATTGAAATATGAATGTGTACAAATACATCTTTACATACACACCATAAACGCATACATATGTACACGCGTGCATACACATATATACAGAAAGATTAAAAACACATACGTGGAATAAAATGCATAAATATATACGTAATAATGAGGGCATATATATATATGTATATATATATGTCAAAATATCGTTAATTCACTACCCGCACAGCAACAGCCGTATAGCGTAATGGTAAGGAGCCTTGACTGTCGTTTACGCGGTCGGTTTTTGATCCTGGCTTGAGGTAGTCGCCTGTCTAGCCGCACTGATGGGTTGTGAAATAGCGAAACAGTACTGTATGTGGATGACTATATATATATATACATATATATATATATATATATATATATATATATATATATATATATATATATATATATATATAGTCACTGATGAGATGCAGTACATCGAACCCCACTTTTGGTCTGGCGTTGTCCGTTGTCGATGCAATTGCTCGATTCTATCTAATTCTGGGTTTTAGCTTTATTATGGAAAAGTGTATGTGAACGGGTATATATATATATATATATATATATATATATATATATATATATATATATATATATATATATATATATAACAGTAGTATGTGTGTATCTATGTGTCTGTAGGAAAATATTTAACCGATAAACTCTTAAACTACTGGTCACATAACACAGAAATTAACAGGAAATAGTAATCATATACCAAGGATGGTTTATAACGAGTAAAATATTTGCTTGGATGGATGAATAACGTATACAGAAATATATCGGCAAATTGAAATGCAAACTGCTCATTTCAACGTGCCGATATATTTCTATTACTTTTGCGTATGCGCAGATTCATTCTAGCTTGAAGCGGTTTAATTAAAAAAATTTCTTATATACCTGTCGATAGCTCAAATAGTAGGAAACGTTGTTGGAGCACTAAATGTTTTCCTTTATATATTAGGTACAACATAATATTCAATAGTGAATTTTCTCTGTAATAATGAATAGGAAATCTGCTTGATTTAAAATATATTTAAGCGTATTTAAAATTGAAATACATACGAAATACATTTAAAAGCCAAATTACAACGCAAAATTACGAAAATAAACGAATATTTACTTGTTTAAAATTAATAGATTTTGGAGTTATACGGCTTCATCAGAATTTTATATTTTTTCTTTTTTTTTCCTCGCCATGATGTTAAGTTGGGGGAAAAAAGTTAACGAAGTGTCCGTGTGCTGTTATCTGCGGTGTTGTTTTTGAAATGCCGGAAAAATACGTTTGGCAACGCGATTTGAAATTCAGGGTAGTTTTGTGTATGTGTGTGTGTGTGTGTGTGTGTGTGTGTGTGTGTGTGTGTGTGTGTGTGTGTGTGTGTGGAATTTGAATTTTGA
>NC_136502.1:15668674-15703674 GCF_053919585.1 Euprymna scolopes | reverse complement strand
GCCAGTGATTTTTAGTAATTTTCAATCTGTGTTCTTTACCTAAGAAAATGAATTCTAATCGATTTCATTAGTTACATACTATATCCTGCCGGATATTTGACTAAACGATATTTGATTTTGCCTAGCCAGTGATTTTTTAGTAACTTCCAGTCTGTGTTCTTTACCTAAGAAAATGAATTCTAATCGATTTCATTAATTACATACTCTCGGATATTTCTTTCATTAACATAATTTTCTATGGAGTCTCCATTTACTTTCATTGGTTAATCAACAGAAATGATCATCCAATTGAAATTGTAAATGATGACAGCCAATAAATACACTGTCCCTCATAATACTTTGGTTAAAGCTGTTCCTCTAATGCATAATAAAACTTTAATTTCACAAACACATGCATACATTTCAGAAGCCAAACTTATAAATAATTTTTGGAGATCAATAAAGATAATTGATATTATGTGGATTTGTTCCATGGCATAAAAAATAAAGTACTAGATAAAATTTAGTTTTAAGTGACCTCTTTTGATGCTTGTAGGTTCAATCCTCAGTGCAGGCGATACTAAGAATACAATTACTAATTACTTAAGACTTCTACCTGGTCATGGCGAATGGAACGAAAGCCTCGTGGATTAAATAATAGGTTTGAAATTCTGTACAGATTTCAAATTCGACTGAAAGATTCCTCCATTCGAAAAACTACACCTGAAAAAGCATAGAGATTACATCGTCTGAAACATTATGAAAATAACATTCAATATGAGAATAGTAGTCCGAAATATCCAAAAGATGCAAATTAAAAATAACTTTCGCTTATTGGAAATTAATATGATTTTCAGTTACTTACAAACATGCATGGCAAACCTAAAGTATTTTTTTTTTTACTTTTACACGTAAAGGCACATTGCATTGCAAATCGAATAACGTGGTCGATTAATGTAATTCAATAGAGTAATAATTCAATGTTTAACGTAAGTCCATTATATAATTACTGATTTGTGAGGTTACAGTTGATTTTAGTTTGACCAGTTTTTCTACAAATCCTAGATTATATAGAGTAGTCTCCCTTTTCATTTAAAATACTTTGTACAGTTAACTCCTATTGAATATCAGAATCAAAGACATGAACATTTCCATAACAACAAATAGTTTCATAAGATTTGTTTTGTATTCATATGTATTAACTAAACGACACTGAAATACTTATTTTTAACTTTTAATCTTTTATTTAAACAAAAAGCAAAAACAAAATAATAATAATTGAAAATAAAACGCCAGCTTTACAAATAAAAGAAACAGTACAGGTTTTATTGTATTTTTTTAATCAAACGCCGTTAATAATGCTGCAATAATTATATTCTATATAGTATTAAAAGCAAATGGTTTTAATTGCTAGACTTTTTCTTTCTCCACTACCCATAGAGGTATGTACGGAAGTTGGTTCTAAGGTAACCTCGTTTACTGCAGAACGTGGTAAAATGAAAATGCTGGCCCCCCGTATCTATAATAAAGTTTATTTTAGTAACTTATTTTAGCATTAACTTCTAATAGAGAAACCAGAGGGAGCAAGGACAATCCGCCTATTTTTGAGTTCACACGTTACTGTTAAAACCAACTTTATTATAAGAGCGAATCTTAACAAAGTGCCAAAATGGAAGCTGTAGTAACTAAAGCCATTTGCTCTTTAGCGTTTATTGGAATCAGTTCACGATTCAGCCGGCACACTTATGCCAAACACTGGTCAAGGCAGGTGAAGCCTTTCAGTAGGTCTTGCATGAAATCCTTCTCATTAAAAAATTAATTTGCACAATATTACGTGGCGACTATATAAAATAATCAAATCCTCCCAAACCACAAGAAATATCAATGTTATCCTGGATGTTCGTACATTCACACAACATGACATCAACGCAGGTAGACCTCCGGAGTTGATCCTTGGATCTTTATTATTCATGATCTTCAGAAATGATATTCCTGATGAAATTGTGTCTGAGATGAGTATCTTTGCCAATGGCATCGTGCCTAGTCCTTGGCATGTTGGTAAGACGATCGATTTCCATGGAAATTCTTCTGGTCTGAAGTTGAATGAGAATATATATATATATATATATATATATATATATATATATATATATATATATATATAACTACTTCTACGTTTAAGTATTTACTTCAACAGAGCTAGGCAGTTTAAGTATTTACTTCAACAGAGCTAGGCAGTATGCTATAAAAAGTATATATATATATATATATATATATATATATATATATATATATATATATATATGCTCATCACTTTCACTGCACTGAAGAAGACTGAAGGCTCGGTCGAAATTATGTACTTGTAAAAAACGTTTTTAATTTTTTTTCATAATATTTTGTTATAAGCTTTTATACTTTTCGTATTCTTTTTTATACATTTCCATTCATATATAAATATATTGTGCGTGTGAAGTTCCTTTCCTTTAACAATTATAAGAAACATTTTCAACCACCGATTGCCATGGCTAAAAGTACCCTAGGGTCCAACATATAAACTCCTTGGTCTAACAGTCACAAATAACATGAATTGAAACAAATGCATGTAAGATAATACCGAGGCTAAACAAGTTATTTCTACGCATGCGCAAATATACATGTATACCTTTAACATATTTTTTTCAAGTTTTTATATAGGTATGAACTTTGATCAGATGGTAACGAATAAAGCTAGAGAGATACAGGTTTTAGTTTCAATTCTAGCTGATGGCACCCAAGTCATTTTATTTTTAATTTTTGAAATAGCTACCATATATTGGGTACAATATAATAATCAATAGAGTATTGGATCCATAATAATAAATATTAAATCGGCATAAACTAAAATATCATGTTTAAGCATGCTTTACGACTGGGCAACGCCAGACGGCCTGCTAGTTTTAGTACAAAACTTTGTGATCGAAAATCTTGAAAAAGTATGAGAAGAGGGTTCGGTTTTGTTGTTTTTTTTTTAATGTCAGCTTTTGCCGAATTATTTTGATGCATAATTCGATAACTTGTGTTAAGTTTTTTCTGTTTCAAGTTATTTATGGTGTTTAGTTTGGTTGTTTTGTTTTACGGCATATCAACCCTTTTTCGGGTTATTTAATGTCGAATCCAGTAATTTTGGAAACAGTTTTTATACCTCAAGGTCTTTATCTCTTCAAAACTTTTATTAACTCTTTGGTTTGGTTTTGTTGTTTTATAGTATACCAACCCATTTTGGGTCATTTAATGCCGAATCCATTAATTAAAAAAAAAAAAAGGTTTCATGCTTCAAGTTCTTTATTATTCATGATGTTTGGTTTGGTTGTTTTGTAGAGAAAAATTGTTTGTTTGTTTGTTTGTTTGTAACTTTGCAGAACATGATTAAGCTTCATAAAGAGAAAAGGAAAAAACAATAGCACCAACATATTGTGCATTTTAGTCCAATAGGCCAGTATTCTCAGACAGCCTGATCTAGTAGAACCAGATGTGAGGAAAAGGATCTCGAAAGCAAAAGATTTAAAAGTATTAATAATTAGTGGCATTTACAATTTTGCATTTAGCATTTATTTAATCTGTTTACTGCTTTTCTCCATGTTAACAATTAATAGTTATGCATAATTAACTACAAGTTAACTCAGAAATAATACTTAGTATGTTAACTTTCAATGCACATTTCATCACTATCCGGCGTCAAGAGAGAACATAAAAACCTAGCAGACATTGACATGTCTAAGGTTTTACTGTGAACAGATTTGTCAGAACAATTCAGCATGAGGATACCATCTCTACAAGAAAACCCTGACCTTTCAAAACCCTTTGAACATTCAAAATTACATGCTGTTCGAAGCTGAAATAACCCACACTGACTTATACGGCATAGTCATGTTGACACACCAGTTCTCATCAAATCACCAAAGGTAAGCAACGTTGAGCCTGGTCATTACTAAAACGGGTGACCAATTTGGGAATTCCAGGCGCTGTATGTAGGAGGATGCTGACACCTCCCTGCAAGAGTTGCGAAAACCTAACGTCGTCTCATCTTCCCTGACGGGGATTTACATGCAACTGGGGGCCGTTTGTGAATTTCATACTCCCATGGAACTTCTTCCTTTGGAGGAAGTCGTTTAAACACAAATAGGGTTAGTGCTGTTTCACACACACACACACACACACACACAGTGATTTATACAAAAAATGGTGCACCTTCTCCAAATGATGTTGCCTATGCTGGATATTCAACCAGACTAGATGAATTCTGTCCTTAAATCCATGAAAGATGAAGAGACCACTAAAAAGATATCCTTTAACATAGGTAACTGACCAATTAGGGAGAAGGAAATATAATATTCTTAGTGTCTTTACTAACATTTGAAAGAGCTTTACAAGAATAGTCGAATATCTATGTGTTAGCTCAAAGAAGTGGGGGGGGGGCTCTTGATTTCTTAAAACTTAGCCTAAAGTAAAATGAAAGTGTCAAGCACAATATTACATATTTTAAACCAAACTCTATAATCCACTTTGTTTAAGGAAGCTAGGAGCCTGGATGACGATCGTGAGGTCGGTGTTCGCACCCGGAATCTGTAAACGGCAACCACAAGGTTTTACTTTACTTTATTTATAACTTGGGCAATAATATTTATGGAAATTTAAAAATAAACATAGTAACACATGGTTA
Source organism: Euprymna scolopes (assembly GCF_053919585.1). NCBI lineage: Eukaryota > Metazoa > Mollusca > Cephalopoda > Sepiida > Sepiolidae > Euprymna > Euprymna scolopes. The sequence goes on along the minus strand of NC_136502.1, from coordinate 15,698,996 downwards.
AGGGCAAGGAGCAGGTATTTCTTCAAAATTCTCAAATGTTCCCCAAAACATCGGGCGAGTTCCTGCTAGTATATAATGGGACTGATGAATATATATATATATATATATATATATATATATATATATATATATATATATATATATATATATATATAGTAAGTTATAAAATATATATGCCGCTTAAGCTACACAGAATATTCCGTGTTTCATCCACGCTAAGATTCATCAGGCTTATGATGTGTGAGTGTACATATATATATATATATATATATATATATATATATATATATATATATATATATATATATATATATATATATAATGATATATAATACTAGTAAAAGTACCCGTCGTTGACTGGGTTCAAAAACAGCCTACAGAAAATGGACTCTGATTTATGAAAGCATGATAAGTTATGAAAAGGAAGGGTTGTAAAGAAATAGCTTCGAATTTGGGGGTATCAAAACCAAAGCAAAATATGATGAAAGTAAAAATAAAATAGATAAACCCCATAATTTATTATACCATACCTGTTCACACTGAAACATTTATCACAATGTTCTGTGGATCTATATTAAAAAACCTTGTTAAACTTTGTGACATATTTCCATTCTATGGAGGTCAGGCACGAACGAACACCCCATACTTTTATTATACCATATTTCTTCAAACTGAAACATAATTATCAAAGTATATTTACGCAGATAGATATGAAAAGTCTTTATTAAAGTTTGTGCCTATTTCCATTCTATGGAGGCCAGGCACGAACGCAGACCCCACAATTTTATTATACCATCCTTATTTAAGTTAAAACATACTTATCAAAGTATTATTATGTACATCTATATCAAACACACTTGTAAACGTGTTTTGTTTTTTCAATTTTTCAATTTTTTATTTCCATACTTTGTGGACCAGGCGCGAATGCAACCCCCCCCCCCCAATTTTAATGAACCACCAATCTGCCAGATCAAACATACCTATTCTTGTGTCTCAATGCATCTTCTATCATTATATGTAATCAGTTTTCTATAATAGTCAACCATATTGGAGGCTATTCGTGACCAGACACACACACACAGACGTTCAGCTTTATATTATAGAAGAGATATATATATATATATATATATATATATATATATATACGCACACACACACACAAACACACACACACACACACACACATATATATATATATATATATATATATATATATATATATATATATATATATATACTAGCAGAGCAGAGATACCCGACGTTGCTCTGGATTGAATTAAGATCAATGAATTTCCACAACTCCAATACTTTTATCGGTTAAATCACCCATATTCCAATCAAATCGATTGATTGCCTGCTCTAGTCGGGGACCTACCATACTGCAACGGGAAGAAGCTTCACATGCCTCCATGCAGTGATTTAATCCACAAAACATTGTAGTTTCAATTACACTGTAGAGAACCTACTGTTGATTTTATGAAATTGTTTTTATATAATGGCTTGAAGTAAAGTAAAAAATGCAAAAATTAAGTATCATACTTCAATTATGCTCTAAACAGAAACATTTATTTTGAACGCGCCCCTGTCTTGTCAAAGAACCTACTATTGATTTTATACGCTGGGCTTTTTTGCTTGTGCGGTGATAAAACTCCTCAAATGGGACTGTGATGTTAAGGTGTATAGGGATGTTAATTTTAGTAAAAATCGGATTTTTTCGATTATTAAGTTTTGATACTTATCGGAGGCATTCCAATAGAAAACAAGCCAAGAACACTCCCAGACGCATAAAGTACATTTCTATGAAATTTCCTAAAAATCGGCACAGCCATTTTTGAGTCCGTAGAAAACGAACTAGCACACACACACACACATACACATACACATACATACCCACACACACACACACACACACACACACACACACACACACACACACACACACCAAAATGGCTTATATTTTTTTTGTTTTTTTTTTTGTTTTTTTTTTTACATTTTCACCCCAAACAAGGCACATTGCCACTTTGGTGTAGGGGGCTACTATCAGGCAGCAACTACAGTGGCACTATGTAGGGATTTGGGCAGCAAGATGTCGGTTCACGTTGCACTTGAACTTCTGCATGTCAGTATAGTTGGGGAAGCAGAGACCTGGAATGGAATTCCAGAGTTTAGCGGTTCTGGGAAAGAAACTACTGGAGTAGAAAGATCTTTTACATCTAGGGATCTCTACTGTGTGGGGGTGGGATTTAGCTACCTGTCGGGTTTGTCGAGGGTGTCTACGTCGTGGGGGTACAAGTATCTGCAGTTCGTCAGAGCATTCACCATTAAAATACTTGTAGAACAAGCAGGGGGACGCAACGTTTCGTCGATATATATATATTATTGTGCGTGTGTAAATGTTGAAGAAAGTGATCAGCATGTATATCGCAACAGAGACAAACACACTGTCACAAAACGAGAGAGCATTGGCGATAAGTTTTTACAACTCTAAGCTTTCCGCATGCATGCAGAATCTTTTTTTTTTTTTTTTTTTTTTTTACAGCGCATCAAGAACCCTCCTCCTTTCTTCAGGCCTTATCTAAAAAAAATTCAGCTTCACTGTTTTTTTATTCCGACACTTCATGACAGGCACCGTCGAAACCTCCCATTCATATCCAGAGTCCAATAATAATAAACTAAAATTAAAAAAAAAACATGTAGACCACTTTCTTCTTCCCATATCCTAATCTTCCACTTAATTCTCCATTTGTTTTGCGATTTTTTAAATATTTTTTTTTTTTTTTAGTTTTTGGTTAATAGCTGTTTTTATTTTGGTTTGTTTTAAACTGAAAAGCAGTGTTTTTATTTTGTCTATTTCTTTATATTTTCAATTCTATTTTCTATATATTTTTTCAACACTTTTTTTATCACATATTTGACCGGCTGGTGACCCTTAGCTCTCAGTATGTTTTCTTTTCTTCCTGGATAAGAACAGCATTCGGTTCGTCCCATAAATTCTGTCCGTATTTTAATTCTTTGAAATTTGATCTTAATAATTATCAAATTCTGTGGACCGTCCGGGCGTCCTAACTTGCTTCAATCTTGTCACCGTGCATGCACGTGTATATATTTATATGAGGGTGCGGGCGGGTGAATATATATATATATATATATATATATATATATATATATATATATATATATATATATATATATATATATATATATATATATATTATAAAACTCTGTGGACTGCTTGGGTATCCTTGCTTGCTTGTTTGAATCTTGCAAATTTTGGTTTTGGTTTTGGTTTCAATTGTAGTTAGTGACACCCAAATCATATTTTTTACTTTTGAAATCACGACTATATATTGGATACAATATAATATATAATAATTGATAGAAAATTGACTCTATGATATTAAATATGAAATCTGCATTAATTAAAATATTATATTAAGTGTATTTTACGACTGTGCAATGCTGGGCGCCCCTGCTAGTAATAAATAAATGTCTAATGAATCTTTCTCAACCTTATTTTACCCTTGCATAGCAAATAAATTACATGGACGTATATATTTTGAAATAACTGGTTTCAAGAAAAATTTATATATTAGTGTTGGGACGATTAATCAGAATCCAGAATCAGAACTTTTTAAGATGATCGAAACGATTCTTTTCAGTTTTTGTTTGTTTATTTGGGATTTAAACCTTATTTTCCATTGCTGATGCTAATGATGAATTAATAAATATTTATTTATTTTTTAATTAAAATTTATAGAAGCACACTATCACAAGTGTAGATGTTTTATGTTTGTGAAAATATATGCGCACATTACATGGGTTTTTAAGTTAATTCGAAAATTTATGCAAAAAAAAAACAACAACTTTGTACAGTAAATATTTAAAAATTTAAAATAATCAAAATTGATTATCGTATTGGAATCTAGAATTTAGAACAGAATTGATAATTGTATCAGAATCGGGAAAAATACTAGAATCGTCCCATCACTAATATTTATATTTATTTATTTATCTATTTATTGATTTTTTTGTCAAATTTCAATCATATATAGGTCTAGTCTGCTGATTGGCCACTGACTACTTGAAAGAGGTTTCACTGTTCGCTAAACATATTCCCGGTGATTGTTATGTTTTTCATAGTATAATAGATGCTGTCTATATCACAATATTACAATAAGCAAGAATAAGTGTGTTAGATATTAGCAAGCAACCCTGAAAAGAAAAGACATTTGATGGGTTGTGCACACACGCACACATGGATCTGATGTGAAGTATGCGGGATTTTCTATCATTGTCTAACAGAATGTATAATTTGACCCAGAAATATGTGAGAGGATATCGGTCAAAGAGTTGAAACAATAGACAAAGGAAATATAAAACATTCTATGATAAAAGAATGAGACGATATTATTTATAAAAACAAAGAGAAAGTCACTCAGTTGCTCAGAGAGAGAGAAAGGCTGTGTAACCATTTATTCACCGCCCGACAACCGCCTAAACCACCTGAACTACTACAAAAACGTCAAAAAAACAAGTAATAATTTATAATAAAAAGCTAATTTGTCGGTGTGAAAAAAAAGCAATATATATTTTTTATAGATCAACTATGGTGTGGTTTTACTCGCTGTCAGAGTGTATATATTTGATACCAGCAACAAAAGTAGATTAACAATTATATAGACTAGGCAAACGTATTTTGAACAACTGGCCACAGTGAATATGTAACAATTGTGCCTGTTTAATAATATTATGTCTATGTAATTAAATAATCAAAAGGACATTAGAATATCTAACGTTTTCTAGCAGAACCCTTAAGGATCTTATGGAAACCCCTCGTTGACAACTACTCAAGTAATTAATAAAAATATGTATTTGAGTAAATTTAGGTAGCAAGTTTTTATTGGTACAATTCCGATTGACGACAACAGAAAATTTGTAATTGCTGTCTCGACTCAGCGAGCAAGTTTCTGGGTCTCCTATGGTAATTTATGTAGTATGGATATTAGAGTTCTTTTATTGGTCATCTCAAATGTTTTCGATTTTCACGATCATCTTCAGAAGTTGGTTGTTTTTTTCTTTTCTTTTCTTTACTATGTTGTTATTGTTATTTTAGTTGTTTTATTCTTTTCCATAAGTTGGTTGAATACTACGAGTTGCTTCAGCTGCAAAATTTCTTTTTCTAATCACATGCTGTATTATGTGTCTCAAAAGCTTATCGTCACGTTTTAAGGAATTTAAGCAGTGACATTTTCATTAATATCTCATGTAAAATAAGATTTTATAAAATTAAATGTGTTTGAATACACATCTCTTCTTATATATAAAAGACGCTGTGAGTGTAAGTTTGTTCCCTATGGACTCCAAAATGGCTAAGCCGATTTATTTGAAATTTCACATAAATGAACTTTATGCGCCTGGGAGTGTTCTTAGATAAGTCTTGTATCAGAATGCCTCTGATAAGTACCAAAAATCGATAATCGAAAAAATTCAATTAAAAAAAACAGTCTAACATCACAAGTGCATTTGAGAAGTTTTATCACTGCACAAGCAGAAGGGCTCAGCGTATAAATCCAACAGTAGGTTATTTGATAAAACAAGGTCGTATTCGAAATGAATGTTTCTATTTAGAACACAACTGAACCATGATATCTGACCTTTGCATTTTAAACTTAAATTCAAACTATTATATAAAAATAATTTCATAAAATCTATGATAGGCTATTTTCAGTCCAATGTAGACTACAATGCATTTTAGACTACAATGCATTGTAGACTAAGTCATTGTGGGGCAGTATGTGAGAATCCTCTTCGTACATCGTGGTGGTCCCTAACTAGAGAAGGCAATCAATCGATTTGATTGACAAATGAGCTTGTGATATATTAATATTATTTACTTGTGATATATTAATATTATTTATTTGTGATATATTAATATTATTTATTTTGATATATTAATATTATTTGCTTGTGATATATTAATATTATTTATTTGTGATATATTAATATTATTTACTTGTGATATATTAATATTATTTACTTGTGATATATTAATATTATTTGCTTGTGATATATTAATATTATTTACTTGTGATATATTAATATTATTTATTTGTGATATATTAATATTATTTGCTTGTGATATATTAATATTATTTGCTTGTGATATATTAATATTATTTACTTGTGATATATTAATATTATTTACTTGTGATATATTAATATTATTTACTTGTGATATATTAATATTATTTGCTTGTGATATATTAATATTATTTATTTGTGATATATTAATATTATTTATTTGTGATATATTAATATTATTTATTTGTGATATATTAATATTATTTACTTGTGATATATTAATATTATTTGCTTGTGATATATTAATATTATTTACTTGTGATATATTAATAGTATTTATTTGTGATATATTAATATTATTTATTTGTGATATATTAATATTATTTACTTGTGATATATTAATATTATTTTCTTGTGATATATTAATATTATTTACTTGTGATATATTAATATTATTTACTTGTGATATATAAATATTATTTACTTGTTATATATAAATATTATTTACTTGTGATATATAAATATTTACTTGTGATATATTAATATTATTTACTTGTGATATATTAATATTATTTATTTGTGATATATTAATATTATTTACTTGTTATATATTAATATTATTTATTTGTGATATATTAATATTATTTACTTGTGATATATTAATATTATTTGCTTGTGATATATAAATATTATTTACTTGTGATATATTAATAGTATTTACTTGTGATATATTAATATTATTTACTTGTGATATATTAATATTATTTATTTGTGATATATTAATATTATTTATTTGTGATATATTAATATTAATTGCTTGTGATATATTAATATTATTTTCTTGTGATATATTAATATTATTTACTTGTGATATATTAATATTATTTACTTGTGATATATTAATATTATTTACTTGTGATATATTAATATTATTTATTTGTGATATATTAATATTATTTGCTTGTGATATATTTATATTATTTACTTGTGATATATTAATATTATTTATTTGTGATATATTAATATTATTTACTTGTGATATATTAATAGTATTTACTTGTGATATATTAATATTATTTACTTGTGATATATTAATATTATTTATTTGTGATATATTATTATTATTTGCTTGCGATATATTAATATTATTTACTTGTGATATATTAATATTATTTATTTTTGATATATTAATATTATTTACCTGTTAAATATTAATATTATTTATTTGTGATATATTAATATTATTTACTTGTGATATATTAATAATATTTACTTGTGATATATTAATATTATTTACTTGTGATATATTAATATTATTTACTTGTGATATATTAATATTATTTGCTTGTGATATATTAATATTATTTATTTGTGATATATTAATATTATTTATTTGTGATATATTAATATTATTTATTTGTGATATATTAATATTATTTACTTGTGATATATTAATATTATTTGCTTGTGATATATTAATATTATTTACTTGTGATATATTAATATTATTTTCTTGTGATATATTAATATTATTTACTTGTGATATATTAATATTATTTACTTGTGATATATAAATATTATTTACTTGTTATATATAGATATTATTTACTTGTGATATATAAATATTTACTTGTGATATATTAATATCATTTACTTGTGATATATTAATATTATTTACATGTGATATATTAATATTATTTACTTGTGATATATTAATATTATTTGCTTGTGATATATAAATATTATTTACTTGTGATATATTAATAATATTTACTTGTGATATATTAATATTATTTACTTGTGATATATTAATATTATTTACATGTAATATATTAATATTATTTGCTTGTGATATATTAATATTATTTACTTGTGATATATTAATATTATTTATTTGTGATATATTAATATTATTTATTTGTGATATATTAATATTATCTACTTGTGATATATTAATAATATTTATTTGTGATATATTAATATTATTTACTTGTGATATATTAATATTATTTATTTGTGATATATTTATATTTTTTACATGTGATATATTAATATTATTTACATGTGATATATTAATATTATTTACTTGTGATATATTAATATTATTTACTTGTGATATATTAATATTATTTACTTGTGATATATTAATATTATTTACTTGTGATATATTAATATTATTTGCTTGTTATATATTAATATTATTTACTTGTGATATATTAATATTATTTATTTGTGATATATTAATATTATTTACTTGTGATATATTAATATTATTTGCTTGTGATATATTAATATTATGTAGTTTCATAAGACATATGTACTCACTACTACATTTCATACAATTAAAGCAGGATAGATATTATGGGATAACTTAATAAATACCTAGATCTTCCCTTGAATCAATACCCCATAGTATAGGCCATTGTTTGGGCAGTTTGTTTTTTGTTCGCTGATGTCCTGTGCACTTCTATGACTTCCACCCTCCTGACTTTTCCTTCTCACCCTTTGAGAAGGGATTACTTTATGACTACTCCCCTAGGGTGTCCCTACTCGAAAATGCAGGCATTTTTGTGAACTAGTGTGTTCTTTCGCTTTTCAACTCTTATTTTCCCGGCTATGTGCCACATCTCCCCATATCAGAGGGAGATAAACATCCATACATAAATTTGTATAACTTTTTTTTCATGATAAAATTTTTGTACTTTCTTTTCTTTCCTACAAGATATGCAGATCGACTTTTATACGTTTTTTAAATTCCTCTCTGCCTCCTTTCTTGTCTTTCTGTTTTTCTCACATCATCTCATCTCCCTCCCTTATCCCTTACACGCATCCGCTACATCAATGTATCCGGTGCTTCTCTCAAGCGTTTGGCCTTTTAATTTTGAACTGTTTACTTTCACTTTCGTTTTATTTACTTTTACTTTCACTTTTGTCAACTTTTAGTTTCACTTTTGCCTTATTTGTTTTTCTTTTCTTTTATTCTACTTAATGCATTTTTAGATGTGTCCTCGAATCTTCATAAGAAACTTTGTCCGTCATGCGATAGATAAGTCCGCAGTAAGTCCCTATTTATTCGCCCCCCCCCCACACACATGTTGGATGAGTTCGACACAAGATTAAGTGGAAAAAAATCTAACTACCCAAAAACTGATGGGATAATAATAAATGTTGCCCTAAATTAGAAGGACTTCTTCTTTATTAACCGAAAACAGATACTATACTTTTCTCCTAACCAAAAGAAAAATAAATGTTAGACTTCAGTCTGAAATAGTATTTTGAAAGCTCTATTGTTCAGTTGGTCTGTCATGATTAAGTTTAAAAGTGCATTTTTGTCTCTCAGACACACTTGATTTTCAAATATAATTTTTGTCTGTCTGTAAACCTTAATTTTAAAATACATTTTTCATTAAGTCACAGTTAAATATGAAATAGCATTTCAATTCATAAAAAGACTATCAGTCGCTCGGTCTACTACCATTAAATTTGAATTCGTATTTTCGTTGGCCAAAGAGTTTGATTTTCAAATATTATTTTCGCCAGTCTGTCGAGCTTAATATTGAAATAGATTTTTCGCCTGTCCGTTGCTTTCAGTTTTGAAATGACATTTTTGTTTGTTGCTTTTTGTTTTTAAATAACATTTTCGTCTCTCTGTTGCTTTTTGTTTTTGAATTAGTATTTATAATTTATTATAAATTTATAATGTGACGCTTTTTTAAAAATAGCATTTTCCTCTGTATGTTGCTTTTTGTTTTTAAATAACATTTTTGTCTGTTTGAAACTTTTAGTTATTAAATAGCATTTTTTATGTCCGTTGTTTTCTGATTTGAGTTAGAATTTTCGTCTATCTGTTGCTTTTTTGTTAATGGCATTTTCGTCTGTCTGTTTCATTTTGCATTTAAATGGCATTTTCGTCTATTTGTTGACTTTTGTTTTTAAATAGCATTTTGTCTGTCTGCTTTTGTTTGGAATGAGAATTTTCGGCTTTTTGTTGCTTCTTGTTTTTAAATAGCATTTCGTCTTTGTTTTTTGTTTTTAAATACCATTTCGTTTGTCTGTTGCTATTTGTCTTTAAATACCATTTTTGTCTGTTGCTTTTTGTTTTATAATTGCATTTTCGTTTGTGTTGCCTTTTGTTTATAAATACTATTTTCGTCTGTCTGTCGCTCTTTGTTATTTGATACTATTTTGTCTGTTGCTTTTTGTTTTTAAATAGCATTTTCGTCTGTTATTTTTTGTTTTTTAATAGCATTTTCGTGTGTTGTTATTTGTTTTTAAATACTATTTTCGTCTGTTTGTTGATTTTTGTTTTTAAATAGCATTTCGTCTGTCTGTTACTTTTTGTTCTTAATAGCATTTTCGCCTGTTGCGTTTTGTTTTTAAACAGCGTTTTCTATTACACTTAAATTCAAAAATCACAATTTTAATACACATATTGAATAGATACAGCTTTAAAAATTCTATTTTTGTTTAGTTGAATAGTCATTTGAAAAAAATACTTGAGAAGCCTCGTCAGCATTCTCAAGTAGAGGTGATTAGCAACAAACTAATCCCTTCTCAAAAAGAGAAAGTCAATCCTGGAAGGTGAACCTACAAGAACTGCATAGTCAACAGAAAACAAACCATCTAAGCAATGACGGTGAAAAAAAAAAAAACACCGGTGAAAAAAAAAAAACAACGGTGAAAAAAAAAAATGCAGAGAAACATCTTGGTTTTATAAGTCTGTAGTTTGTGCAAATACAGACAACAAACGATTGGCACTATTATGGAGTAAATAAAAAGTCAAATGGAATAAAAACTACTTGATTATCCAACGAGGTTTTCAAGAAGTTATTATTACTGATGTACCAACACCAAAAGTGTACCTCTTTATAAATGATAACGCGTTTTTTTGCTTTCATGGTTGGGTTATTGTACAGAAGTACCGAAGATTCTTCTCTAATCCAAAATAAAAGGCTACGAGACGAACACACAGACACAGAGAACAAAAATTCACACACGCGTTTCCTTCCTTCAATAATTTCGAACTCTCAACACACACACGCACACGTTGTCGAATGACGTTCATTCATTTTTTTTCTTCGCTAAATTTTCTGCTTATTTCTCTTCTTTTTTATCAAGAATATTTACCTATTCGTTTCTGTTAAAAAAATTTTGGAATAAAACACCTTATCCCATTCTGCTTTTCTATTTTACTTTTTTTTTATTCTACTCCCTAAAATGAGCGTTCATTCATTTACAATAAATGGCGTTCCCTGGAATCTGAGTGACAAAATGTCATCCTTTCCCCGAATTTCCAGTACTTTTCTTTGTTTTTGTTTTTTTTTCACTTGCAAATTAGTAAGTTCTCTCAGCAGTTGTTTATCAATGGTTTCTTGATAAAAGTCATTGTTCTTCTCTAAATATTTCAGTGAAAATAAGCTTCTCCAATATTCCAGTAGCGTTAGTGGAGGTCTGGATAGTGCTCTCTCTCTCTCCATCCTCCTGGACCATTTATTATTATTATTATTATTATTATTATTATTATTATTATTATTATACTATTTTTCTCATTGAAAATACCCATTCTTTCTTTTCATTATTTTAATTCAGTCTCTTTTTCATTTTTTTTTTAATTATTTCTCTTATTTTGTTTATATATATATATATATATATATATATATATATATATATATATATATATACACCTGTGTTTCATCCTTCCTAGGAACCATCAGTGTGTAGGATGACTGTTCTGCCAGTCACACGATCCGAACACCTGACTTAAGTCAACATTTTAAGTTCTGTATGAATCCCTAGAACCATGCGACCAACCAAAAAAGAAAAGAAGAGAATTAATATCTTTAAAAGCGAACATACCTAGAAAGCTCAGTTGAGTGGCATTTGTCATTGCGCATTCAATTGGAAAGCCTAATTATAATTCTCTTAAAGGGTGCGTCATATCATTCAGAGTGCCGTAAACAATATTATAATTAATAATTTTTAAATTCTTACCCCAAAACACCTGTGTTTCATTCTTTTACAAGATTTATATATACATAATTATTTCAGGTTAATATTTTTCAGAGGTGAAGAAACTAATGAAGTTTTTACGAGGTTCATACAAGAGTGCTCAATATTGAAGTAGGTCAAGATATATTTTTTGTTTTACATAAGTATTTATCCATGGGCAATTTTCGTTACGAACTATACTTTTGAAGAGGCCTCTGGTTACTTGTAACTGGCTGATCGAAACATGCTCATGAATGTGTGGCGACATATTAATGCTTATTTAAAACAAATAAAAAGTATATATATATATATATATATATATATATATATATATATATAAATAAAAATTACAATTAAATTTACCAAAATGATCCAAGATGGTAAAACTAAAGTATATTATAAATATTACAGAATTCATATTCATAAAGTAATCTCAACCAGATGTAAAAGCTCGATAAAACCAAATAGGAGATACAGCTCATAATAAGAGCAAATAGTTAATAAAACATGTTAAAAACACTTTGAAAAAGAGTTAAAAACATATTTAATCTGAAAAGGAAACACTTGATAAGCGGATAGTCCTTAATCCACAGAGTTTCGAAGAAATACTTTCCTTCTCATCAGAGGGTAGGAATTAGCAAAATGCAGAATCGGATTTTGCATACAAAATTATTTGATGAAACTACAAGTAAGTCAAAGATCTTACTTGATAACAAAAAAGTGAAGCAGAGGGAATATGGTGAAGAAAAAGGTGATTACACGTGAATGGATAGTCTGGTGGAAGATAAATAATCCAGTGACGGTAAAATCTAAAAATATAACTTCAAGAAAGTTAATTGAATTTCCATTTGCACAAGTAAAATCCAAGGAAATCACGTAATTGGAAGATGGTCCAAAATAATCCAAAGGCCGAAATCCATGGAATAGTTATCAAGTAAGATCTTTGACTTACTTGTTGTTTCATCAAATACTTTTGCATGCAAAATTCGATTCCGCATTTTGCTAATTCCTATCCTATGATGAGAAGGAAAGTATTTCTTCAAAACTCTGCGGATTAAGGACTATCCACTTATCAAGTGTTTCCTTTTCAGATTAAATATGTTTTTCACTCTTTTTCAAAGTGTTTTTAACATGTTTTATTAACTGTTTGCTCTTATTTATTTAAACAAAAAGCATTTTAATATGCATTGAAAGTATATATACAATGCTATTAACAAGTGAAGCATGCATGGTCCCCCGTGAGTGAACGAGCATAAAAAAAATGACTAAGTTCAGCATGCCCCCCCATTTAGCCCCAAAAGTCCCCAAGGGCTTAACATATTTAGATTTTAGTTCAACACCATGCAAAACAGCTAAATAGACATACACACAAAATTTTGGATAAATATGATAAAATAGTCCCAAAAATGGAGTGTTTTTATTAGCCTTAAAAGGGCCCCTGGGGCACACCCAAGAGTTATCGCGAAGTATAGACAAACAAAATTATATAGAAATCAATTCGTTACAACTTTTCAGAAAGTTTTATAAAAATCCAAGGTATCAATTCTTTTTATTAAGTACAAAAGTGTCAATTTTAGCTATTTTAACCCGAAAGGCACCCCTATGGTTGGTGGGAGGGGGGGACCGGAGTTTTCCCGGAAAATCCATTCTGTTACTTTTTTATTCATATCATGTTTAATGTTTGTGCAAAATTTCAAAAAATTCCAATGTGTAGTTATTGAGAAAAATGCGCACAGGCGAACGAACAAGGGTCAATTTACAGGTCCAACCTCATTTTGTCAGAAGGACCAAAAAGTTTATATATATATATATATATATATATATATATATATATATATATATATATATATATATATATATTAGGTTAGTACAAAAATAATGGCGTTTCTTGACGTTGAACGTTTCTTGACGTTTCTTGACGTTTCTTGACGTTGAAGTTTATAGAAGCTAGAAATAATTGTAAGAGAGTGATAGACACAGCTAAGTCAGATTACTCTGAAACCACCAGAAAGCGCATCGAAGCACAGAAATTAGGAACCCGGGATTTTTGGAAAATCTACAACAGCGTAGTTAATAATGGACAGTCAATTATTCCCCCACTAACAAACAATCATGAGGTTGCTTGCACGGCAACTGACAAGGCTAATCTGCTTGCCAGTCGGTTTGCCTCAAACTCCACACTGAACTCGGTACACCACTCACTCCCTGATTTTCCTCTGCGAACAGACGCCACACTTGACGACTTGAAAATCACCCCTTCTCAGGTACATGCTATTATAAAAAACCTAGACACCTCTAAAGCATGTGGACCAGATCTCATCCCGGCTGTGCTATTAAAAAAATGCTCTGCCGAGGTTGCTCCAGTTCTGTCCAAACTTTACAATAAATGCCTTAACGAATCTTGTTTTCCCGACTGCTGGAAAACCGCCTCTGTGGTACCAGTCTTCAAGAATTCTGGTGAAAGAACTGACCCACTAAATTATCGCCCCATTAGCCTCCTCCCGCTTTTCGCCAAAATATTTGAGTCCTTAGTTAATAAAGCCCTAGTCCAGCACCTAACAGCTGCTAAACTCTTGACTGACAAACAATATGGATTCAGGCAAGCCCGTTCAACAGCAGATATCTTAACTGTAGTTTCTGAACGTATATACCGTTCATTGGATAAAACAGGGGAGGGTAGAGCGGTGGCCCTTGATATATCTAAGGCTTTTGACAGGGTATGGCACGATGGTCTTCTAAGGAAAATTAGATCATATGGAATCACTGGAAGAATTCATAACGTAATTAAATCCTTCTTAAGTAATAGAAAAATCAAAGTTGTCCTCGACGGACGTACATCCAAACAATATGACATAAATGCGGGAGTGCCTCAGGGGTCTATCCTTGGACCTCTATTGTTCCTGATATTCATAAACGACCTCCCTGATAATATTGTTTCGGAGATGGGTATATTTGCCGATGACACCACTCTCTATAACAGATATGAGGGGAAAACAAATGAACACATATCCAAGAAAATGGCAGAAACACTAGAGGATGACCTCCAATCCGTAGTGGAATGGGGACAAAAATAGTTGGTCTCATTCAATGCTGCTAAGACTAAGCTTGTTTCCTTCAATAACTACAAGAAACCTTCTCTACCACCAATAGCAATGGCCAAGAACACATTGCCTGAAAGTACTTCTTTTAAACTCCTCGGCCTAACGTTTACAGGGAATATGAACTGGAATAGATACATTGAGAGCATTGCCAAGGCTGCTGCAAGGAAGGTTGGCTCCCTCTACCGTGCTAGAAAACTACTTACGCCTGCCAGTATCCTATACCTCTATAAGGCAACCATTCGCCCATGTATGGAGTACTGTTGTCACATCTGGGCTGGTGCATCTGCTGCTTGTCTCTCGCTCCTGGACAGGGTTCAAAAAAGAGTCGCAAACCTGATAGGTCCTGAACTGTCATCTGGGCTTCAACCTCTGTCCCATCGACGAGATGTTGCATCCCTCTGCCTGTTCTACAAATACTTTAATGGTGAATGCTCTGACGAACTGCAAACACTTGTACCTCCCCGACGTAACTACCCCCGACAAACCCGACAAGCTACTAAGTCTCATCCCTTTACAGTGGAGATCCCTAGGTGCAAGAAAGCCTTTTACTCCAATAGTTTCTTCCCCAGAACTGCGGGTCTTTGGAACTCCCTTCCGGGATTCTGCTTTCCCAACTGCAATGATATGCAGAAGTTCAAGTGTAATGTTAACAAACATCTTTCTACTCTTCTCTCTTCATAATGACCCCGCTAATTAATTCCCTAATAGTAGCCCCCTGCTTCAAAGTGGCACTGTGCCTTGTTTGGGGTGAAAATTGAATTAAAAAAAAAAAAAAAAAAAAAAATTAAAAATATTAAAATACAACATTATTTTTGCACCAAACTTATATATATATATATATATATATATATATATATATATATATATATCACTCTTATGCACATACACCAAGTCATACACACTCTCTCTCTCTCTCTCTCTCTCTCTCTCTCTCTCTCTCTCTCTCTCTTCCAGATTATTTAAATTTGATTTTTTCCTCATGAGATCATTGTTCGCATCTTTTCGTAAATATTGTTTCAAACTATTTAAAATAAGTTGGAAAGGTTGAACCACTATCAACGGCGTATGTAACTTCAGAGAGTAATTTTGAAAGATCTTCAACAAAAAATTATTATAGCCTGATAATTCAGTGGTTCTAGTTAATACGTCTCCAAAACGTGATTTATTGTCTTTTGTCTGTTGTTTGAGTAACTATTAAAACATTTCTTTCGTTACACAAATTGTTGCTGTTGTTGGAATTGTTGTTGTAAGGTGATTTCTAGCACTTTGCTTGATTCCACAATGTGTGTTGAATATGGAGACGTGGCGATGCCAAGAAAAGCTGAGGTGTGCAAACACGCACAATCCAGATGAATTTGATCTACATTCTGGTGTTCCATACAAATGACCGGAGTTGTAACTATCACGGAAACAAAGAAATGTCTACATCCCAGGTCGGGAGTGATAAATTTTGACCTTGCAACGTGGTCTTACATGACCTTGAACCTCTGATCGCGGCCCAGTTATGATCTGCACCCTGGTCGGTACAGTTATGATATGTCGACTGGGCAACCAGGTCTGCAAACCGTTAGTACGTCGCGTCACCCAGTGAGTTCTTTGTTAAGGCGTTGGGGATTCTTCTCGGATGCTCGGTCCTCAAGGCCTGTTCTCCGTGGATCCTCTAGTTATTCTGGGTGTTCGTTGACGGATACGGTGTCACAAATGGCAAATAAAGAAATAAACATATAGGGATCAACGCACATCAGCAACAAAACTCCGGAGGTTGGTTAATATAATATATATTTCAGAAATTCATAAAAGAAGTATTTACAGCATATACATATAGTTGACAACTAATTCAAGCAAGCAGTTAGTTCTACAACTGAGCTTCTGTTGTTGAAATACCTGGTCGGTATCGCGGACTTTGCGTAATTCTCGTTAAGTGATCGACACGTTATAAGCGTTGAGTTATCAGGCAACAAGCAAGGGGGAGAGAGAGGAGAGGTGATTCTGCCGAGACGGAACAACTCGACTTAGCTCTCTTTGACTCTGATTCCGGACTCTCTGACTTAATCTCTGATTTTTCATTTCTTTTATAATACAATTATGGAATGATGACGACACCCATGTTCGTCATCGACCAATCAAATTGCTTGATTATAATTCGACGGGGCCTTTTCTCATTGGTTGATTATACTTCGACAGGGCCCTTTTTCATTGGTCCATTTCCAAAATTGGATTGACTCCTCCTTTAATTAACGCCTAACTTACACGTTTTATTATTTAACTCCTCCCTGGCTTACTAATGGAATTTTTCCATATCCAGGAAAATTATTTTTCCTTTGACTTAAAGTAAATCACGCGATTTTATTTGTTTTAAAATTATCTATTGATCTCATTTTTCGCTTTGATAATTCAAAGGAATTTTAGTTTATCTTTGAATTAAGTTCTGGTTGTCGGCCATTCCATTATATCAGACATTTTGTTTACGTCAAAAGACCAAGAATGCATTTGTCGCTTTGAACTTATCGGACAACACATTTTCCCATCCGAGCAAAAATATTTCATAACTTCAATTTTTGTTCGACCTGATTCACCAAATGACAATTCTCGATACGTCATAAAAATATGTAGTATTGTTTTGAAATTTCGGACAATTCATTTTTTTCCTATTCTTTGTTCTAAAACATAATGCCGAGTCACTGCGTGTGTTTCTCTCAGATCAAAAACAACCCGACTTTTCAACTGTCAAACTCACAGATCAAACTTGGCTCATAGTTTTGCCAATTGCGGGTGTGCAATCCCCAACCCTCCGGCTCCTGCACAACTATGATTTCGGCCATTTCAGATCAAACGCCTGTGTATTTTGGCTAAAATATTTTATGCATTCTTTTTCGCTTTTGAAGTTTAGAATGGGATTTAACTTTTCGCTACAAAGGCACTTTTGCCGCCGCTATCTCAACAACAGACTTAGCTCAGAATTTATTGACAAAAAAAAAATTAACAATAATTTTTATTCCTTCAAACCCGATCATCGTCCGGGAACAAAAAAAATACTTTTAACCAAAAGAAACGTCTGATGTGGCCTCTCTTTAGTGTTACAAATTGCGTAAAGCAAAATAGAAAAGAAGATTATATTATATTTTAATCTTTACGTTGCCAGGAATGTCGATTGATGTCTATAAAAACCAGATAAGATAAACAACAAAAGAGAAAGAAGAGAGCAGACTGGCAGCGTGATTAACATTTCCTGTCGTCGTGCTGCACACTAGCCACCCCCCTCTCTCTCTCTCTTTGTCGAGAGGCAAAAAAAGCTTAATTGTAAATAAAATTCATGTGTTGATAAATTCGTCTCTGTGCTGATTTTGAGAATAATGACAAAAATTGTCAGGTGTATATATGATTTTAACAATCATTTGAAAAGTACAAGCTAGAAAATTATATATACGTTCAGCAACGCAACATGTGTTCGATTTTGCCAACTTAAAAAAAGAAAGTTTTCTCCAATACATGCAAACAATAAATATTCATACGTACAAAAACGCATCTAAAACCAAGCTTCTCTCTTTACATCATCAACATTCTGATCCACATCTGGCATCAATTGAAATGAATGGCTCTCGTCTTCAGGAGGCCTCTAGTTTTGACAAGCTTCTTGGCTTGACCATTACTCCTGATCTTAAATGGAACACGTACATCAAATCTGTTGCCAAGGCCGCTGGAAAAATGGTGGGATCTTTCTATTGATCCGGTAGATATCTCACTGCTGATGCTATTCTCTATCTATATAAGAGCCAGGTACGTCCAAGGATGGAATACTGTTGCCACATCTGGGCAGGAGCTGCTAGAAAGGACTTGTCCTGCCTTGATAAAGTTCAAAATAGACTTTGTAGCCTCATAGGAGATGTCCTTTTCTCTTCCCTGCAACCTCTATCTCACAGAAGAGATGTTGTGAGTTTGTCTCTGATGTATCGTTATTTTCATGGAAAGTGTTCGATTGAGCTTCAATCTATGGTCCCCCCTTGCCAAACTTTCACAAGAAACACTCGTCTAGCTGTAAACACTATCAATAATTCCCCCCACTCTTTATCTGTGCCTAAACCTAAACGTAGATTCCATGAACAAAGCTTCTTTCTTAGAACTGCACGCCTGTGGAATTGTCTTCCGTTTTCCTGCTTTCCGGCTGACTACAATATGTTTGTCTTCAAGTCTAACGTAAATAAGTTCTTGATGAGCCGTTCCATATAAGTTATCAAATTTTCATTACTAATGATTACTATATTGTCCAATTTCTACTGTACACTCTTTAACCCTTATCCTTGAGTGGCCTCTTGGCCTTGATAATGTGGTGATGCCTTTGTAAAAAAAAAAAAAAAAGAAGGGGACAATTTCTTACTTTCTGTAATCACTGAACATTTTTTTATTTCATATATTTCTCATTTAACGGCGGTAAAAAAAAAGGAAAATTACTTTTCGTAAGTAACATGATTTACTAAGTTCTTCATGAGTTATTTTTCTTTTTTAACTTGTGAAAGCGTCTCCAACTGATATTTCTCAGAAATATATATACCTGCTTAAAATAGCTGAGTGGTATTGGCTACTTAATCGAGTAATATTATCTACTACGTCGCCTTAATGAACGGTTCGTCATTTGCAAAGTTTGATTGAAAAGTAACTTCACTGATTGTGCTGTAGACGAAATGGAAATTTGCAGATTGCATCATTTAACATACATTATATATAACATAATTTAGGAATTTAAATTTTATGATTTGAAACGGTTAAATTTCAAATATAGAATTTTTATTGTATGTAAAACAAAGAATACAGTTTAATGAAAATATTTCCTAAATCCATGAGTTTTCGATGTTTATTCATCTCCTCAGAGGAAAATATTAGCAAACATTATAAATGGTTTGCATCTAATTTGCTAAATGTAATAAACATAGAAAAGTTAAAAGCTTTTAAAGTTTTGAAATCATTTCAACTACATAGAATAAAGGAAATTAGATATGGATGCAGAATAAAAAAAAGGGCATTAAGCTTCAGATCCAAAATGTATGCTAAATCATGAAATGAAAGTTTTTGGCGGCAAGAAGGTAAAACGATCCAACGCCTATTGTAATTCTTTCAACGTACCAGTAAACAATCTGGTGCAAACATGTCTCCTCAGTTTCTCCTTTTGTGGGATGAGATATCTGGCAAATATTTTATATTATCAATCCGGTAAAGATTTTTTTAAATATTTTTTATAATATATAATTTTCATAATTCAAGCCAACTGTATAAATACATTTGTGAATAAAACTAAAATATCAGGGGTCAGATAACTGAATAAAATAAAATAAAGGCAAATAAAATAAAAGTAAAAATATATATATACATATATATATATTATTAAAAACAGCATTAGCAACTTATTACAGAAAATAAAAAAAAACGCTTACCAACAGTTGAGTAGAAAAATTACAACAGTCAATAACATAGAAATTTAGACAGCACGTATAGATTATGTCTGAATGAGAAATTCGAAATCGTAAGCTTTAAGGACCCCATAAATTTATTTAACTATAGAAGCGAAATAACAAACACAGAATAAATTTTACTTTAAAATAACAATACACAAAAATTATAATAAAATGATTAGTATTATAATGATTAAATAAAAACTAAACTAATATAACACCTAAAATAAAGAAAAAGAACTCCAAAAATGCGCATGCTAAAACAAGGCTACATTTTAATTCACAAAAAAGGGGCGACACACTCTTTTAAAAACTGAATAAACATTTGTCTGAGAAAAGCCATGCAATTGACTAATGCGAACATTATTCCATGGACGGGAATAACAATGAATATGATTGGTTAACTATCTAAACTTAACAGCATATTTATATATAAAAAAAAACACTCGGTAACATGATTTCATGCATTTTAGCCTGACGAGCTACTACAGTGAATGAATGTGGAAAATTCTGTGTTGTCTAATTGCCATATATATATATATATATATATATATATATATATGATTTTCCACATACTTTATTGACACTTTTGCTTCTTTACCACAACAATGTACACATCCATAACGCCATGAGAATCCAGCAGTTCCCAGCAGAGAACTTCACTGTACTGGCGCAACCTCCCTATTCACTTGATTTTGCTTGATGTAAGATTTTCTTTTCTCTAAGTATATAGGGATCATCAAAGATATAGATTTTGAATGTGTGGAAGTCATCAAGACGGCGGTAACGATGAAGTTGAAGGGTAGAAGAACGCTTTCAGCAGTGCAGAGAAGTGTGACAGATCATGAAAGTGTTAAACTGGAAAAGAATTGTTTCGGTGAAAGGGAAACCATGTACTTTGTTGTTCAGAATTGAAATGCATTGTCATTGACATGAGTCCCGTTACTTTTCAGACAAACCTTGTACTTCGTGTTATGGTCGAAATGTTACAATGATTCAATTCTTATATCTGGCATGGGTTCGATTCCAGCTTGTAGCATCTTTGACAAATGACTGTGAAGCCAATCTCTGTGAGCGAAATTGGGTATGACGAAACTACACAAAGCCATCTTTCTTCCTCTCCTTTTTGTTCACCCTCTCTCTCACTCGCGTCCTCACTATCTCTCTTTTCTTCTTTTTTTTGCTCTCTCTCTCTCTCTCTCTCTCTCTCTCTCTCTCTCTTTCTTTCATCCTCACTGTTCCTCTCTTTCGGCTCTCTTTTTTGCTTTCCCTCAAACTACTCAAAGCCATCTCCCTTCCTCTCCCTTTTTGTCCTTTATCTTTCTCTCTCCCTGTCTTTTGTTCTCTCTCTCTCTCTCTCTCTCTCTCTTTCTTTTTTGTTCTATCTCTTTCTTCCTATATTTTTTATCTTTATCCTCACTTTCATTCTTTCTTTTTTATCTCTTATCCTCACTATCACTCTTTCTTAACCTCCTTTTTGTCCTCTCTCATTCTCACTATCTCTCTTCCTCTCTTTTGTTGCTCTCTCCCTCTCTCATCCTCTCTATTTCTCTTTCTTCCTCTAATATATGTCCTCTCTCTTCCTCTTACAAGTTTTTTCTTGTCCACTCCCCTCTCTCTTATTCTATTATTCTATCTCTCGCACTTAATATCTCTCTCCTTTGTTTGCTCTCTCTCTCTCTCTCTCTCTCTCTCTCACTCACTCACACACACACACACACAATCTCTTTTCACCTTTCTTGCTCTTCCACACTATCTCTTTTGCTTTCCTTCTCTCTTTCCTTTACTTTATTTTTCTTGCCCTTTTCTTACACTCTTTCTCTCCTTTCACATTATCTTATTGTTCTCTCTCTCTCTCTCTCTCTCTCTCTCTCTCTCTCTCTCTCTCTCTCTCTCTCTCTCTCTCTCTCTCTCTCTCTCTCTCTCTTATCCTCACTATTTCTCTCTTTTCCTTTCCTTTCTTTTTATTCTCTCTCTCTCTCATCCTCACTATCTTTCTTTTTGTCCTCTATTTTCCTCTCCTACGCCTTTTCTTGCCCTCTCTTATTTTATTGTTCCATCTCTCGCACTTAACATCTCTCTAACACACTCACTATCTCTCTTTTCATCTTTGTTGCTCTCTCTCACACCATCCCTTTTGTTTTCCCACTCTCTTTTCCCCTTATATTCCTTTTATTGCCCTCTCCTGACATTCTCTCTCTCTCTCTCTCTCTCTCTTCTTTCACATTATCTCCCTCGTTTTCCCTCTCCCTTACACACACTCCCTCCTACTCCTTCATTCAATCACCTTTTTTTCTTTATCTTAATGGTGCACGATTAAGCGATAAATTTTGCATCTTAAAAGTGAATATCTGCGACACTGCACTTCCTCAAATTTCCACCCAACAATTTTATTTTCTTTTAAAACTTTTTAAACCTTTTCAGTTATTTATTATTTTTCTTACACTACGATTTAATCCGGCTCGCGGGCGACACTCGACATGTTTGAATTTCGTGCCTAACTTGAAAAAAATAAAAATGGAACTTTGTGAAAAAAGTTTCAATGCGATAAATTGCAATATAAATTTTTTTTCGAAAAATTTTACTTCTTTTGTATCCCATCTATTTATTCTTTAGAACGAAGACACTTTTTTATTCGTTTTGTTATTATTATTATTATTAGTAGTAGTAGTAGTAGTAGTAGTAGTAGTAGTAGTTTACGGCGTTTTTTTTTTTTTTTCGAACTTCTTTTTTTCGAGATTTTTAAGTGTAACCTATTGACTGGCTTCTCTCTCTTGGGAGAGAATTTTTTTCTCCTCCCCGAAGCAAAAAATATTTTCCTGCTTTTCTATATGCCATGTTTTATTTGATTTATTTCATATATATATATTCGTTTTCTTTCAAGGAAATTGGAGATATGGCATTTTACTAAGTAAATAAAAACTTATATATATATATATATATATATATATATATATATATATATATATACATATATATATATATATATATTAGTAGAATAAAATGTAGTTTTCATTAATATATATATATACATATATATATATATATATATATATATATATATATGTGTGTGTGTGTGTGTGTGTGTGTGTGTATATATATATATATATATATATATACTAGTAGAATATCAGTCTTAGGATGGATATAAACAATGAATATAGTATTTGTTGTTTTATTTTTTTATAATTGTTTTCTTTCTTTAATGATTAAAGTATAGCTTCGGTGAGACCCCTAAATGGTAATGTTTGCAAAAAACAAAAATAAAATAAATAATCTGCCCACGGTACAAACCCCGTAGCCTAGAATACATAATCTATAATTTATAATAATGTTCGATAATTTAGAATTTTAACAAATACATACATATTATCGTGCATGCATTAATGCTTTAAAAATGTATTTTTCATTAATATATATATATATATATATATATACTTAACTTATATTATATACATATATTAGCAGGCTATCCTGCGTTGCCTGGTCGTTAAACATGCTTAAATATATTTTACTTTATGCAGATTTCATATTTATTAATATTATTATTATTATTATTATTATTATTATTATTATTATTATTATTATTATTATTATTATTGGCTTGTGAAAGGAAGAACAACACTGATTAGGAAAGATCCTGCAAAAGGAACAGATGCCAATAATTATAGACCAATTACATGTTTGCCATTGATGTGGAAACTGTTGACTGGAATATTTGTGGAGAAAATTTATGAACATCTAGAGAGTAATGGTGTTTTTCCTGACGAACAAAAGGCTCGAGAGGTACTAAAGAGTAACTGCTAATTGATAAAGCAATAATGCAGGATGCGAAGAAGAAGAAGAGAAATCCGAGCGTAGCATGGATCGATTACAGAAAGGCTTATGACATGGTTCCTCATTCATGGATACGTAAAATATTATTGATGATGAAGGTTGCTGAGAATGTTGTAGGGCTTTTGGAGACAAGTATGGCTCAATGGAAAACGATGCTGACAGCAAACAGAGAGGGGATGGGGCAGGTTGGCATTAAACATGGAATATTCCAAGGAGATTTGCTATCGCCACTTCTTTTTGTAATGATAATGATGCCACTGAGCATCCTCTTGAAGAGAGAAAAACTGAGGTATAACTTTGGATCTGGTTACAGACGCCTGAACCATCTGCTGTTTATGGATAATTTGAAAATACTCGGTAGAAATGAAAAGGAAATGGAGAGACTGGTAGAACTTGTGGGGACATACTCAGAAGACATTGGAATGGAGTTTGAGATTAGTAAATATGCGGTGCTGGTGATGAAAAGAGGAGTAAAGGTTCATTCGAATGGAATAGTGCTGCCAAATGGAGAAATCATGAAAGAAATAGAAGATACAGAGTATAAGTATTTAGGAGTGCTGGAGGGTGTAGGTATCATGAACAGAGAAATGAAAGAAAAAGTCAGGAAGGAGTATCTTAGAAGAGTGAAACTAATTGCAAAGTCGAAACTGTATGGAGGAAATCTAATGAAAGCAGTAAATGCATGGGCAGTCAGTGTTTTGAAATACAGTGCGTGAATTTTAGAATGGTCTGACAAGTATTTGCATGCCATGTATATCAAAACAAGAAAAGTTTTGCAATGTTTGGTATATTTCACATTCGAAGTAGCGTAGCAAGGCTGTATCAAAAGAGGAAAGATGGTGGGAGAGGATTGAAAAGTGTAAAAGATTGTGTTAGAACCGAGGAGATGTCGTTGAAGGAGCATGTGGTTAGAAGTGAGGAGTGGATGCTTAAGGTTGTGGCCAATGAAGTGGAGGTATGTGAGACCAAGGCTGATTATGTGAAACGTATGGATAGAGAAAGGGAAGAGGAATTGGCTAGGAAGAAAATGCATGGGAGGTTCTTCCAGGATATAGCAGAAGTGGCTGATGAAAGATCATGGCTTAGAGCTGGGTATCTGGCTAAGAGTACTGAAGATTTTGTTTGTGCAGCACAAGAGCAGGCATTAGGAACACGATTGTTCAAAAAAGTAGTTCTAGGAGAGGAAATTGCTGCAGAATGCCGGATTTATGGTAAGACCTCAGAATCAATTGTGCACCTTGCAGCAGGGTGTAGTGGACTGGCCCAGAGAAAGTACTGCAAAAGACACAGTCGCATGGGACTCCAGATATATTGGGAGGTGTGTAAGAAGGTTGGGCTGAAGTGCGCTGGAAAATAGTTTGAGGAGGTTCCTGATGAAGTGAGAACAAGTGAGGATGGCAAGGTAGAGGTATGGTGGGACAAAAGTCTCATAACGACCAAGCAATTGGAACATAATCGTCCGGATTTGGTCGCCATTGACAAGGTCTCAAAAAACTGGCAGATTGTAGACTTCTCAGTACCTTGGGACAGGAATGTGAGAGAGAAGGAGAATGAGAAGTGGATCAATTATGCTCGATTGGCCTTGGAGATAAGACGTATACACCGGGTTAAAACACAAATAATCCCGGTCGTAGTTGGTACACTAGGAGTAGTATCAAGTCGTCTGGAAGGACAATTGAAAAAAACTACAAATCCCCGATGTTTCAGGTGGCCTTCAAACCTCTACAATCATAGGTACCACCAACATCTTTAGGAAAACCCTTGATCTTTGAAGCTCCTGGTTTGAAGCTGGGATTAAGGGAAATCCTCTGGAAATGAACCGCATCCCTTTCCAGAGAGACGTTCATAAACGAAATCAGAATTATTATTATTATTATTATTATTATTATTATTATTATGATTATAGTTATTATCATTATTATTATTATTATTATTATTATTATTATTATTATTATTATTATTATAAAGCCAATTCTCTATTGATTATCATATCATGCCCAATATGTAGTAATGATTTCAAAAGTTTTAAAAAAATGACTTAGATGCTATGAGCTGGAATCGAAACCGAGTAGAATATACAAAAGTATAGATTTATGCGTAAACTTTAAGTATTTACTTACAAAATGCTCAATACGTAGGTAGAGCTAGTTAGTAATTTATAAAATATATATGGCGATTAAGCTACACTGAATATTCCGCATGTCATCCACTCTAGGACTCTTCAGGCTTATGCGCATAAGCCTGAAGAGTCCTAGAGTGGATGACACGCGGAATATTCAGTGTAGCTTAATCGCCATATATATTTTATAACTTACTATATATATATATATATATATATATAAAGAGTGCGCTAAAATAGTTTACTTTTAGTTTCTATGCAATTATGCACAATGCAAACCATATGCAGAAATAAAACCGATCATATGGTTAAATGAAACCAACCATCTAATATGAAACCATAAAAATGAATAATTAATGAAAGTCTGTTTTTTCAAAGGAATATGCAAATTAGTTAACTTTTATGAACTTGCTCCCATATCCTTGCCTGAGTATATTAAGAAGTTCGTTTTAATAATTTTTAAAATAGAAAAGGTAGACTTCCGCTTCCAGTTTGTATCGGATATTCAGGATAGAAATATGGATCGTTTTGTCGTCTTATTTTTGCAGTTGTTTCATTTGTAAATTAGTTGTAGTTTGTTTTTAATTATGGGGCATAACACTTCGGTTTGCAATTAATGTCGGGTCATCAGGAGAGAATAGACATTTTGTTTCTTCTTTTTCATTTTTAATTCATATCGTCGGATATTTTTTATCCTTTTATTATCATATATATATATATATATATATATATATATATATATATATATATATATATATATATATATATATATATATAAATTACAATTAAATTTACCAAAATGATCCAAGATGGTAAAATTAAAGTATATTATAAATATTACAGAATTAATATTTATAAAATTATCTCAGCCAGATGTAAAATCTCGATGAAACCGAATAGGAAATAGAGCTTATAATATGTCTTTTTATGTCTCGGAAGTAGAGTGAAAAGCATATTTTCTTTTTCTTTTATTAATATTATTGGAATCTTTCCTTTTTTCTCTGTACACATTTTTGTGAATTATTCCATGGATTTCTGCCTTTGGATTATTATGGACCATCTTCTTCTAATTACGGGATTTCCCTGGATTTTACTTGTACAATTGGAAATTCTTTTAACTTTCTTGAAGTTTTACATAATTAATATTTATAAAATTATCTCAGCCAGATTTAAAATCTCGATAAAACCAAATAGGAAATAGAGCTTATAATATGTCTTTTTATGTCTCGGAAGTAGAGTGAAAAGCATATTTTATTTTTCTTTTATTAATATTATTGGAATCTTTTCTTTTTTCTCTGTACACATTTTTGTGAATTATTCCATGGATTTCTGCCTTTGGATTATTATGGACCATCTTCTTCTAATTACGGGATTTCCCTGGATTTTACTTGTACAATTGGAAATTCTTTTAACTTTCTTGAAGTTTTACATTTGGATTTTACCGTCACTGGATTTTTTATCTTCCACCAGACTATCCATTCATGTGTAATCACCTTTTTCTTCACCATATTCCCTCTGCTTCACTTTTTCTGTTTTCAAGTAAGACCTTTGACTTGTTTGACTTGTTTCATCAAATACTTCTGCATGCAAAATCCGATCCCGCATTTTGCTAATTCCTACCCTCTGATAAGAAGGAAAGTATTTCTACGAAACTCCGCGGATTAAGGACTATCCATTTATCTAGTGTTTCCTTTTCCGATTAAATATGTTTTTAACTCATTTCAAAGTGTTTTTTAACATATTTTATTAACTGTTTGCTCATATATATATATATATATATATATATATATATATATATATACCGAGAAGGCTAAGGGTGATTGGCTGCTCTGGCTCTCCAACCTCTTATTAGCGGCGTCACAGAGGAAGGGGGGGGTCACTGACTACTTGTCTTAAACCCCTTCTTCCTTTTCTCATTGTCGTTTCTTCATTGTCTTGTGTAAAAGATAAATGAAATGAGTCAAGTTGGCAAAACCATTTAGCATTAAATATATTTATGTACATATATTTTAGAAACTTGTTTATATATTAAAATCAACGCACACACGCATATCCATAAAGAGCAGTGAAATACGATATAAATGATGCAAAATAAATCTTGGAATATTTTGATACAATGTACAGCTTCTTCATACATGCAAAAGTCAAGATAAAAATGTGCTCACATAACAGATAGCGTTACATATCAATATAGAGGGCGGAACTTGAATGCCTACTAGACTCTCTCTTCGAATGTCTAATGTTTCTATGTACAGCTGTTTGTCAAGATAACCTGATATTAGGATACTTTTCCCTAAAAGTAAACCCTACCTAAATACGCAAAATTACATATCATTCACAGCCCAAATAAGATCTCTTCAGTTTGGCTAACCCGCTATGGCTTTTATGAGGAATGGTGCACTTTTTTACCTCAAGTAACACCACAAAGCTACAAACTCAACCAGTTTAGACGAATTCTTGTCCTGGAATCCAGTTAAGACCAAGAGACCACAAGAAAGATATCGATGGTTACTGCGAGTTAATAAGAAAAGGCAAGACAGGAAATTGAAAAAGGAAACGATAGCAAATAATTATATACACATGAAGCGCATCTAATATCTAATGTAAAATCAGTCCCTTTTGATTTTTTTGTCATCGATAGCTTTCTTCCTGCAAAATCAATATTCGATTCTGTTACATCATGTTCCACGTGAAGTTCGACAAGATGCACATAAAGAAGGTCGGAAATAAAACGTCGTGAAAACAACATTCAAGATAAGAACAATGTTTCATACGAATGTTTCGTGTTTATTATCAAAAGACTTCCTCAGAAACGAGATAAGATTCCACTTGGAATATATACAAAAGAATGACATGGACGTGTGCGATGAAGAGACAAGGAGAGCTAAGAAAGAAGATAAATAATAAGAAAAGAAGATTGTATATTTCTTTGGAAAAGTTTCATACAGATGAAAAAAAGAGGCCATGAAAGAAAAACGAGCAAAACGAAAATTCTATACAATTTAAGAAACATATTAACCATTCTTGCGGAGAAAAATACGAAACGAAGTGTTTGTGTGTTTCACTATTTACTGTAATAGTGTTCAATGCATCAATAAAGCGTAGTAGTAGTAGTAGTAGTAGTAGTAGTAGTAGTAGTAGTAGTAACTGAAAGCACATGATGAATTGCCAAAGCACATCTGAACTCAAAATAAACGATAGTTGCTAAATCTGCAATTAAAGAAAATAATTGTCACTTTAAAGTTTCCAGCCTCTGGACCCTCTCCTTTCTTTCTCTCGCTCACTCTCTCTCTCTCTCTCTCTCTCCCTCTCCCTCTCTCTCTCTCTCTCTCTCTCTATATATATATATATATATATATATATATATATATATATATATATATATTTGTGGCAAGCGACATTTACATTAGAATTCCACCATATTTTTGCTTGTTTTATATATATATATATATATATATATATATATATATATATATATATGCACACGTATGTGTGTTTATGTAATGTATGTATGCGAACAAGAGATTGAGATAGATAAACGCTAAATAAATGATCAATTGCTGTAAACAATACCATCTCACCACCCAAAACACAGGATCAAAACGCATACAAAAATAGCTTATTTCAATAAAACTGATGGCAATGCGCATATTCAACATATTTTTGATACAACACTTGAAACATAATAATAATGAAAAAACATACAAAAAAGGTTTTTTACGTATGATTGCAATAATATAATGCTTAATAAC
>NC_136502.1:15643674-15663674 GCF_053919585.1 Euprymna scolopes | reverse complement strand
AAACATGGCCGGAAGTCTGTGGAAACAGCTCCCAGACCTGGCCGACCCCCCCCCCCCTTCTGCTATTGATGAGAAATCTGTCCATCAAGTTGAGGCTGCCATTTTGGAAGATCGGCGCATTACTATTCGCCAAATAGGCTAAGATGTCAAGATTAGTACAGGGTCTGTGAAAACTATCATTCATGACCATTGCAGATGCATAAGGTGTCTACCAGATGGATTCCCAGGTTGCTCACACCATTCCAGAAGCAAGAAAGCGTTGAGTGCTCGAGGATGAATTTGGAGATGTGCCAAGAAGATGAGTTAAAGTTTTTCAAAAGACTGATTACACAGGATGAAACCTGGGTCCATCACTATGATCCAGAGACCAAAGCCTAGTCAATGCAGTGGAAGCACTTGGACTCACCACCTCCAAAGAAGGCAAGGGTGCAGCCCTCTGCTGGCAAGGTCATGCTCACAGTCTTCTGGGACCAGGACAGAGTAGCGATGACAGATTTTCTGGCAAAGGGTACCACAATTACAGGAGCCTATTATGCTTCACTTTTGAGGAAATCAAGGGAAGTTATCAAAATCAAAAGGCGGGGCAAGATCAGCAAAGGTACCCTCCTCCTGCAGGACAACGCTCCAGTCCACAACTCGCATGTCGCCAGATCAGAAGTATGGGCGTGTGGTTATGAAACCATTCCCCATCCTCCCTACTCTCCTGACCTTGCACCCTCTGACTTTCACCTCTTCCCAGCCATGAAGTTGTTTTTGAAAGGAAAGCGTTTCCCAGATGATGCAGCCTTGATTTTTGAAGTCACGTCGTGGTTGGAAGATCAACCTGGGGTGTTCTACAAAAACGGTCTCCAGAGCTGCATCAAACGATGGGAGAAATGCATAACTCTCGGTGGTTCCTATGTAGAGAAAGACTAATAACTGTGCCAAGTTTCGTTGTTCTACTACTATGGGAAGTGGGTCAGGGGAATTACTTATTGCACGCCCCTCGTATAATGTCTTTATACTAGTGTGTGTATATATTAAAATGATAATTATAGTAATAATTATGTCATCTCCTTTAAGAACTCGGTTTTTATTGTTGAGCACTTTAAAGTTGAAATTAAAGTCGGTCAATTAAGCTTGCATTTACAGATCATAATATCATAATCATAAAATCACTCTAACCGTCAAGACACATTTTTATAAATGTTAATTTCAACTTTATTTCTGGCTATTAACGTTGGCCGTGTAGTTTGTTTTTTGCTAATGGAGTCAGAGATTGCTTCGTGGCCGGGATCGAATCTCCCGACTGGCTGTAATTGTAACTCCCTGCACTGATGATTCCCGAAAGGATGAAACACTAGTGTCTGTAGGTATTGAAAAAAAAATTATAGTAATAATTTTATTTAAATGTTTGAAGATAAGAATAGGAGAAGAGAAACATGTGATCGATAACAAGTTATCGATATAAAATTGATTCTAAAAGAAAAAAAAATTGCAGGGTTCTTAAAGATTTTTTTAGTGTTCCTTCATAGAGAGATGAGAAGATATAAAACTATGTAATGAAAAATAATGATAACATGTTAAATCTTGCAGTATCTCTCCTATTTTTGATTGAGCCACACATCGAGAGTGAAAATCACAGAATCTGACAGGCATGAATGCGTCCTGTCCATAAATTAAGGAACAAAGGCAAATAAGCTAAGTAAACATTAAAGAAAGATATGAGCAGAATATCAGTGTGATTCACAACATCCTCCTTGCCTGCTTTACTCAACAGTGAAAACATCTGGTAACGAAATCATATAACATTACTTTGAATACAGATACATCGAATAAACAACGAATTTTATTTTTATAAATTTGTGTTTGTTTCTGAGTACAATTCTGAGTGAATTGTAGCATCAGCACTTCCTTGTGAATTTTATTTCATTTTACCAGGTCACCACATCAAGCCCAAAAACCATTCGAGGATAAGAGTGATGAGACAACACTGTGATGATCAGCAATAGTGAAAATTAGGTAGAATTTGATTATTTAAGAGGACGGCTCAACAAGAAGTTGTTTAGATTGGACTTGAAGACGACCATGTTATATGTCTGTACAAAAGAATATTACTTTGAGGACAGAAATGTTGAATAATGAACGAATTTTATTTTTATAAATGTGTGTTTGTTTCTTCGCTCATGGCATCAAACTAAGCATTTAATGATATTTACTCCTTGTGGTGAGACAACTAAAAATGAGTATCTAATGTTATCTACTCCTTGTGGGAGGGAGACAACTAAAAATGACACTTTTCTATCCTCACTCTAAATTTTCAACACTGCAGTTAACCTTTTTTTTGCCAAATTCTCATTTTGACTTATCATTTAAACAAGATTCTCTCCTCCAGCAACCTCATGCCTTGACCAGCCTCCTTCCTTCTCGCAACAACAACAACAACTTGTTTCCTCAGTCTTATGCAAAAGAAGAATCTCTTTAAAAAAAATAAAAAAAAGATTGTCCTCCCAATGGTTGATGGATGCACCGGCTTCCTCAATTAAAACTCCCATTACAAGAATCTTTATGCAGTGCAAATCGCAAATGAAGCACGTTCGTTTATGTAGTGTCATTCTCAATGTTTTGTCAAATCTATTATTAAGCACGGATGCGCAGACATGTGCGCTCACACATAAACACACACTCTCTTACACACACTCACACACAGGGGTTTTTTCCCATATAAAAAAAAAAAACGATCTTAAATCTAAGTTGAATCTCATGAGCAAATAGGGGACAATAACTGACATCATTTCTGCTTTTCCTAAAGAGAAAATGAATTTATTGCTTGTTGACTGGGGCTCTTTTCATGGCAAGTGCTCGACTGAGCTTTAATCTGCGGTCCTCTCCCTATAATACATTCACAACAAGTACTTGTCTACCTACAACTATTGTCAATAATTTCGATTACTCTCTATCTGTGTTTAAAACTAAACGGAAATTCCAGAAGTAAAGTTACCTTGTTAGAACTACACATTTATGGAACACAATACCACAGAGCTGCTTCCCAGCTGATTATAACATGATTGTTTTCAAGTCTAATGTAAATACGCTCTTGTTGAACCGTCCTCTTAAATAATCAAATTCTACCTAATTTCCACCATTACTGATCATCACAGTGTTGTCTCACCACCCACCTGACTCTCATTAACCCTTGAGTGACCTTTCGGCCTTCATAAGTGAGGATATTCTGGTAAAAAATTTTAAAAATTCACAAGGAAGTGGTTATGCTACAATTCACATACTTTTGTACCCATACATTGACCCCCCCCCCTTTTTTTCAGGGCGAGATAGCGGCGAAAAATGTTCTATACATAAAAAACACTAACCTAGAATTAACTTTTGCCAAGTAAACTTTTACTTGGGATGCTCTTTCTTTTAAAACCTCTATTTCATCTATGCACCATGTACGGCCAATACTTTAATTACATAAAAGAGAAAAATATTTAAATTAACTATTCTTTTAGAACAAATAAATATTTGATTAAAAACTGTGGAATCCAAACCAAAAAAAAAAATAATTTAATCTAAATCGTCTCCGATAGAACTTTATTGAGTTTGATGAAGTTTTCTCTGCAAAGTTTGCGTGATGAAGAGGCTACAAGGCATATTGTAGTTGTTGCACACGATGAAGTCTCCATGTAGCCATCTATGTTCAAACGAATACAATATGAGGCTTCCAATCGTTGTTCATATGACTTTATGTGGAATTCACAGATCATAACGTTAGAATATCAAGAGGGCATTTTTACAATTTCAAAACTTATGGAAGACCAAAACAACACATTTAGCAATTTCAAAACTTATGGAAGACCAAAACAACACATTTAGCAATTTCAAAACTTATGGAAGACCAAAAGAACACATTTAACAATTTCAAAACTTATGGAAGACCAAAAGAACAAATTTAACAATTTCAAAACTTATGGAAGACCAAAAGAACACATTTAACAATTTCAAAACTTCTGGAAGACCAAAAGAACACGTTTAACAATTTCAAAACTTCTGGAAGACCAAAAGAACACATTTAACAATTTCAAAACTTATGGAAGACCAAAAGAACACATTTAACAATTTCAAAACTTATGGAAGACCAAATGTACATATTTAGCAATTTCTGTCATCTTTTATTTTGATACAATAAGCCTATGATGAGGATTTTATTTATTTTCGTCAAATTTGAAAATATGTTAAAAGTTTCACGGTTATGGAATTCGGGTGGCTTTCGTCCGACTTATTTTTTTATTATTTTAAGAAAATCACTTAAAGATTTTGCTTTTGCTTTGATACAACTACGATGAGGATCTCCATTATTTTCATCAAAATTGGAAATACTTTCAAATTTTCACCATCTATGAGAAAATAGCTTCACTGTCTTGTGCATGTCTTTAAAAGAGACATAAGTAATATACAAATTCGTGAGAATAGAACTTATTAAATGTGTTCCTTTTAGTCTTTTTTTTTTACAAGGTGGTCACCACTTATCAAGGCCCAGAAGCCATTCAAGGATAAGGGTTATTGCATGTACAGTGCGTTAGTGTGGAGATTCAATAAAGTGTCTACTTAAGGGGGCGGTTTATCAGGAATTTGTTTACATGTGACTTGAAGACATCCACGTTGTAGTCAGGTGGGAAGCAGGCAGACGGAACAGAATTCCACAGACGTGCAGTTCTAAGAAAAAAGCTTTGTTCATGGAATCTACGTTTTGATTTAGGCACAGATAAAGAATGGGGGAAATTTTTGACCGTGGTTTCAGCTAGACGGGAGTTTTTCATAAAAGATTGGAGAGGGGGGACCAGAGATTGAAGCTCAGACGAGCACCTGCCATGGAAATAACGATAAAACAAAGATAGGCTCGCAATGTTTCTTCTGTGGGAGAGAGGTTGCAGGGAAGAGAAAAGGGCATCCCCCACTAAGCCACAAAGTCTATTTTGTACTCTGTCAAGGCAGGATAGGCTGTTTTTAGCAGCTCCTGCCCAGATATGGCAGCAGTATTCCATCCTTGGACGTACTTAGCTTGTATATAGATAGAGAATTGCATCAGTAGTGAGATATCTTCTGGAGCGGTAGAAGGATCCCACCATCTTTCCGGTGACCTTGGTAACAGACTTGATGTACATGTTCCATTTCAGATCAGGAGTAAAGGTCAATTCCAGAAGCTTGTCAAAACATGAGGCTTCTCCTAGACGAGAGCCATCCATTTCAATTGATGCCAGATGGGAACAGAGCGTTGATGATGTGAAGATAGGAGTTTGGTTTTAGATGCATTAAAGGTAACCAGCCACCTCTTCTCCCACTGAACTATGCGCTCGAGATCAGAAGAGAGAGAATCAGAGAGAACTTTGTCATTTACAGCCTTTGATGTGTTACCGTAGATGGTTGTATCATCAGCATAGATGTCAACGAATGATTTAAGTATGTGTTTAGGGAGATCATTGATGTACATCAGGAAAAGAGTTGGGCCCAGGATGAACCCCTGAGGGACTCCAGCATTAATACTGCACACCTCTGATTTTTGTCCATCGACCACTACTCTTATGCGCCTATCAGAGAGAAATGATTTAATGATTGAGAAAACATTTCCAGTTATACTGTAGCTGGAAATCTTGTGAAGTAGACCCTTATGCCATACCTTGTCGAAGGCCTTTGATATGTCAAGAGCAATTGCCCTAAAAAGGAAGCCTTTGTCAAGAGATTCGCTAATCCTATGAGATATAACCATTAGCATATCTGCGGTAGATCTTGCAGAACGGAAGCCATATTGCATGTCACTAAGAAGGTTATTTCTGCTGAGGTGGTTGACTACTTCTCTATTTAATATGGATTCCAGCAACTTACTCATGACACACAGAAGACTTATTGGTCTGTATTGAGAGGGAGATGACTTATCACCTGATATGGTCTACCGTAAGTTTTGAAATTTTTCAAAAATAGCCTCTTGATATTATTACATATTTAGATTGCATAGACTTTTAATCATATGGTGCAAAGCAGGCATTGAAGCACATGTCCCCACCTGGAAGTATTATAGTAATCCCCACTCACCCCCATGGTTCACTAGATTGTGCAGCTGCCATTGCATGAAGACAGCATGCATCCTGCTTGTTCGTACATCCATAGTCAAATACAAATAGGCAAAAAATTTACAAATGCTAGAAATCATTGCAAAAGAGAAATAGCTGCAACCAAAATAAATAACCAGGGAACGCATAGGATCGCAGGAGATAGAAACTCGTGATTTCTGGAAAATTTGTAATAGCTTAGTGAATAAAGGGTAATCAGTAATTTCTTCACTATCAAACAACCAGAAGGTTGCATGTACAACAATCAAGAAGGCAAAACACCTTGCCCGGCAATTTGCCTCCAACTCCATCTTAGAGCCAACAAACAACTCCCTCCTAAATTTCCCTATGCGGACAGAAGCCACAATTGATGATCTGAAAATCACTCCTTCTTATGATTGTGATATCATAAAAAACTAAGACACTTCCAAGGCGTGTGAGTCTGATCTCATCTCTGCTATACTAATTAAGAAATGCTCAGATGAGCTAGCCCCAGTGCTTTCTAAGCTATACAATAAATGCCTTGCTGAAAATTGCTTCCCTAATAGTTGAAAGATGGCATTTGTGGTACTAGTGTACAAGAATTCTGGTAAAAGGACCCTATCAGTTTCCTTCCTCTCTGGTAAAATCTTTAAGATGCTAATCAATCAAGCACTAATCCACCACCTCACAAAAGCTAATCTTCTCTTTGACAAACAGTACGAATTTAGGCAATGTTGTTCTACTGCAGATATTAGATATTTTAACAATCATCTAAGTCAGGCGAAGCCAGAGTTGTAAGCCCTAAATATATCCAAGGGTTTTGACAAAATCTGGCATGAAGGGCTGCTAATGAAAATTAAATCATATGGTATAATTGGACGAATACTAAATATAATTAAATGCTGCTTAGACAAAAGGACCATCCAGGTTTTCATTGATAGACGCTCATCCAAGCAGCATAACATTGATGTGGGAATGCCTCAGGGGTCAATCTTTGGACCACTATTATTCCTGATATTCATTAACGACCTCCCTGATAATATTGTGTCCGGGATGGGTATAGTTGCTGATGATACAATGCTCTATATCATGCATAAGGGAAGGACGAATGTGAATGCATATAAATCTGAGACAAATGGCTGAATCCTTGCAAAATGACCTCCAGACCATAGCAAAATGGTGGCGTAAATGAATGGTAACATTTAATGCTAGTAAGATTAACCTGCTCTCCTTTAACAATTACAAGACGCCTCTGCAATCACCGATATCTATGACAATTAACTCCCTATTTGAGATTTCTTCCTTCAAACTCCTTGGCTTAACATTACAGGAAATGGAACAAATACATTGAAGACATTGCGAAGGCTGCTCCAAGGAATGTGGGTTCCTTCTATCGTGCTAGAAAACTACTCACACCTGAGAGTATCCTATACCTGTACAAGGCTATCATTCTCCTCCCATGCATGGAGTATTGTTGCCATATCTGGGCTGACAAACCCACTTAGCAACAAAATCACACCTCTTCACTGTTGAGGTCTCTGAATGTCAGAATGATTTCTACTCTATTAGCTTCTGCTCTTGAACAGCTAGACTTTGGAATTCCCTTCCTATAA
Organism: Euprymna scolopes; assembly: GCF_053919585.1. Classification (NCBI taxonomy): domain Eukaryota; kingdom Metazoa; phylum Mollusca; class Cephalopoda; order Sepiida; family Sepiolidae; genus Euprymna; species Euprymna scolopes. The sequence goes on along the minus strand of NC_136502.1, from coordinate 15,655,996 downwards.
CCTACTTCCCTAACTGTACTGATATGCAGAAGTTCAAATAATTTTTCTTAGGCATAGTCCCAGTTAGTAGCCCCTGACATCCAAATCGCGATATGCCTTGTTAGGTGTGAAAGCGAGTAAAAAAAAAAAACTTATACATGATAACCCAAATTAAGACATCTTCAATACTTCAGTACTGATTACAAATATGTCAGTGGTTTTGTGGATCAACCATTGAAAACTGATCGCCGGACACACACAAGCATACATTGCAGAGATTATATTATTTATTTATAAACAAAATAAAAAAAAAGTTAAAATTTTAGGGATACTAATTAAATCCGTATATTGTAGATTTAGAAGTTGTACAGGGTGGAACGATAAAATTCTAACCCTAGAAAAGACGACATGATTCCATTTCCGTTTGATGAAAACCGGTTTTCTTTTTGTTGCAGACCATCTTCTACATGACCAGTTGTGCATAAATTCCAACAGTAATAGGAGCCTTCTATCAATGATAGAATCTATCGTGTTTAAAAATGACACAATGTTCAACAAGCCAGATCAGAGGGGTGCTACTGTACAACTTATGCTCTTTACTGATTCAAGTTATGACAACAGGACCATTGCCAGCACCCTCAAAATGCATGGCTGGATTGCCAAAAATAACAGGTACATGCCCAGAGTGGTGAAAACAAAGTTTCCGGTCATGGTGTAGTTTCAAGTGAGGGCAACATCATGCCATCTCTCAGCTTTGAAGTTGGCTTGAAAGTCAACACCAATGTGAACCTGGATGTGCTGAAGAGTGTGATGATCTGGTACTGGCCAGTGTTGCCTAACTTTGGTGATTTAATGACAACAGGTGTGTCAGCACTATTATGCTATGTATGGAGCCTGGTCATAACACACGTATAAAGGGAGACTCAACTACATCGGTTGTAAAATAATCAGCGACCATATCTTAAATCATGAAATACTAAAGGAGTTTATCAGCTGTTTATCATGTAACTGTTTCAAATTATATATATATATATATATATATATATATATATATATATATATATATATATATATATATATATCCACAGCCAAACAACGTCACAGCTCATAAGAGCCATGACAGCCAACAAACCGAAAGTCTAAGACTCAAGTTTCGTCCTCATCTCTTGGACTTCCGGTTTGTTGGCCGTTATGGCCCTGTGAGCTGTGGTGTTTGCCTGTGGAAATAATTATATCTCTCACATTCTTAAAATTATATATATATATATATATATATATATATATATATATATATATATATATATATATATATATATATATATACATACATATTTATATATACATATATATATACTTATACTTATATATATATATATACTTATATATATATATATATATATATATATATATATATATATATATATATATATATATATATATATATATATATAGTCATCCACATACAGTACTGTTTTGCTGTTTCACAGCTAATACGTTAGGCCAGACAAGCAACTACCTCAAGCCAGGATTGAAACCGGACCACTCATATGACAGTCTGAGCTTCTAACTGTTGCGCTATTCCGTTGCTGCTATGCGGGCAGTGAATTAACAATGTTTTGACATTGTCCAAATACTTAAATACGGCTTCTCAAATGTCTATTTATATGTAAACATTTGACCGCTACTATTTTATTTGTTTATTTTTATTTACAAACAAGCAATCGGTGAAATTGTTTGTGACAGTGTTCTACTTAAGGAGGAAAGCTTAAATAGTCATCCACAGATAGATTATTTTGCTGTATAACAGCTCTTCAGTGTGGCTAGATTAGCACAATCGAACCAAAATTCGAACCTACAAGTAACATTATAAAACACAACAGATAGTTTCTTTTAATTATACCTTATATTTTTTCGATTTTCTTATTTTTTCTATATATATTCCGAATGTTTCCGTCCAAATCCGCAGTTGATAAATGGTGTACTGTAATACATATGAGACATATATTAACATTTGTGGTTTTCACACAAAAAAGATAAGAAAAATCGAAAAATTAAAAAAGATTAAATTAAACAGAATCTTTCTATTGTCTTTAACAATGTTTGTTTAAATGAAAAAATGGTGTCTAAATACACACACACCATATATATATATATATATATATATATATATATATATATATATATATATATATATATATATATAAAGATATATAAAGATATATATATATAAATAAAATATATATATATATATATATATATATATATATATATATATATATATAAAGAGAGAGAGAGAGAGCGAGAGAGAGAGAGAGCCTACATATAATGAGCCGTAGATACAATGAAACATGTGTATGTGGATAACTATTTTATCTATAACAATTGAGTAAGATATATAAACAAAATAAACGCGTATATATATATATATATATATATATATATATATATATATATATATATATATATATATATATATATATATATATATATATTCGTGCACGCTCCTAAAGTGTGGGGAAACTATTTAATTGTAAGGGAGACAATTCTTCTTTGACTTTTAGGAAAACTCATATCAAATATAATTATTGCTAGAAAAATAACAAAACTCGACACGAACACACACACACACGTTTTGCAGCTCATCAACTGGGCTATGAATGCTCGCCAGTAGAAGAGATTATAGTTATATTTTTTACCGATAAGTGGCACTATCTGTCACCAGATAAATACAAGTATGTATTATATATAATTAATTGTATAATATACAATATTATATGTTATAGGTTTATTTTGTACGTAACACTTTTGGAACGAATCTAAACCTATTTATTTACCTAAATGCTATCTGGGATTAATTTTCCCTTCATCAATGTGATGTCTCAACATAGGGAGCAACATATATATATTTTTTTATAATACAATTAGTCACAGACATAAGTTATATCGTTTTATGACTTATTGGCATAGTTGAACCTATTCTTTCGTCTGTATATCTATTATATAAAGAGCAGTTGTCTGTATCTATGTATTTTTTATGTCCTGCTAAAAATCGAAAAGGATTACCAAAAGACACACAAAGTTTCTATTTTCTTGATCGATATTGTCCAGGGTGCATAATATCTAAAATTTAGAAAAAAAAAATTTATTCTCTGACCCCCAAGATTTTGGATTGGATGGACTGCGTTCTAGCTGTTTGATGTATTAACTAAAGGGAAGCAACTTTATTTTAAGGAGTTATTTCTTTTATGCCGATATATTTCCATGATAAAATATAAGCGTGTGTGTGTATGTGTATATCCAGAGAGAGCAATGAGTGGGGCAAAAAGAGATATGGGAGAACCAACAGAGAATTTTAATTTAATATTCCCCTTTCGTCCCGGGTAATGCCAGATAGCCACTCTATTAGCGTATAAGTAATACAGATCTATGTATTTGCATATGTTACGATATACACTTTTTTATACAACCGCAACCACATTTGAATGCCTACTAAACACTATCCTCTAAATCGTTTGTGTTAATTTGTTTCTATTAAGTTAATTATTTTTTTTTCTATTAATAAGTTAATTTGTTTCTATTAATTAGTTAATTAATTTGTTTCTATTAATAAGTTAATTAATTTGTTTCTATTAATAAGTTAATTAATTTGTTTCTATTAATAAGTTAATTAATTTGTTTCTATTAATTAGTTAATTAATTTGTTTCTATTAATAAGTCCACTAATTTGTTTCTATTAATTAGTTGATTAATTTGTTTATATTAATAAGTTAATTAATTTGTTTCTATTAATTAGTTAATTAATTTGTTTCTATTAATAAGTTAATTAATTTGTTTCTATTAATTAGTTCATTAATTTGTTTCTATTAATAAGTTAATTAATTTGTTTCTATTAATTAGTTAATTAATTTGTTGCATAAAACTCTTTTGTTCTTAGTTTTGTCCACCAGAAACAACATAAAAACGGTTCACACATATTTGAATGCCTATGGAGAGAACCTGAATACCTACTAGACACTATCCTCGAATGTCTAAGGTTTCTCTGTACAGGAATTTGTCAGAACAACCTGTCATGAGGATGGTTTTCCTATAAGTAAACCCTGACTAAATATTCAAAAACACATAGTATTTGCAGCCCAAATAAGATCTCCTCAACATGGCTAACTCACACTGGCTTTTATGAGGAATGGTGCATCTTCTCTAAGTGATGTTGCCTTAAGTAACAGTATGAAGCTGGATACTCAACCAGAGTAGATGAATTCTTGTCTTGGAATCGAGTAAGACCAACAAACCGCAAGAAAGATTATATACATGTCTGTCTGTCCGTCCGTCCGTCCGTCCGTCCGTCTGTCTGTTTGTCTGTTTGTCTGTCTGTCTGTCTGTATGTATGTGCAAAGTCTTTCCTCACTATAAAAAGCTTCAAGCACAGGCATTACTTGATATGCAATGGAATACACACTTTGCAATCAGTGTGTATCTCGATAACAAAAAGGCTGGTTGTAGCTTGAAACGGCAAACGGACATCCAATGAGGACTGATGCAGATATGGATGTGAATGGCAATAAAGGCTCTGAAACTTCCAGGGTCTGGCCTGGTAGGTGTTCAGGGCACCACAGTTGGGACCCGGTCATCAGTGGATGTACTGGACTATAGAAGGTTCATAGCGGTGACAGTCTGGCACATGCTGCTAGTTGCTCTCATGTTTGCCTCATTTGAGCCAGAGATATATTAAGTAATGGCAATACTCGAGAACGACTTGCTGCCATAATGTATGTATAAACGGTTTCAAATCTATCGACTGTTAATCATGACACCCTGCACTGATGATTCCTGAAAGAATGAAACACTAGTGTCTGTAGGTATTTAATAATTATTATAGTAAATAATTATATATGTGTGTGGGGGGGTGCCGATATATACATGCAGATATATGTATGTAGGTATGCATAACAGAAGTATGTGTGTGCATACAAATGTATATCTGAAAACATACATATACACACATGCATATCTCTGAAAAAAAAATCAAATCTAATCATTGCACTGATTTCCGTTTTTTTTTTTTTTTTTACAAATTTTGGCATGTGACAGGATAGTAGTTGTAAAAGTAAATTTTTTTTGTTTTTTTGTTTTTAATTTTTGAGTTTTCGTTTTTGGGTGCATCCGCAGAACAGCTACCGTCAGGAAGAAATACCAAATTCTTCGAATCTTCAAAGATCGACTGAAATCAAAGAGACAGGTTTGGTGGGTGGGAAAGGTGTTGTTGATTAACAAAATGCGTTTCTTTCTCGCCTTACTCATTCTAACAGAAGAATAAACATTTTATTTAATTACTAAAAAGATAGGGAGCACCACCCGAGTGTGTGATACGATGCATACTATGCATGTAGATAGAAAAATATATATTACTCTGCGCGTATGTGCATCACCAATGTAGATGCGAGTAGATTATAATAGGATAATTTGATTGGTTGTTGATTTTAGGGTTGGGTCATATATGCTATGAAATGTGCTCTGATGAACTCATAGCACTTGTGCCTTCTCGGCGTACACACTCCCGACTAACCTGACAAGCAGCAAAATCACACCCTTTCACTATTGAGATCTCTAGGCACTGGAAAGTCTTCTACTCGGACTGCTAGACTTTGGAATTCCATCACCCTCTGTTTCCTGCACTCCTGACTGTACTATCCTGATGAAGTTTAAATGTAATGTGAATAGAGTTGGAGATCAGTCTATGAAAATAACGATTCTGTTTCTTTGTCGTTTATTTATTTATTTATTTGTGGGGTGGGGAAGGGGGTGATAATAAAATACCAAAGTTTGAGTTTTTTTCGATGCAACTGAAGAAGCATATCAAGAAGATTTTTTATATTCAAATCTAAAAGTTTGCAGATTATTGGCACAAGGTCATGGACAATGATGGTCTTTAGGTCTTTTGTTTGTTTTATTTATGTTGTAAGTGTGTCCATGATAAACCGTATTTTCCTTTGTTATTTTTTATACTTAAACTAGCAAGGTCGCCCAGTATTGCCCAGTCGTAAAATACACTTGAATATATTTTAGTTTATGCAGATTTTGTATTTATTATTACAGAGTCAATTATTTCATATTATATTGTACCTAATGTACTCATGATTTCAAAATAAAAAAAAATGTGATTTGAGTGCCACCAGCTAGAATTGAAACCGAAATCAAAACATAGCAAATCATGATTGAAACTGTGTCTACAACTTAAACAAAAACTGAAGTTTATTTGTACGCAATAGGATCGGATTGTAGAAAGGAGTGTGAATTTTATTAAATACAAGCTGGTTTCCATGACAACAATATTTTTGATAGACAAGATGCAAGCAAGGGCGGTCGGATGGTCCACAAAGTTTTATAATTATATAGATATGCATAAACACACACACACACACACACATATATATATGTTATGAGGTTAAATGGTAATAAGAACGAAGGAACACATGACTTTAGTAACAAACATGTATTCACATATATTACAGGCAAAAGCAGGTTGAGCAATACCATTCCTCAACTGTAGGGCGTTTGCTCACGATCTCCTTGGCCGCGTGCCAATCTCTGACTCCGGGCACCGGTACTCCTTACCAGAAGTGACGTCACCAGAGAAAGTGACATCATAAGATAGTCCATTAATCCCATGGAGGGGCGTCTTCAACAATATATATTTTTTTTTATTAGATTTTTATAAATTAAATAATTAAATGTGTGCGAAAAAAAAAAATCTTTTTCTTATGCAGTAAGTTTTTTTATTCATAGGCGAAGAATTGGTACTTCCACAAAACCTGAATGCTTGCAGGGTGTTGGTAGAAGTTTGTGGACAATTCATGATTTTTATTGTATAGAATAATTATGGTTCTTGCAAAATAAGTCATTATTTTAACAGAACCTATGAGGGTGGTTTGAAAAGTAAACCCTCCTATTTTTTTAACTCGAAATGTTGCAGAGCCAGGAGTGGCACCATTAAAACGAGCAACCTTCTGTGCACCATAATTTCTTTTTTCACATAGTCACAACCATTCTCATTGCACTTTTGCCTGCGATTGGAGTGGTGGCTGTGCATGAGCATCTGGAGCATGCTTTGTCACACGAGGGTAGTTCCAAAAGTAAAAACTTCTGTTTTTATTTTTACACTAAAAAACGCTGAAGAGCTACAAAGACTGAAGTGGCACCATTAAAACGAGCAACCTTTTTTGCTTTTTTTTTTTTTTACACAGTGGTCACCACTTATCAAGGCCCGGAAGCCACTCAGGGATAAGGGTTATTGCAAGTACATTACGTTAGTGTGGAGATTTGATGAAGTGTTTACTTAAGGGGACGGTTCATTAGGAATTTGTTAACGTTGGACTTGAACACATCAAAGTTGTAGTCAGGTGGGAAGCAGGCAGGCGTGCAGTTCTAAGAAAAAAGCTTTGTTCATGGAATCCACGTTTTGATTTACGCACAGATAAAGAGTGGGGGAAATTTTTCACAGTGGATTCAGCTAGACGGGTGTTTTTCGTGAAAGATTGGCGTGGGGGGACCAGAGATTGGAGTTCAGACGAGCACCTGCCATGGAAATAACGATAAAACAAGGATAGGCTCGCAACGTCTCTTCTGTGGGAAAGAGGTTGCAGGGTAGAGAAAAAAGCATCCCCCACTAAGCCATGAAGTCTATTTTGTACTCTGTCAAGGCAGGATAGGCTGTTTTTAGCAGCTCCTGCCCAGATATGGCAGCAGTATTCCATCCTTGGACGTACTTGGCTTTTATAGAGATAGAGAATTGCATCAGTAGTGAGATATCTTCTGGAGCGGTAGAAGGATACCACCATCTTTCCAGCGACCTTGGCAACAGACTTGATGTACGTGTTTCATTTCAGATCAGGAGTAAAGGTCAATTCCAGAAGCTTGTCAAAACATGGGGCCTCTCCCAGACGAGAGCCATCCATCCCAATTGATGCCAGATGGGAATCAGAGCATTGATGATGTAAGGATAGGAGTTTTGTTTTAGATGCATTAAAGGTAACCAGTCACGTCTTCCCCACTGAACCACGCTCCAGAATTTATTTTGAGACATAGTCGTCACTATTCTGAATGCACTTTTGTCAGGAATTTATTGACACGTCTCTGCTTCTGACGTACGTCCATGACAAGGGTTGATTTCTTAAAGTCTCACACCGTCAATATCTGCAACAGACAGATAAAACTTTTAGGTCATCATAACAATGCAATTTACAATCCCATCTGATTTATTCTAGCAGAATAAAAAAATAAGAGCCATTACTTTTGGAACGTCCCTCGTACAAACTTCTTCATAAACCGAATAATCAGACTCAAGATATTAATGCTTTAAGTACTGCACTTTTGCAATATAGTGGTTATCCTAAAGATGAGTCAATTCTCCTGGTATGTTTATGTGAAGGGTTCATATAGAAGCATGGAAACCTTGAATCAGAGCAGGAGTGGCCAGCCAATGAAAATTGGAAGCAAATAATTAGACAAGTTCGTACATTGTCAAATTCGGAGAATTAACCTTCTGAATCATGAGAACTGGAATAATATCCAAAAACATCTGATCTCTGAACAAAAGAAAAAAAAAAGTGATATTAGATGAATGAAGAAAAATAAAAGAGAGAAAAGTATTTTTTTTTAAATACTTTTTTTGTAGTGAATGTTACATGAAACGGGACAGACCCCAGTAATTAAAAGAGCAAACTAGATAAGTTTAAAAATGGTACTTTTTTTTTTCTTTTTTTTTTTTTTATTACATTTTCACCCTAAACAAGGCAAATTGCCACTTTGGTGTAGGGGGCTACTATCAGGGGCAACAACTACTGGGGTACTATGTAGGGATTTGGGCAGCAAGATGTCGGTTCACGTTACACTTGAACTTCTGCACGTCAGTACTGTTGGGTAAGCAGGGACCTGGAATGGAATTCCAGAGTCTAGCGGTTCTGGGGAAGAAACTATTGGAGTAAAAAGATCTTTTGCATCTAGGGATCTCTACAGTGTGGGGGTGGGATTTAGCAGCCTGTCGGGTTTGTCGAGAGTGCTCACGTCGTGGGGGCACAAGTGATTGCAGTTCGTCAGAGCATTCACCACTAAAATACTTGTAGAAAAGGCAGAGGGATGCAACGTTTCGTCGATGGGACAGAGGCTGAAGCTTAGGTGCCAGTTCAGGGCCTATCAGGTTTGCGACTCTCTTTTGAACCTTGTCAAGGAGCGAGAGACTAGTAGCAGATGCACCAGCCCAGATGTGGCAGCAATACTCCATACATGGGCGAATGGTGGCCTTATAGAGGCCTTGGAAACGTTTACAATCGAACCCAGTAAGAAAAGTTAAAAAAGAATACAGTAGAAAGAATGTAGAACGATTGTCATTGTTTTTGGAAATAAGTAAATATTATTTATGTCAGAGTTAGATATGAAGAATGCAGTTTAGAAATAATGATGAAATTAATAGGTTATAAATGACACAATTCATTTAGGAATTTCTTTGTTTGCCAAAAGCGTGTTTGGACATACATAGGTGAAATCCATGTGAATGAATTTGACGTGGTGAGGCACGCGTTGACGTCTTAAAGAAAGGAAATTCCCAATATATTGAGACAGGGTTCGAAGTTAGAGAGAGAGAGAGAGAGAGAGAGAGACAGACAGACAGACAGACAGACAGACAGATAGACAGACAGAGACAAACAGTCCGAGAGTGACTTAGAGGATAGTTGAATCGGAGACTGAGAGGTGACACCCTCTTGGAGGCGAGGCGAGGCGAGGGGAGGGAGAAGATATGACAATGTAATCATAAGAACTTGAATTCCTGATTCATCAATCAATTAGCTGGTCGAACAAAAGAATCATCATTTATATTTGTAAACTGTTTGTCTTTGTGTCGTCATTACAACTGAAAGGTAAATGTGTTTTTGTTTATCATCTGTAAATGAACTTTGTATAAATCACTCCAAGTATTATGCGCCCCCACCACCATCATCAATAATGACTCTCCCTCCTCTATCTGTGTTAATAAGAACTGTTGCAGCATATATCTCAGCTCCATATTATTAATAATAATGAACAAATAAGAATGGTCATCGTCATCATTATCGCCGTTTACGTTGTTATACAAACGACGTCGTCGTCATAATCGCTGTGTAACAGTGTTACATAAATGTCTCATCCTCGTTATACTCTCTGATATGTTGTCTGACGTCATGGTAGGGAAAAAAAAGAAAAAACTATAAAAAAAAATGTGTGCACAGACAGGACAGCACGTTCGAAATGACGTTTTATTCAGTTTGATTTGGTTTAGTTGTTTTACGGCATATCAACCCTTTCTGGGTTATTTAATGCTGAATCCATTTATCTTGGAAACAGTATTCATGTTGCATCCAGTTATTTTGTAGAAGTTTTTATTCTTCAAGTTCTTTGTATCTTCAATCGCTAGTTTTCAGGGTTTGGTTTGCTTCGGTTTGATTTAGTTGTTTTATAGTGGATTTTATCGTTTTTGTTTCCTGCCCTGCAGAGCATGAATGAGTTTTGCAGTGTGAGAGGGAAAAAGATACAGCATTAATGTTTGGCTCGTTTTAAGATGGGAAACCAGGTCAGGAAGTGGAGGGGAGGGGGGTAAAAAGAGGGAATAGGAAGAAGGAAAAGGAGGAAAAGGTGAGTTGTTTTTGTTTTTGGTTTTGCGAAACATAATTCAGTTTTGCAAAAGGAAGTAGAAAAATAAAAAGCATCAGTGTATTTTGTCTCAGGAAGCCAAAATCTTCAGATAGCCTAGTCTAGTAGCATCCGGTTTTATTCGGGAAATATCTGGAATTAAATGTTGTCGCAAAAGAAAATGGAGTCATGCTATTACTTGTCCTATGTTCCTTGCGACATACCTTGCTACTACGTGTTGGGTCCTGGGTGTCCGCATGTTAATGCATGTAATGTTATATGAGCAAAGTCTTTAGTAATTCAAGCATTTGAAAAAAAAATGAAGACAGAACCCTCGTAATCTGTACAGATAAATTCAAAATGGCTATGGGTAAAAAGAGGATATTCATGTTGCAATCACCACAGCTAGCCATCTACATGTAAGTTCAGACCTGACCAAACACTGGAGTAAGATACAAGATGCTGAAAAGCCTGAAATGTCCGTTCATTTCATCCATTGGAACAACAAGGTGTTATATATTTGCTGTGGCCGGTCGTTCAAAATGCGCTTTCCAATCTATATAATTGTTAATCTATTTTTGTTTCTGCTCTACGATATATACACACTGACAATGAATAAAACACAACACAGCTGATCTATAAAATAATATATTGTTTTTATTTCACACCGGATTTAAAGTTATAACTGGTGTTTTGACATCTCTGAAGGCACATGGGGTTTAGTGTGGTTGTTGGCAGTGAAGAAATGTGTCATCTTGTTCTCTCTCTGACTGACTGTCCACTTTCTGCTTGTGACGATTTATATAAACATTTTTTTCACCTGGAATGTTTAATATTTCCCATTGTCTATTGTCTCAAATCCTTTAACTAATATCCTCTCACATATTTCTGGATTAAATTAATTTAATAGACAATCATGGAAAGTCCCGTAATCTTCACATGAAATTAATCTGCATGTGTTCAACTCATTGAATGCCTTTCCTCCCAGGGCCACCTGCCAATTCAACAAAAATAACATCTTATAATCCTTGGGATGATGGATGATTCGTGCTGAGATTTTGTTTGTAATGAGGCTGACTCTGCACAAACCAACAGAAGAACAAGATCAAAGCAGTCACAGGCCAGATGGGATGCAGAAACTGCTGGAAGTGTCAACGTTCCCTTGCATACAGCGATTGGTATTCCTAAATAGTCACCCATCTGGTACTGATCAGGTTCAACATTGCTTAACTTTGATGATCTAACAAGAACCTGTGGATCAACATGATTATACTGTGAAACCCGGCAATGACACAAGTAATATCACTAACAGTGTGTCCAGATGCATCGGAAGATGTACGTTCACGGTTGACTCATTTGGTTAGGATCTTTCTTTGAGATCATCAGATCTAAGTTTGTCTTTAAAACTCATATCCATACATGATGCTAAACTTCATTTGTTCTATTTTTGGACCAGCAAAAGAGAGGCCCCTTCTGGATTGATGCAATTTTAAATTTTGTCTCAATCCAGAAGGTTGCTTTTAAGGAAGCTGGATTTTCTCCATATTATAAACTGGTCTTATGTCTAATTCTACCCTCGTGGGGAGGCAAGTAAATAGAATTCATCTGCATAAAGTGTTTTTACTTCTTTGTCAGAAATTAAGTATATGTTTGTTTTTTTATGAATCGCTCCAGACAAGGCGTG
>NC_136502.1:15598674-15638674 GCF_053919585.1 Euprymna scolopes | reverse complement strand
AAAGTTCAACGATTTGACCTTTGAAAACTCTACCAAGCTCCTCCACCAATTTTGGATCTAACCATTGAAATTTTAAATGTAGGTTACTTGGACATGGATCAAACTTTATAATTTGATTTGAGCCCAAAAAATAAATGTTAAGGGGTTAAAATTCGGGTCAAAGTTAAACAAAATTTACCTCTGTGGTCTCTACTAAATTACTCAGACAATTTTTGGTTTAAACATTTGAAATTTTACATAAAGTGTATTCACACGTAGGGCAAGTTATGAACAGTACATAGGGCCCGGGCAAAGCCGGGTTGAACTGCTAGTGACACTTAATATGAGAACAATAGTTTGATCAATACAAGTAATATAAATAAGTAAATGTTTAGAAATTTTAAAAGAATCAAAATCGGGAATTTAAAACAGAATCGGTAATTGTATCGGAATCAGGAAAAACTTGGAATCGTCCCATCACTCAATTGATCTTAAATATGGTTCTTGGCAATACCTGGAAACTATTTTTATCCAAAAATGGTCCCACCAAATGTCAGGAACAACGCCACGCTATAATTTTCTCTGCTATCAGTTGTGAGTATAATGGCGGTAGGATAAGGTACCTCAGACAGCTGATCACACTTTAAAGTGATTTGACGAAACAGCTGTATGTAGATGCCTATATTGTGTGTGTGTGTGTGTGTGTGTGTGTGTGTGTGTGTGTGTGTGTGTGTGTGTGTGTGTGTGTGTGCGCGCGTGCGTGCATAACTATATAAAAATAAATTAAGCGATTTCTCCAATTGACTGAATCAATCGTTTAGGGGGGAAAAAATCGCTAACTCTGTTTTATTTCTCTCGTTGGCGATAACTTATTTACAGACAAATTAATGTGAAAGTGTTTAAACTAGAAACACGATTTATGAAAAACGTTTTCAAAACTACCTTTCTTTTCTTTTACTTTGTATACCTCTTTTTTTTTTTTTTCTTGGCTTTAGTTTTACTTTTCTGAATACAAGATGATGAGGTCACAAAAACAAGAAACAAATTTTAAGAATTGAAAAAAGTAAAGTAAAAAAAAATGATAATAAATGCTGACATTTGAAGATATCGTCGACTATTACGAAAGAAAGTGGCTATAACGATTTGCCATTGTCCGCCTTGAATAGACATCATTAGTTTTAGTAGAGTTGTCTCCCTTGCATTTGAACACACACAAATTTGTTGGATTTTTTTTTAATTGATATGGATTAAAAGAAAATGTTTAAATCAATAAATAATAAATCAACAAGTGAAGAAAACAAAGACAGACATATGATCACAAACACAAAAATGTTGAGAATGTCTTTAAAAAATCTCTATACAAATATTTCTTTCTATTAATGCCCCTCTCTCTCTCTCTCTTTCTCTCTCTCTCTCTCTCTCTCTCTCTCTCTCTCTCATTCTTTCTCTTACTTTGCTGTTATACAAAATTTCACCTATTTTGGAATTATTGAATACTGAAATAGAATGCGTAGTATCTGTTCTTATACTAACTACACTCCATCTTTTCTGGTCTCGGTTAGTGAAGGCGAAATCCTTCTAGACTGAGACTATTTTTATTTTTTTCTGAAACCAGCATATCCTTTTTCGGGGAACTGGATTTTCCCAACATTAAAAAACTGACGTTGAGTTAAACTCTGCCCTTGTGGGGAGGCAAGTAAATAGAGGCTTGGCTATTTCTGTCCACGCTATATCAATCATTATGGGATTATTTCTGTTTTATGGCATGTTATAGTTTTTTTAACGCTCAAACACAATACCTAATGTAGCTAGTTAATTCACTGTATACGATTAATAGAATACAAATTGCTATTTTACAATATTTCTTTTTTTTTATGTAGGATGTTTTGCTTTAAATATTGAGAATTTTTTTTTAATTGCAAAGAAATTTGAAGCATCTTTCAGCTATCAAAATAAACAAAAGTGAGGGAGAAAAAGAAAGAAAGAAAAGTAAAACGTGAAAATCAAATGTCAAAAAAAATTAAAAATTAAATCAAAATTAACCAGAAAGATTATTGGATTGAAAAGAGTTCAATACTTTGAAATGTATTCATATGAAATTCAATAAACGAAAAAAATATTCTTCAAAAGATGAAACAAGCAAGAATGTAAAGATTTCTTTGAGATTCTATCACTATATTCAGCTTTTATTCAAGCTATCTATTCGAGTCTTCTAATATCGCTCTATCTATCTATCTATCTATCTATCTATCTATCTATCTATCGAACCCTACTAATATTTATCTATTCAAGCCAAGGTATTTATTTCTCTCATATCGCTAGAAATATGACACAAGGGTCGATAAGTGTGGTTGAAAAGCCAGCAACCTCCAAAAAGGAGCACTCTGACCTACAAAAAGTGTCTGAGCAGCCCCGTCGGCCATTCCTAGATAGAGGCGCCTCAAGCGATTAGCAATAAATTAACTCCCTACTAAAAAGAGAGAAGGCGAAGCCTGGGAGGGTGGACTTCCTAGAACTGCAGGGGACTGTTCAAGATGTATATAATACATTCTTTTCATAGTCGTTTATCTATCAATCTCCTTTTCTTAATATCTATCCGTCAATTCCAGTCTCTAACTATCAGTATATCTATCTATGCTAGCGTTGTAATGATATATCTACCAATTTATTTCAGCCTGAAAATTTCCATCAATTCCAGCCTTTTACTATGTACTATACTATATACCATAAATACTATATACCTATAAATACTATATAGCCATAAATACTATATAGCCATAAATACTATATACCCATACATCCTATATAGCCATGACTGCTATATACCCATAAATACTATATAGACATAAATCCTATATAGACATAAATACTATATAGCTATAAATACTATATAGACATAAATCCTATATAGCCATAAATACTATATAGCAATAAATACTATATAGACATAAATACTATATAGTAATAAATCCTATATAGCCATTAATACTATATAGCCATGACTACTATATACCCATCATACTATATACCCATAAATACTATATAAACAAAAATACTATATAGCCATAAATACTATATAGACATAAATACTATATAGACATAAATCCTATATAGCCATTAATACTATATAGCCATAAATACTATATAGACATAAATCCTATATAGCCATAAATACTATATAGCCATAAATACTATATAGACATGAATCCTATATAGCCATAAATACTATATAGACATAAATACTATATAGTAATAAATCCTATATAGTCATAAATACTATATAGACATAAATGCTATATAGACATAAATACTATATAGACATAAATTCTATATAGACATAAATCCTATATAGCCATAAATACTATATAGTAATAAATCCTATATAGTCATAAATACTATACAGACATAAATACTATATAGCCATAAATACTATATAGACATAAATTCTATATAGCCATAAATACTATATAGACATAAATCCTATATAGCCATAAATACTATATAGACATAAATACTATATAGACATAAATACTATACAGACATAAATACTATATAGCCATAATACTATATAGACATAAATTCTATATAGACATAAATACTATATAGCCATAAATACTATATAGACATAACTACTATATAGACATAAATCCTATATAGACATAAATACTATATAGACATAAATACTATATAGTAATAAATCCTATATAGACAAAAATACTATATAGCCATAAATACTATATAGACATAAATACTATATAGACATAAATTCTATATAGACATAAATACTATATAGACATAAATCCTATATAGACATAAATACTATATAGACATAAATACTATATAGACATAAATACTATACAGACATAAATACTATATAGCCATAATACTATATAGACATAAATTCTATATAGATATAAATACTATATAGCCATAAATACTATATAGACATAAATACTATATAGACATAAATACTATATAGCCATGAATACTATATAGACATAAATACTATATAGACATAAATACTATATAGTAATAAATCCTATATAGACAAAAATACTATATAGCCATAAATACTATATAGACATAAATACTATATAGACATAAATTCTATATAGACATAAATACTATATAGACATAAATCCTATATAGACATAAATACTATATAGACATAAATCCTATATGGCCATAAATACTATATAGCCATAAATACTATATAGACATAAATACTATATAGTAATAAATCCTATATAGCCATAAATACTATATAGTCATAAATACTATATAGACATATATACTATATAGACATATATACTATATAGACATAAATACTATATTGTAATAAATCCTATATAGCCATAAATACTATATAGTCATAAACACTATATAGACATAAATACTATATAGACATAAATACTATATAGACATAAATCCCATATAGCCATAAATACTATATAGACATGAATCCTATATAGCCATAAATACTATATAGCCATAAATACTATATAGACATAAATCCTATATAGACACACATATACTATATGGACATAAATACTTTTTTTTTTACACAGTTATCACCACTTATCAAGGCCCGGAAGCCACTCAGGGATAAGGGTTATTGCAAGTACATTACGTTAGTGTGGAGATTTGATGAAGTGTTTAATTAAGGGGCGGTTCATTAGGAATTTGTTAACATTGGACTTGAAGACATCCAAGTTGTAGTCCGGAGGGAAGCAGGCAGACAGAACAGAGTTCCACAGGCGTGCAGTTCTAAGAAAGAAGCTTTTTTCATGGAATCCGCGTTTTGATTTAGGCACAGATAAAGAGTGGGGAAAGTTTTTCACAGTGGATTCAGCTAGACGGGTATTTTTCGTGAAAGATTGGCGAGGGGGGACCAGAGATTGGAGTTCAGACGAGCACCTGCCATGGAAATAACGATAAAACAAGGATAGGCTCGCAACGTCTCTTCTGTGGGAGAGAGGTTGCAGGGTAGAGAAAAGGGCATCCCCCACTAAGCCACAAAGTCTATTTTTACTCTGTCAAGGCAGGATAGGCTGTTTTTAGCAGCTCCTGCCCAGATATGGCAGCAGTATTCCATCCTTGGACGTACTTGGCTTTTATATATATAGAGAATT
This sequence comes from Euprymna scolopes, assembly GCF_053919585.1. Lineage (NCBI taxonomy): Eukaryota > Metazoa > Mollusca > Cephalopoda > Sepiida > Sepiolidae > Euprymna > Euprymna scolopes. The sequence goes on along the minus strand of NC_136502.1, from coordinate 15,633,563 downwards.
GCATCAGTAGTGAGATATCTTCTGGAGCGGTAGAAGGATCCCACCATCTTTCCAGCGACCTTGGCAACAGACTTGATGTACGTGTTCCATTTCAGATCAGGAGTAAAGGTCAAACCCAGAAGCTTGTCAAAACACGGGGCCTCACCCAGACGAAAGCCATTCATCACAATTGATGCCAGATGGGGATCAGAGCGTTGATGATGTAAGGATAGGAGTTTGGTTTTGGATGCATTAAAGGTAACCAGCCACATCTTCCCCCACTGAACCACGCGCTCGAGATCAGAGGAGAGAGAATCAGAGAGAACTTTGTCATTTACAGCCTCTGATGTGTTGCCGTAGATGGTCATGTCATCAGCATAGATGTCAACGAATGATTTAAGTATGTGTTTAGGGAGGTCATTGATGTAGATCAGGAAGAGAGTTCGGCCTAGGATTGACCCCTGAGGGACTCCAGCATTTATATTGCAGGCCTCCGATTTTTGTCCATCTACCACTACTCTTATGAGCCAATCGGAGAGAAATGATATAATGATTGAAAAAACATTTCCAGTTATACCGTAGCTGGAAATCTTGTGAAGTAGACCCTTATGCCATACCTTGTCGAAGGCCTTTGATATGTCAAGAGCAATTGCCCTAGAAAGGAAGCCTTTGTCAAGAGATTCACTAATCCTGTGGGATATAAGCGTCAGCTCATCTGCGGTAGATCTTGCAGAGCGGAAACCATATTGTGTGTCACTAAGAAGGTTATTCCTGCTGAGGTGGTTGACTATTTCTCTATTTAATATGGATTCCAGCAACTTACTCATAACACACAAGAGACTTATAGGTCTGTACTGAGAGGGAGATGACTTATCACCTGAATTCTTAAATACAGGGCAAACTGATGAGGTCTTTCAGGGAGTCGGAAAGCACTTCTCCTTAAGGCAGTGCTTAAATAGTTTCGTAAGTATGGGAGCAAGTTCTGGTTGAAGCTTTTTTAACACTATAATTGGGATGCCATCAGGGTCAGTTACTTTACTGGAATCTAGGTTCTTTATTAGCTTGGCGACCTAATGCACAGATATTTGTATGTTACCTAGCTTCTTCTGTGTTATAGGAGGAAATATGGGGAGTTGATGGCCTTCGTCGCATAGGGTAGAATTAGCTGCAAAGTTCTTTGAAAATAGTTTGGCCTTGTCTGACGCTGACGAGATGACCTTTGGTCCATTGATAATGGTTGGGATAGAACGCACACTTCTGTTCAAGATCCTATTTGTTATTTGCCAAAACTGGTGGGAACCAAGCCGCTGATCAGCTACCTTGGATTTAACAGACTGGGCATATAGCTCTCTTGTATTTTTTATTACTCTTTTACAGTGGTTGCTGGCAGACCTGAAAGCAGCTTTAGTCTCAGTGCATCTATTACGTTGGTAGCTATGGAAAAAGTGATTTCTGTGCGCGATAGCAGCAGCACATTCTGGGGAGAACCATGGTTGGCTGTAAGGTTTTTGTTGGAATTTTTCAGATGGTATGAATTGGTCTATGCCTACAATAAACCATTCGGTCAGATCTGATATAATATAGAGGATCTGATACTATATAGACATAAATACTATATAGACATGAATACTATATAGACATAAATCCTATATAGCAATAAATACTATATAGTCAAAAATACTATATAGACATAAATACTATATAGACATAAATACTATATAGCAATAAATACTATATAGACATAAATACTATATAGACATAAATACTATATAGACATAAATCCTATATAGACATAAATACTATGTAGACATAAATACTATATATATATAAATACTATATACCCATAAATACTATATAGACATAGATACTATATAGACATAAATCCTATATAGACATAAACACTATATAGACATAAGTACTATATACCCATAAATACTATATAGACATAAATCCTATATAGTCATGAATCCTATATAGCCATAAATACTATATAGACATAAATACTATATATCCATAAATACTATATAGACATAAATACTATATAGACATAAATCATATACATACATCCTATATAGCCATAAATACTATATAGACACATGTCCTCTATAGACATAAATACTATATAGACACATGTCCTCTATAGCCATAAATCCTATATAGTAATAAATCTTATATAGCCATGAATACTACATAGACATAGATACTATATAGACATAAATACTATATAGACATAAATACTATATAGACATGAATACTATATAGTCATAGATACTATATAGACATAAATCCTATATAGAAAAAAATACTATATAGGCATACATCCTATATAGACATAAATACTATATAGACATAAATACTATATAGACATAAATACTATATAGACACAAATACTATATATTTATAGATACTATATAGACATAAATCCTATACAGACATAAATACTATATAGACATGAATCCTATATTGACATAAATTCGATATAGATATAAATACTATATATTCATAAATACTATATAGACATAAATACTATATATTCATAAATATTATAGAGACATAAATCCTATATACCCATGAATGCTATATAGACATAAATACTATATAGACAAAAATCCTATATAGACATAAATCCTATATAGCCATAAATACTATATAGACATAAATAATATATAGACATAAATACTATATACCCATAAATACCATATAGACAAAAATCCTATATAGCCATTAATACTATATAGACATAAATAATATATAGACATACATCCTATATAGACATAAATACTATATAGACATACATCCTATATAGTCATAGATACTATATAGACATAAATAATATATAGACATAAATACTATATAGACAGAAATATTATATAGACATACATCCTATATAGACATAAATACTATATAGTCAAAAATACGATATAGACATAAATCCTATATAGACATAAATACTATATAGACATAAATACTATATAGTCAAAAATACTATATAAACATAAATACAATATAGACATAAATACTATATAGACATACGTCCTATATAGACATAAATACTATATAGACATAAATACTATATAGACATAAATCCTATATAGACATAAATACTCTATAGACATAAATCCTATATAGACATAAAAACTATATAGACATAAATCCTATATAGACATAAATACTATATAGACATAAATACTATATAGTCAAAAATACTATATAGACATAAATACTATACAGACATAAATCCTATATAGACATAAATACTATATAGACATAAATACTATATAGATATACATCCTATATAGACATAAATACTATATAGACATAAATACTATATAGACATGAATACAATATAGACATACATCCTATGTAGACATAAATACTATATAGAAATAAATACTATATAGACATAAATACTATATAGACATACATCCTATACAGACATAAATACTATATAGACATAAATACTATATAGACATGAATACTATATAGTCAAAAATACTATATAGACATAAATACTATATAGACATAAATACTATATAGTCAAAAATACTATATAGACATAAATACTATACAGACATACATCCTATATAGACATAAATACTATATAGACATAAATACTATATAGACATACATCCTATATAGACATAAATACTATATAGACATAAATACTATATAGACATGAATACAATATAGACATACATCCTATGTAGACATAAATACTATATAGAAATAAATACTATATAGACATAAATACTATATAGACATACATCCTATACAGACATAAATACTATATAGACATAAATACTATATAGACATAAATACTATATAGTCAAAAATACTATATAGACATAAATACTATATAGACATAAATACTATATAGTCAAAAATACTATATAGACATAAATACTATATAGACATAAATACTATATAGTCAAAAATACTATATAGACATAAATCCTATATAGACATACATACTATATAGACATACATCCTATATAGACATAAATACTATATAGACATAAATACTATATAGACATGAATACAATATAGACATACATCCTATGTAGACATAAATACTATATAGAAATAAATACTATATAGACATAAATACTATATAGACATACATCCTATGTAGACATAAATACTATATAGACATAAATACTATATAGACATAAATACTATATAGTCAAAAATACTATATAGACATAAATACTATATAGACATAAATACTATATAGTCAAAAATACTATATAGACATAAATACTATATAGACATAAATACTATATAGTCAAAAATACTATATAGACATAAATCCTATATAGACATAAATACTATATAGACATACATCCTATATAGACATAAATACTATATAGACATGAATACTATATAGACATAAATACTATATAGACATACATCCTATATAGACATACATACTATATAGACATACATCCTATATAGTCAAAAATACTATATAGACATAAATACTATATAGACATACATCCTATATAGTCAAAAATACTATATAGACATAAATACTATATAGTCAAAAATACTATATAGACATAAATACTATATAGACATACATCCTATATAGACACAAATACTATATAGACATACATCCTATATAGACATAAATACTATATAGACATAAATACTATATAGACACGAATACAATATAGACATACAGCCTATGTAGACATAAATACTATATAGAAATAAATACTATATAGACATAAATACTATATAGACATACATCATATATAGACAAAAATACTATATAGACATAAATACTATATAGACATAAATACTATATAGACATACATCCTATATAGACATAAATACTATGTAGACATAAATACTATATAGACATAAATACTATATAGACATAAATACTATATAGACATACATCCTATATAGTCAAAAATACTATATAGACATAAATACTATATAGAAATAAATACTATATAGACATACATCCTATATAGACATAAATAGTATATAGACATAAATCCTATATAGACATAAATACTATATAGACATCAATCCTATATAGAGATAAATACTATATAGACATAAATACTATATAGACATAAATACTATATAGACATAAATCCTATATAGACATAAATACTATATAGACATCAATCCTATATAGACATAAATACTATATAGACATAAATACTATATAGAAATAAATACTATATAGACATAAATCCTATATAGACATAAATAGTATATAGACATAAATCCTATATAGACATAAATACTATATAGACATAAATCCTATATAGAGATAAATACTATATAGACATAAATACTATATAGACATAAATACTATATAGACATAAATCCTATATAGACATAAATACTATATAGACATAAATCCTATAAGGACATAAATACTATATAGACATAAATACTATATAGACATACATCCTATATAGTCATAGATACTATACAGACATAAATAATATATAGACATAAATACTATATAGACATAAATACTTTATAGACATAAATACTATATAGACATACATCCTATATAGACATAAATACTATATAGACATAAATACTATATAGACATACATCCTATATAGTCATAGATACTATATAGACATAAATACTATGTAGACATAAATACTATATAGCCATAAATATTATATAGACATAAATACTATCTAGATATCAATACAACATAGACATAAATCCTATATAGTCATAAATACTATATAGACATAAATCCTATATAGTCATAAATACTATATAGACATAAATACTATATAGACATATATACTATATAGACATAAATACTATATAGACATAAATACTATATAGACATAAATCCTATATAGACATAATACTATATAGACATAAATACTATATAGACATAAATATTATATAGACATAAATCCTATATAGCCATAAATAATATAGACATAAATACTATATACCCATGAATACTATATACCTATAAATACTATATAGACATAAATCCTATATAGCCATGAATACTATATAGTCATAAATACTATATAGACATAAATCCTATATAGACATAAACTTATATAGACATAAATACTATAAAGACATGAATACTATATACCAATACATTCTATATAGACATAAATACTATATAGACATAAATACTATATAGACATAAATACTATATAGTCATAAATACTATATAGACATAAATCCTATATAGCCATGAATACTATATAGACATAAATACTATATAGACATAAATACTATATAGATAAATACTATATAGACATACGTCCTATATAGACATGAATACTATATAGACATACATACTATATAGACATAAATCCTATATAGGCATAAATCCTATATAGCCATGAATAATATAGACATAAATACTATATAGACATAAATCCTATATAGACATAAATCCCATATACCCATACATACTATCTAGACATAAATACTATATAGACATAAATACTCTATAGTAATAAATACTATATAGAAATAAATTCTATATAAACATAAATCCTATATAGACATACATACTATATAGATATCAATACTATATAGACATAAATCCTATATAGACATAAATACTATATAGACAAAAATACTATATAGACATGAATCCTGTATAGCCATAAATAATATAGACATAAATACTATATAGATATAAATACTATTTAGACATAAATTCTATATACCCATAAATACTATATACCCATAAATACTATATACACACAAATGCTATATAGCCATAAATACTATATAGTCATTAATACTATATAGACATAAATCCTATATACACATAAATCTTATATAGACATAAATACTATATAGACATGCATACTATATACCAATACATACTATATAGACATAAATACTATATAGACACATATCCTATATAGCCATAAATACTATATAGTCATAAATAGTATAGTGACATAAATCCTATATAGCCATAAATACTATATAGACATAAATACTATATAGACATAAATACTATATAGACATAAATACTATATAGACATACATCCTATATGGACATAATTACTATTTAGACATAAATACTATATAGACATACATCCTATATAGTCATAGATACTATATAGACATAAATACTATATAGACCTAAATACTATATAGCCATAAATACTATATAGACATAAATACTATATAGATATCAATACTACATAGACTTTAATCCTATATAGTCATAAATACTATATAGACATAAATCCTATATAGTCATAAATACTATATAGACGTAAATACCATATAGACATAAATACTATATAGACATAAATACTATATAGACTTAAATCCTATATAGACATAATACTATATAGACATAAATACTATATAGGCATAAATCCTATATAGACATAAATACTATATAGACATAAATATTATATAGAAATAAATCCTATATAGCCATAAATAATATAGACATAAATACTATATAGACATAAATACTATATACCCATGAATACTATATACCCATAAATACTATATAGACATAAATCCTATATAGCCATGAATACTATATAGTCATAAATACTATATAGACCAAAATTCTATATAGACATAAACCTATATAGACATAAATACTATAAAGACATGAATACTATATACCAATACATTCTATATAGACATAAATACTATATAGTCAAAAATACTATATAGACATAAATCCTATATTGACATAAATACTATATAGACATAAATCCTATATAGACATAAATACTATATAGACATAAATCCTATATAGACATAAATACGTTATAGACATACATCCTATATAGACATAAATACTATATAGACATAAATACTATATAGACATAAATACTATATAGACATAAATACTATATAGACATAAATACTTTATAGACATACATCCTATATAGACATAAATACTATATAGACATAAATACTATATAGACATAAATACTTTATAGACATACATCCTATATAGACATAAATACTATATAGACATAAATACTTTATAGACATACATCCTATATAGACATAAATACTATATAGACATAAATACTATATAGACATAAATACTTTATAGACATACATCCTATATAGACATAAATACTATATAGACATACATCCTATATAGACATAAATCCTATATAGACATAAATCCTATATAGACATAAATCCTATATAGACATAAATACTATATAGACATAAATACTATATAGACATAAATACTATATAGACATAAATCCTATATAGACATAAATACTTTATAGACATACATCCTATATAGACATAAATACTATATAGACATAAATACTCTATTACATACATCCTATATAGACATAAATACTATATACATATCAATACTATATAGACATAAATCCTATATAGACATGAATACTATATAGGCATAAATACTATATAGACATAAATCCTATATAGCCATAAATAATATAGACATAAATACTATATTGACATAAATACTATATAGACATAAATACTATATACCCATAAATACTATATACCCATAAATACTATATAGACATAAATCCTATATAGCCATAAATACTATATAGTCATTAATACTATATAGACATAAATCCTATATAGACATAAATACTATATAGACATAAATACTATATAGACATGAATACTATATACCAATACATACTATATAGACATAAATACTATATAGACACATATCCTATATAGCCATAAATACTATATAGTCATAAATAGTATAGTGACATAAATCCTATATAGCCATAAATACTATATAGACATAAATACTATATAGACATAAATACTATATAGATAAATACTATATAGACAAATACTATATAGACATAAATCCTATATAGACATAAATACTATATAGTCAAAAATACTATATAGACATAAATACTATATAGACATTAATACTATATAGACATAAATCCTATATAGACATAAATACTATATACCACTAAATACTATATAGACATGAATACTATATAGTCAAAAATACTATATAGACATAAATCCTATATAGACATAAATACTATATAGACATAAATCCTATATAGACATAAATACTTTATAGACATACATCCTATATAGACATAAATACTATATAGACATAAATCCTATATAGACATAAATACTATATAGACATAAATCCTATATAGACATAAATACGTTATAGACATACATCCTATATAGACATAAATACTATATAGACATAAATACTATATAAACATAAATACTATATAGATATAAATACTATATAGACATAAATACTTTATAGACATACATCCTATATAGACATAAATACTATATAGACATAAATACTATATAGACATAAATACTTTATAGACATACATCCTATATAGACATAAATACTATATAGACATAAATACTTTATAGACATACATCCTATATAGACATAAATACTATATAGACATAAATACTATATAGACATAAATACTTTATAGACATACATCCTATATAGACATAAATACTATATAGACATACATCCTATATAGACATAAATCCTATATAGACATAAATCCTATATAGACATAAATACTATATAGACATAAATACTATATAGACATAAATACTATATAGACATAAATCCTATATAGACATAAATACTTTATAGACATACATCCTATATAGACATAAATACTATATAGACATAAATACTCTATTACATACATCCTATATAGACATAAATACTATATAGAGATAAATGCTATGTAGACATAAATACTATATAGTCATCGACACTATATAGATATAAATCCTATATAGACATAACTACTATATAGACATGAATCCCATATACCCATAAATACTATATAGACATAAATACTATATAGACATATATCCTATATAGACTTAAATACTATATAGACACGAATACTATATAGACATAAATACTATATAGTCATCGATAGTATATAGACATAAATCCTATATAGACATAAATCCTATATAGACATAAATACTATATAGACATAAATACTATATAGACATATATCCTATATAGACATAAATACTATATAGACATGAATACTATATAGACATACTATATAGTCATCGATAGTATATAGACATAAATACTTTATAGACATACATCCTATATAGACATAAATACTATATAGACATGAATACTATATAGACATAAATACTATATAGTCATCGATAGTATATAGACATAAATCCTATATAGACATAAATCCTATATAGACATAAATACTATATAGACATAAATACTATATAGACATAAATACTATATTGTCATAAATACTATATAGACATAAATACTATATAGACATAAATACTATATAGACATAAATACTATATACCCATGAATACTATATAGACATAAATACTATGTAGACATAAATACTATATAGACATTAATACTATATACCCATAAATTCTATATAGACATAAATACTATGTAGACATAAATACTATATAGACATCAAACTATATACCCATAAATACTATATATCCATAAATACTATATATACATAAATCCTATATAGACATAAATCCTATATAGACATAAATACTATATAGACATAAATCCTATATAACCATAAATACTTTATAGGCATAAATACTATATAGACATAAATACTATATACCCATAAATACTATATAGTAATAAATCCTATGTAGCCATAAATACTATATAGACATAAATACTATATAGTAATAAATCCTATATAGACATACATCCTATATAGACATAAATACTATATAGACATAAATACTATATAAACATAAATGCTATATACACATAAATACTATATACCCATAAACACTATATACCCATAAATACTGTATAACCATCCATCTATTGAAGTGTATGAATATCTATCCATCATTTATTCAAAACTTTTAATCTCTCAGTCTGTAAATATATATCTATTAATTAACTTATTACTATATTTATAATTAAATAGTAATATATATCTATATACCTATCCAGTCAAACCTGCTAATATCTTTATTAATTTTTATTTCGGACTATTAATCTCATCTTTATTAGTTGTTGTTTTTGATCTTTTATTTGTTTTGTTTATTCACAACGTTTCGGCCGACTATTCCTCTGGCCCTCGTCAGGTGGTAACCGCGACGGATAGGATAGTTGAATCTCTACAGTTCCAGATGAACATTGTCTGGAGATAGCGGTTTCAATCCCACCCACTCCCAAAGCGTGCCAGATGTTAATTTGCCAAAATGTGGTGAGACGACAACTACGGATGGCAGTGATGGCTGAGAATGCAGTTAGGAGATTCGAAGTTCCTATCCGTCGCGGTTACCACCTGACGAAGGCCAGAGGAATAGTTGGCCGAAACGTTGTGAATAAACAAAACCAATAAAAGATCAAAAACAACAACTAATAAAGATGAGAATAATAGTCCGAAATAAAAATAAATTAATATATAATTCTCATCTCAAAAATGAATTCCAATTAAGGAATAATATATATATACTGCTAATATCTGTTTATGCATCTATTATTCTATCTTTTCCAACCTGTTAATATCTATCTATAGGGTGCATTTTTTAGAGGCTGCGAACTTTAAATTGTCACTCTATTTTTTAATCACAGTTCATATGTGACGCCACCCTTTATCTTCTTAATTGATTCTGTTGTTTGCTCCTCTAAACCGATTAGAGTTTTCTTTGTCTTACTTTATCATTGAAAATATTTTTAGCTTAATTTTATTATATATATATATATATATATATATATAGAGAGAGAGAGAGAGAGAGAGAGAGAGAGAGAGAGAGAGAGAGAGAGAGAGAGTGAGAATTGTAGAAATCAACTGAATTAAAGGAATAAATTATAAGATGGTAAACATCATGAATTTTGGAATATAACTTTTTGTCATTTATTCTCTCTCTCTCTCTCTCTATATATATATATATATATAAAAGTCACTGTGTGTGTGTGTGTGTGTGTGTGTGTGTGTGTGTGTGTGTGTGTGTGTGTGAGTTCCTTCCTCATAGGTTATAATACGGCTGAGCCTATCTTTTGCAAATTTCACACAAAGGTAATTTATATGTCTGGCAGTGTTCTTAGATGTGTTTTGTACAAAAATTCATCTGCAAAATATCTAAAATCGAAAAAATTCGATCTTAAAAATAGTTTTTTTTCTCTTATGGATAAAAAAAAAAGAATTTTTACAAGGGAATATTTTATGTTACAAGTGAAATAATAAAATCTCAGCAAATCATTTTTTCTTAAAAAAAAAAAAAGATTTATGGTTGCCTGGAAATATAGCTCAAGTCGAATGATTCCATGTTCAAGCCCAGGTGCACCTGGGCTTGAACATTTTATTTTAATTTTTTCTTATTAATGAGTTCAATGTACAATAAAAGAAGAAGTACCATTTAAAATCGCCGCAAATCATTTCTTTGTTTGCATATTTTAAAACTAAACATTAATCAGAAGTGGCTTTTTCAGGGTATTTATCGTCAAACCCGAATATCAGCTGACATGAGATTGTAAACAAACACAGACGGAATTTGATGAACGACATTATCAGTTTTTTTTTTTGCTAATTAGTTCACTGGGCAAATTATTCTTTATAATATATAATAATCAATAGATGATTAATTCTATAATAGTACATACACAATCTGAATAAATTTAAATACTTAAGCATTTTTTATAACAGGGCAACGCTGGGCGAGCAGCTAGTGTATATATATATATATATATATATATATATATATATATATATATATATATATATATATATATATATACACACACACACACACACTAGCAGGGTGCCCGGAATTGTGCTGTTGTAAAATACGCTTTAATATATTTTGATTAGTGCAGATTTCGTATTTATTATTACTAGCGGGGCCTGTGGAAATTCCACAGGTGACTCATTCATATGTAATATCTTGATGTTGGCATTCTGTAGATGTTCAGTGTAAATGGAAACGCTCTGATATCATTGAAGCTTTTTTGTTAAAACTGCAAAAGAATTTATCCAAGCTAGCAGGGATGCCGGGCATAGCCAAGTTGTAAAATATGCTTAACTATGATATTTTAATTCTTGCAAATTTCATAGTTAATGTTCTATTGATTTTTATATATTACAAAGTTGCGATTTCAAAAATAAAAATTAGTGCAGATTTCGTATTTATTATTACTAGCGGGGCCTGTGGAAATTCCACAGGTGACTCATTCATATGTAATATCTTGATGTTGGCATTCTGTAGATGTTCAGTGTAAATGGAAACGCTCTGATATCATTGAAGCTTTTTTGTTAAAACTGCAAAAGAATTTATCCAAGCTAGCAGGGATGCCGGGCATAGCCAAGTTGTAAAATATGCTTAACTATGATATTTTAATTCTTTCAAATTTCATAGTTAATGTTCTATTGATTTTTATATATTACAAAGTTGCGATTTCAAAAATAAAAAATATATCTATATGACATGGGTTCATCAGCTTGAATCGAAACTGAATCCCAAACTTTTGAATATAACTTTAGTTCCTTCAGCTATAATTGGAACTGAAACCAAAACTTATGAAGAATTCTTGATAAAATTATTTATAAAAAAAAATAGATTACTAAGGTTCCATCAGCTAAAATCGAAACAGAAACCAAGACTTATATATGTATATATATATATGATGATTTCAACGTCTTGTCAGACGAGAGCCACTCCATCAGACATTTAAAATCCATGATTCCAAATGTCTGAGGGAGTATCTATACAAATATGATGTTACAGAGTCTTAGCTTTGTACAACAGCTAAGTCTTTCTCTCGGTTCAAAATGTTGAGATCCAGCAACAAGCAAGAGCAAGATAGCCAGCAACAAATTAAACTACAGACCAGCTTAATGCATATATACACATACATATACATACATACACAAACATATATATACATATATACATACAAACACACATATACATATATATACACAAAGATATATATACATATACATACACATGTACATATATAAACATACGTACACATATACGTACATACACACACGGATACATATAATGATGGCAGATCAATTATTACATGCTTCCAGCATTTCAAGCCTACACGCGTCACAACTTTTCCATTGCTATAGGACTATTTTTTTATAGACAAATGCCTGAGGGAGTATCTATACAAGATGATGTTACAGAGTCTTAGCTTTGTACGACAGCTAAATCTTTCTCTCGGTTCAAAATGTTGAGATCCAGCAACAAGCGAGAGCAAGATAGCCAGCAACAAGTTAAACTGCAGACCAGCTTAATGCGGGTACTGGTCTCCCGCTTTATAGTTTTTTAAATCAGAGATTTGCTTCTTCTAAGGGGGTTGCCTTCACCACGGCTTACGGGAGCCCTCTCCACCTCACATACACATGGAAATAAACACATGCATACATACACACAGAATGCATGCAAACATCCATATGCATGTACACACACATGCAAACATACACACATAGAGGCACACATATACACATGTACATACATATGAATACACACACATACATATGCACATACATGTAAAATACACATGAAGGAGCGTTCCAAAAGTCATAAATCCTCAATGATCAGGATGAAGGTGATGGGTACAATTCAACTCATTGAATTGTACACATATACATACATACACACACACACCATTTTACCATTCTTGGATTTTTTACCCTTCACCGGACTATCCATTCATGTGAAATCTTTTAATCATTTTTCTTTTACCTCCTATTCCCCTTAACTCACCCTTTTTTTTTCTTTTTTTTTTAACCAAGTAAGATCTATGACTTACTTGTAGTTTCATTAAATACTTTTATATGCAAAATCCGATCCTGCATTTTGCTAATTCCTGCCCTCTGATGAGAAGGAGAGTATTTCTCTGAAACTCCGCGGATTATGGACTATCCACTTATCTTGTGCTTCCTTTTTTAAAATTAAATGTTTTTAACTCTTTTTCAAGATGTCTTTTAACATGTTTTATTAATCATTTGTTCATATTATAAGCTCTAGTTCCTTTTCGGTTCTATTGAGCTTTTACATCTGGTTGAGATTACTTTACTTGTAAATATTAACTTTTTAATATTTATAATATATTTTAAGTTTACCATTTTGATTACCTTGGTAAACTTATTGTAATTTTTATTTTATATATATATATATATATATATATATATATATATATATATATATATATATATATATATATATATATATATATATAATCGAGCCTGCATACATGAGTTGGTTCTCTATGGACTCAAAAACGGCTGGGCCAATTTTTTATGAAATTTCACATGAACGTACTTTATGTACTTAGCAGTGTTCTTAGATAGGTTTTGTATTGGAATGTCTTCAATAAATATCGATAATCGATAATTGAAATAATCCGATAAAAGAAGGAACATGCGATTTCGACCAAAGTAAACACCTTACATAACCTAACATCACAAGTGCATTTGAGAAGTTTTATTACCACACAAGCAAAAAGGCCCGACATATAAAATCAACAGTAGGTTCTTTGATATGAAAGAGGCGTGTTCGAAATAAATGTTTCTATTCAAAGCACAATTGCACCATGATACTTGACTGTTTTATTTTAAACTTAAATTCAAGCCATTATCACTGCACAAGCAGTAAAGCCAGGCATATAAAACTAACATTAGATGCTTTGATATAACAGGGGTGCGTTCGAAATGAATTGAAGCATGATACTTTATTTTGCATTTTAAACTTTAATTCAAGCCATTATATATAAAAAATAATTTTATAAAATCAACAGTAGTTTCTCTACAGTGCAATGTATTGTGAACTAAGTCACTGTGGGGAGGCATGTTCAGCTTCCTCCCAGTGCACCACGATGGGTCCCGAACTGGAGCAAGCAATCAATTGATTTCATTGAAAAATTGGTGATTTCACCGATTTCGATGACAATAAAAATATGAAAGTATTAAACATTCAATCCTGGGCAACATCGGGTCTCTATGCTAGAAATAAGCTAATTAATGCAAATTTAACACAGACATACACAAGAACATCGATGACATTAATATTGATAGCAAGACAATAACAGATGAGGTACATATTTGTAATGGAGTATATAACACTATTTTCATGCACTAGGTAGCATCTCATTATCTTGTTTACAGGTTGAGAGTTAAAGGTGGTCGGGTGCGTGTTTGACACTTGGTCAAAAAATCCAGATGCCTTGGAGGAATGATAAAATATATATTTTTCGAAGATGGTGGAAAAATAGACCTTTGAATGATAATTGGGGGTGGCAGCCCTTGAGACGACCCTAGCGGATATCAACAGAGTGTCACCGAATAGACATCTGTTTTATTGAAAAGAGATTTTAAACAAACTTTGTTTTTTATTCATTGATTTAGTTTGGATAACATGTCGCAAAAGATTGTCATATTTGTTTGGCTGGAGGGTTATGGACACATAACACGAGCAGACCTCATGTGACGACTTGATAAATATATTTTCTTTAGCATTGTAAATAGGAACAAAGGAAGAGAGAGAGAGAGAGAGAGAGAGAGAGAGAGAGAGAGAGAGAGAAGTAGAGGGATAAACATTTTGGAAGAAATAAAGAAGAGGAAGAGATAACAGAGGATAATAGAATGATCTCAAAGAGAGTCAGAATTAGGTTTTTCATAAAAGAGCATTGTTTTTAGCAGATAGGAAAAACTTGCCAGCTTGTCGTTAGCCTGGGAACATCAGATTTGAGCTCTCTCCCAAATCTTGAGATCCCCAAAAGAGCTAAGTTGAATATCGTCTTTTCAGAAGCTGTCTGAAAGAATTCAAGTTGAAAACCCTGCATCTAGAAACAGTGTATGTTGACTTAAGTCCAGACGAAACCAAATTAATTTTTCCTTGCACGATTGTATCTGAAATTACCTTATGCAATAGTTATTTTTGTTTATAAGAAAGTGATCTCCGAAGTTTTTATTAATTATTGATTAATTTGATCTTTGGAAGATAATCTAATTAATTTCCAGATCGACCGTGAAACTGACGTCTAAACAGCAGTTGCGAGAGTTCCATATCTGCTGATCAGTGCATCTACAAAAAAAGAGCTAAACCCCAATGACTGACAACAAATGGCAAGCGTATTGAAAAACCAGCCATAGACTTAGGGTTGTGTGTATTTTGTGCGTTCAGAGCATCTGAGCTATAGTTTTCAGTGACCATTGAGTCTGGTTTAGTTTTGAAAGGGTTCATCACTAGACAAAATAAAAGTGTAGCCACTGGAACTTTGGGTTAATGCATGTCGTGTTTTGACTGTGCTCATGAATGACTGGCCCACCCAGCTCCGTTGCAAGTTTACAAACTCAGGCCTAAGTATGATATATATTATTAAATGGTCACAAACCAGATGTTATCAACAAACTCACTACTAGGTTAATCAACCCTAACAAGATGATTTTAGAAAATACAAATAAATTTATTGTTATTATTTATAAGGAAGTCACCACTTATCAAGGCCTGAACACCACACGAGGATAAGAGATAATAAGTGTAAGGTGATCAACAAGACAACAGCATAATGATCGGTAGTGGTGGAAATTGGATAGAATTTGATTATTTAAAGGGTCAGCTTAAGAAGAACTTGTTTACACTGGACTTGAAAACGACCATGTTATCGTCAGCTGGAAAGCAGACCTGCAGTATACAGTTTCACAGGTGGGTAGTTCTATGAAAGAAACTTTGTTCATGGAATTTGCATTTAGATTAAGTCACAGATAGAGCGTGGGAGAAATTGTTGACAGTACTTGTAGCTAGACGAACGAGTGATTGTTGTGAATATTTTGCAGGATCGGAGATTGGTCTGCAATGTTTCTTCTATAAAAAAAAAAGTGCTCCAAGCAACTCCTCCACATATGGGATTTATTTGGCTCTTATATAGGTAGATGATTGCATCTTGAATGAGATATCTTCTGGAGCGGTAAAGTAATACAACAATTTTTTCAGCAACCTTGGCAACAGATTTGATGTAAATCTTCCATTTCAAGTTAGGACTGAACGTCAGTTTCAGAAGCTTGTCAAAGCAAGGTGCTTCCTTAAGATGAAAGCCATTCATTTCAATTGATACCATGTGGAGATCAAAGCATTGGTGGTGACAAGATAAAAGTTTGGTTTTGAATACATTAAAATTAACCAGCCACCTTTTACCCCATTGCGATAGCTGCTCATCAAAGAAAAGCTTCTTCATCTTAACTCCAATCTACAGCCGCAGGCCAGATCTGGCTCCTCAAAGTTTTTTTAATCCAGCCAGTAAGCTTTTATGAAAAACGTATAAATATTCAGGATTTTTCTTTTTTAATGAAAATGTGTCAAACTAGTGTGTTTTTTTTTCTTTTTGTTCAGAAAATGATTAAAAGAATGAAGTTTTCGAGAACCAGTTTCACTAAAAAAAAAAATCAAAATTATGAACAAAACAGCATAAAACACGTCCATTTTTTTTTTTAAACTTGCCTGTGTAGATCTAAAAAGTCAACAATATGCCCCCTCCTCCCGGTTAGAAAACTTTGGAGACCCCTGATCTTAACCATTGGGTTACTGCTACAAGAAACATTAACTGTTTTAATGGAATTGAGGACACAAGACATTGTTCATTCATGAAAATAATGGATTACTACCTTTCAATCAGAATGGAATTGTTCTACAATGCCCTGAATTTCACAAAACTGCTCACAGACATTATCAACAAAGGAATGTACATTATTTAAAAATGTCATCAAACAAACCTGATAAACAATAATGATGAATTGGGTGAAAAATAACTCCATTAATTCATTCAACGTTTTAATGGGATCACTAGATACTGCTCAGATGTCTGACTTAGTTGACCTATTCATTTTATATAAACTAGCAGATTCTAATACGATTAGTCTTAAGTGTTGAAATAACTTCAGTTGCCAATTTTTCCTTTCCAAAAAAAATAAATTCGTTCTTGCAACAGTTGTTTCCTGGTTAAACAAAATGCCTGTTGACTTCATTTCCTTTCTTCTTCCCTTTTCCACTTCTCACACCGTTTTTATCTATTCCTCCCCCCATCACATGCTCTGTAAACATGTGACTCGAGTTTGGTATAAAAGCTCAGTAAATCTTCATTGTGTGTCTCTCTCTCACATCTCACTTGAAGGTAAGTTCGTTATTGTTGTTGTTTTTACATACAGCCACACAAAACACAAACACGTGGGCACTTACTTCTTTGTTGACTATCACACTCCCCCCTGATCTCATGATTACATACAGTGCATTGCGGGGTTGGTCTTTTATTCTGCTCGCTTCTGCAAAGGGACACATTTATCATCTCTGGTTCTGGTTCATCAGACGAACTATAGCTGATACTCTCTAGCAGAGGGAGTTCGCTGACCGCATTTGTCAGCAGCTCATCACTTAATGATTCATCACTCTCCTCCGTAGCTGTGTGATGTATCTCAAAGATCGCGCACATGGCATAGACTTCTATCAACTAGGACCGACTGCTGGCTAATCATTCCAGATATTCATCCCCATTTGAATTTGGTGGTGCACCAGTTTCTGGGAGGTCTCACCCAGACTCGATCTCCTATCCCATATCTGTTGTGTGTTTCCCTGTTGACTGGCTGTGTAGTGTTAATTCCCTTTACTCTGACATGGTATTTGTGTATAGCATTGGCAGGTGCTGTTGTAGGTGACTTCTCATCCTTTAGCGTAATGTTATACCAATACTTGGCCTCTGTAATGGTAGATGGCTCCTCTCAGCAATGCCATTTCCTGATAACACATGAGCACATTGCAATCGTAGTCAAGCGCCCATTCGTCTAACAACTGCCAGACTTGTTGGCTGCAAAAAAGCGGCATCATTGTCCGTCAAGATATCTTCCAGCGCACCTCGCTCAGAAAAGATGGATAATAATTGGTGAACATTTGCTGAGTCCTGCCTGATCATTTGTCGCCACACTGCAAAACATGTAGGTGTGCAATCAATAAGAGTTAAAAATAGCTTACCACTGTAATGGGTAATATCCATCGCCACCTGTTGCCATATGTCCTTAACTTCCAATCTCCCTTTCTGCCATTGATCTGGCATGCCTCACAGTGCTTGACAATCTGCCTGACATCTGTCCTTGCTATTACTGGGTCCATGTGCCTCGCAAAATACAGGGTTCTCTTGATACCTAGATGTCTGCTCTTTGCATAAATCTTCTTTATTTGGCATGGATTAATCACACCAACTGCATTGCACAAAGTGTGCTCCACACATATTTTCATAGTTTTATCCCACTTGTGAGGTAAACGGGTTAATTGGTCAGCACAATCACAGTTTGAGGCTACCAATGTTAAACTCACTTATAGTCTGTATTCAGAGACCAGACTCTTCAGTGTATTTGCTCTTTGCCAGATCATTTCACTGGCCACCTAAGTACGAATTCGTGTTTATCCCGAAAGTGTGTCAGACACCCAGTGGTAGACACAGAGAATCTGTGTGCAGATGCAATATTTTCTTTGACTGCCATTGCAGCGCCAGACTTATACTTTTTACAATAGCATTCCAATTCCACCAGGTTGATGTGCTGAGCATCACTTATAAGTCACAGCAAACATGCATCCTCAAACACGTTTCCTCTTTGCTCTAACGCAACTCCAAATGCCAATGGACTGGCGTTGACCCACATGTTTACGTCGTCATCATCGATGCACCACTCCCCACGGGCAGGGCTCTTCTCATTCACTCTCTCCAGAGTTTCTGTTATCATTAGAGTTGGGAGGGCATCATAAGGTACATCGTCCCAACCTGTGGTCACAAATTTGCTCTATGTTTAATAACACTCACAGCTGCACGGAGCCAGCCACAGGCTGGTAGGTTACCAACAAGTTTCTCACACAAGGAAAAAACGGCCCACTATGTAATAACGTCAGTGATGCCTAGAATTCTACTGCCACACCTCCATAGTAGGGTGCTTTCTTCCTCACAGATGTCCAACCCCAATACACGTGCTCCATCTTTCAGACGTTCAGGATCTTTGCACTTGTTCAGACCAAACTGAACAAATTTTTCTCTGACACACTATGCAGACTGTACATCCTCATTGACGTACGCATCGTCAATATGAGCTGATGTTGTGTCCTTAGTGGTCTTTCCTGAGACAGGACCGCTTTCACAATAGTCTTCATGATCTGCAGTGCAAAATCCAGAGAGTATCCTATATCTTTACAAAGCCACAATTCGCCCACGCATGGAGTATTGTTGCCACATCTGGTGCATTTACCATTAGTCTCTCTCTGTCTGATTTAATTCTAGGTCAACTGGTCATACAGCTGAATGCTGGATACTAAATTCAATAAATTGCATGAGCTCCCTCTATGATTAGCTGTAATGCCTGAGAGTATTTTTACTTTAGTTTTGTTTCACTTTTTTACAATTATTTTTTACTGTGAAATTTGTTTTATTTATAAAATTACATTCTATTTTATCCTGTTACATTGTTGCGGTTAAAATTCAGTAATAAAAAGAAATAATAATTTGTAAGTATTGCAGGGGCAAGAAACACATACGTACAAAGGCAAATTTTTTCTTCTATTTTTATTAATTTTATTAATAAAGAAATGAAATGTTCATTTAAGAAAAACAATAATACTAATGTAAGACTATAATGTGTATCTATTTGATAGTTTAAAGGCCTTGAAATCACCTTAATATTTTAATTCAGAACAGACAATGAAAACAAATAAAGAAAATTTACTTCTGAAAGACTTCAAAAACATTTTCTAATTTCACAGAAACGCACAATTTTAAGTAATTTAAAGAAATAATTATTAGTCAATGAAGTAAAATCTACAGTAATTTAAAAGTATTTTCATTTGTATGTTTCCACTAATTTGGAACAGACGCAGCGATTGGTCAAAACTATAACAAATTAATTGACATTACCTATTCAAAATTCATGTTACAAAAAATATAAGAAAGAATTAGTGTTTATACAAAATGTTTGCCATTAAATAAAATCCAGTCATCCTTGAGTTGTGATATTAGTATATTCTTCTAGATAAAAGCTTCTTCTCCCGCTTCTATATCATAAATGCTGATAGGATTAAATAGATGACATCAATTGTAAATAAAACTTTAAAAAACATTCAATAAAGAATTAAATATGGAAGTTGAAGCAAAATTAAATATCGATGCTGTGGGAAGTAATCTATTAATTACAAAAATGCCAAACACACTGACTCTACTTTATATACAATATTAAAAAAACGGCAGGCATATTTGTTAAAGATTGTGAGATGTCAAAATTCAGAAATATTCCGAAATTGAATGAAAAGAAATTCTGGCTTGAATTTTAAAGTTTAAAATCAAGTATTGCAGTTCTTCTGCACACCTAAAGCAAATGAATAACAATTTTATCACGCTTCCTTTTGTTCATATCGAAAAACCTATTTTCCATCTTGTTTAATTTACAGACATTATTAAAAGGTGAAAGGTCATCAACCACAGTTTCTTTTTTTTCTTTTCTAAAGCAGTCAAAGAACATCTGTCTTTCACATATGTTTTGCTTTCTTTTCAGGTTTTTTTTTTTTCAAGAAAGTTATTGTCATTTTAAAATTGCAAAATCATGATTTTCAAAATTATGAATAATAATATTTTAGTTATTTTTTTAAATAAAATTGGTTTCTGCTTATTTTTATTTTTTGAAATGAGCAAATAAGAAGTTTAGAATGTAACCAAGTCTTATGATTAACATTCTGTCTTGATAAATACAATGCCGACGGTAGCCTACCCCCCTCGCATACACATAACCGATGATAATGGACTACTTACTAATATACCAAAGGGTCATTTTTTTTTAAATTATCCAATTGGTCATTATAAGCAAAATATTGTAAATTACATTATATATTGGGCATATTCTCACTGAGACAAGTGTTATTAAAAAGTACAGAATTTTCTGTTTCACTATTTTCTTTTTTATCTGCTCCAATCTCCGAATAATTTTATTTTTTTACGTTTTTCTCAAAATTGTTTAGGTTGGATCCATAAGTTTCTTTAGCAACTTCTTTCAATACAAGTGTTATTAAAAATCACAGAATTTTCTGTTTTACTATTTTCTTTTTTATTTATTTATTTTTTATTACATTTTCACCCCAAACAAGGCACATTGCCACTTTGGTATAGGGGGCTACTAACAGGGGTAACAACTACTGGGGTACTATGTAGGGATTTGGGCAGCAAGATGTCGGTTCACGTTACACTTGAACTTCTGCATGTCAGTATAGTTAGGGAAGCAGGGACCTGGAATGGAATTCCAGAGTCTAGCGGTTCTGGGGAAGAAACTACTGGAGTAGAAAGATATTTTACATCTAGGGATCTCTACTGTGTGGGGGTGGGATTTAGCTGCCTGTCGGGTTTGTCGAGGGTGTCTACGTCGTGGGGGCACAAGTGTCTGCAGTTCGTCAGAGCATTCACCATTAAAATACTTGTAGAACAGGCAGAGGGATGCAACGTTTCGTCGATGGAACAGAGGCTGAAGCTTAGATGCCAGTTCAGGGCCTATCAGATTGGCGACTCTCTTTTGAACCTTGTCTAGGAGTGAGAGACTAGTAGCAGATGCACCAGCCCAAATGTGACAACAATACTCCATACATGGGCGAATAGTGATCTTATAGAGGTACAGGATACTTTCAGAATCTCCGAATAATTTTATTTCTTTGCGTTTTTCTCAAAATTGTTTAGGTTGGATCCATAAGTTTCTTTCGCGAGTTCTTTCGATTGGAATACTTCCATAATCCCCAGGCATATTGTGTTGTAAAAATTATTTTTTTTAATTATATGTATACATATTTTTGTCACGGTCACGTGGTGGCTTATTACGAGTTAGGTGAGCAGACAATTTTTTTTTATATACATATAGACATATTTACAATGTAAAGTTTACTACCCTTGGCATTTCAAAATATTTCTACTGTACTCGTAATTAACAATATTTATCTGAGGCTTTTTTGTCTTAATATATAATGCTTCAAGTATTTTTAATCTATTAATATTATTTTTAATCTACTAATAATATTTTTAATCTATTAATATAATTTTTAATCTATTAATATTATTTTTAATCTATTAATATTATTTTTAATCTATTAATATTATTTTTAATCTATTAATATTATTTTTAATCTACTAATATTATTTTTAATCTATTAATATCATTTTTAATCTACTAATATTATTTTTAATCTATTAATATTATTTTTAATCTATTAATATTATTTTTAATCTATTAATATTATTTTTAATCTATTAACATTATTTTTAATCTATTAACATTATTTTTAATCTATTAATATTATTTTTAATCTATTAATATTATTTTTAATCTATTAATATTATTTTTAATCTTTTAATATTATTTTTAATCTATTAATATTATTTTTAATCTATTAACATTATTTTTAAACTATTAATATTATTTTTAATCTATTAATATTATTTTTAATCTATTAACATTATTTTTAATCTATTAACATTATTTTTAATCTATTAATATTATTTTTAATCTATTAATATTATTTTTAATCTATTAATATTAGTTTTAATCTATTAATATTATTTTTAATCTATTAATATTAGTTTTAATCTATTAACATTATTTTTAATCTATTAACATTATTTTTAAACTATTAATATTATTTTTAATCTATTAATATTATTTTTAATCTATTAATATTATTTTTAATCTATTAATATTATTTTCGCTTTGCAAGACCTTACCATGATTCTTCGGTATTCAGAATGATGGCAGCAATGTTTTCCTAAATGCTGCGATATTGATATTGAGCTACATTATATATATATATATATATATATATATATATATATATATATATATATATATATATATATATATATATATATATATATAAGCAAAACATTTTGTGTATGCCTATTCTTCCACTATTCTCTCCTTCTCTCATACCCTTCTACGGAATCTTCTTACTTTCTTTAAGGCAAAATATTTCCTTATCACACATCGTTTTCCTTAGGTTTCATATTCTCTTTCTGCCTTCCATAATTCATCACTTTCCCAAGCAACTTTTTGCTGTCATAATAGAGTCTTCATACATGTCAATTTCTTTCACAAGGTAAGGGAAATTATTTTCGTGTGTGTTTGTTCATTTAAATCACACAATTTTTTATAGAATCCACAGTCCATATAATATTTCTTCAAAAATCAAGACAGCAAAATATAAAATGAGAACATTAAATTATATATTTTCTTATTCGTTACAATTGTTTCATAACTATTTGAACAATTTTCAATATT
Organism: Euprymna scolopes; assembly: GCF_053919585.1. Taxonomy (NCBI): domain Eukaryota; kingdom Metazoa; phylum Mollusca; class Cephalopoda; order Sepiida; family Sepiolidae; genus Euprymna; species Euprymna scolopes. The sequence goes on along the minus strand of NC_136502.1, from coordinate 15,608,286 downwards.
ATATAATTTAAAAATATTCCAAAATAGCTACTCTTCAGACTGCAAAATACACTAGTTATACATAAATGAATACACTCATAATCTCTATTTTAAGAGATCAAGCAGTTGGACCTACCTCTCCAATACTCCTATATTTACTTTTTATTTTTTCGATAGCCTTAGAATTTAGTAATCGCCCCATTTTGGTATTTTTATTTTTTAAATGATATTTCAACCAACTACCTATTTTCATAATAATTTCCTTTTGTAAGTTTTTTTAATTAATAATTAATTTTCTTCCCCAATTTATTTAATGGATTTAATTTCCAAATACGAATCTACATCTTCAAATTTTAGTTTAAATTTAGATCCTTCACTATTTCTTCCTCAATCTACCATAGTTTCGTATAAACTTTGTTTACATATTACGATCTACTAATTCATTTTGCTTAACATGTTATTTCTTAATGAGCAGTAATTAAATGTTTTATTTCAATAGTATTAATTAAAATTTATCTTTATCCCATCGTGATGATGTCAATAATTTAAATTTTCAATTCATCTTTTCAATTTTTACCATTATCTAAGTATTTTATTTTAATTTTTTATCTTTCCTCTCCATTATCATTCATTCTAAGGGAGATAATTCTATTTTGTGAATTTTTATCAAGTTATCAATTTATCGAAATTCCATATTCTAATATTTTGACTTTAGTATTTATTAATCACCTTTGTTTAATTTTAAACTTATAATTCTAAACTTATCTTCTTTATAACTATCTCAGTTCAATTTTTCACTTTGTTTGCTTCAACTTTATATTTTGATTTTTCTTGATCCACCCTAGCAGTTACTTAATGCTATATTTTTTTCCGTCTTGTGTTATTGAAATTATTCTGGTGCTATTTTATTACTCACTAGCCTGAGTGCCCGACGTTGCCCAGGTGATTGGAGGTGTAAAAAAAATAAGTGTTAGTAGGCAGGCAGGCTCGAACCCGTGACGTGAATGCAAAAAAAGAAAGTGAAAGAAAAGCTGACGTCTTACCCCTACTCCATGACGCGACCGGAAGTGTAAAGCGTTCAAATTAAACGTAGTCAATCAAAAAGATGACTTGCAGAAATGGCGTTGCTTTTAAACCTCCCACTAAGGTCGTTTTTAATGTGTGTGTGGGGGGGGGGAAGCAGCTCCCCCCAAAAATGGGCACTCTGGCAGCATCTGAATAAATAGTAATTGTCTCAGTATGAAGGGTTTCCCTTACATTGACGAAGGATCAATTACAGAACAGATACTACCCAGGTGGAAAGCCGGGAGTTAGCATTTGCGTTCGATTAGTTTTGCTTTACTTATACGAAAACAACAACCAAACACTCAAAACGAGGGAATTTTTTTAAACTCGATCAAAAAAGGTAGAGACGATGTCCACTTGCGAATACGAGATATTACAATCAAGAAAGCATGTAAAAACTTCTCCCAGAATCTAACCGAAGCAAGAAGCCTGATCCAAAAAGCTTTTCGCGGACATACACAAAAGCATTTTGCTTTTTCTATATTAAACTAGCCTGGGTGCCCAGCGTTGCCAGGGTGTTTGGAGGTGTGTGTTGAGAAAAAAAAAATTGTAGTAGGCAGGCAGGCAGGCTCGAACCTGTGGCGCAAAGGCGGAAAAGAAAGTGGAGGTGTGTGTAAGAGTGTTGGTTGAGCAGAAAAAAAAGAAAAATTGTGAGCGCAAAAACAACAAAAAAAAGTGGTAGTAGGCAGGCAGGCTCGAACCCATACTGAAAAGGAGGAAAACAAAGTAGAAAAAAACGTGACCTGTTAGCTGCTGTGCCCATCGCCAAACTGGAAGTGATGTATATTCAAATTAAGAATCGAAAAGAGGCGATGACTTTCGAAAATATTGGCGAAAAAAGTGACCCCTCCCTGTAGAAAAGTATCCAGTTGAGAGTGAAGGAATTAATGTTTTTAGCCAATTTTTCGATATTTGTCGTCCCAAGGGTCGTGCTTCAAAATGATACTGATCTTATGAAAACTCGTTGAATCTGTCGAAAGTTTTTATGAGACATACATACATACATACATTTAAACAGAAAGGTGAGATTTATAATATAGACTAGCCTGGGTGCCCGGTGTTGCCCGGGTGCTTGGAGGCGTGTGCTGAGCAAAAAGAAAGTTGTAGTAGGCAGATAGGCAGGCTCGCACCCATGACGCAAAGATGGAAAAGAAAGTGGAGATGTGTATAAGGGTGATGGTTGAGCAAAATAAAAAGTGGTCGTAGGCATGCAGGCTCAAACCCGTACCGCAAAGAAGGAAAAGAAAGTGAAAAAAAAACGTGACGCATTAGCCGTTGCGCCCATCGTAAAATCGGCAGTGACGTAGGTTTAAATTAAGGCTAGACAATCGAAAAGAGGCGATGACTTTCGAAAATATCGGTGAAAAAAGCCACCCCTCCCTGTAGAAAAGTTCCCAGTTGAAGATGAAGCAATTAATGTTTTGGGCCAATTTTTCGCTATTTGTCGTCCGAAGGATCGGCTTAAAAATAATACCAATCTTGTGAAAATCCGTCGCCTCTGTCGAAAGTATTTGTGAGACATACATACATACATACATACATTTAAACAGACAGGTTAGATTTATATTATAGATAACGATTATTAAAATTAAAATCACTTCTATTTCTACGATTTAAGCTATAATTATTTTAGTTTGTATATGTTAAGTTTATGATCTAATGATTTATTTATTTTTTACACCATTTTAAAATCTTAGTATTAAATTTAACTTTCTCTTTCCACACTTACATTTCACCCTCAACATATTTTGTAATTTTTTTTCTTTTTTAAATTTATTTTAATCAGGTTTTAGGCGTGATAACAGGAATTTATTTCTATGAAGACAGTTTTGTACAACATCTAACTTTTTGTTTAAAATTTCTTCTTTAAAATCCACTATGTGGTATGCTTCAAGTAACCATAGATTACATCTTTTTTAATTTATACTAGGTTTATACTTTCTAGCTTTATCTAATATTGACCATTTTAATTCAAAATCTTTTTTATTCTTATGTAGTTCCTTAACCCAATCACCTAATGCAGTTGTGTTCCTCTTCTAATTTTTAATAATTATTTTTGGTCTATCCTTATTTCTATCATTATCCTCATCTCGATTTGGTTCATTCTCTGGTCCAATTTTAAAAGCTGAAACATGGTTTGGGTATTTGTCATAAAAAAAACACTCCGTCCTCATAGGTGTATGTTTTTACCATTATCCACCTTAAATTCACATTTGTATACAATTTAAGAAATTAAGCAATTGCCCTCCAATGGACATTCGTTAGGTATTCTACAGTTACATTTTCTTTCCAAATTTAGTTCACCTGATTCAATCTTATTATTATTCACATCTTCTTTCACCTACACACATCAATAATACAATAATTTGCTACACACTAAAAAACTATGAATTACAATCATACAAGCCACATCACAAACTATAAAACAAATATCAAAAATAACAAAACATCTCCAAAACAATCGAATTTCCCATGCAGATATATACACTGTTTCTTGCCAAAATTCCCATTGGTGGAATTCAACGTAGATTAGTAAAAAAAAAAGCTCAATGAACATAAAAGAGATATAAGAAATAGCAATTCTCTGAATGCATTATTTCATTCATTGCTGCATAATCATACTTTTGACTTCAAACGAGCAAAAATAGTTAAATTTATTTCAAATAAATCACAACCGAGACTTCTTGAATCAGCGCTCATTGCAAATTCAAGCACAATTAAACAACATGGAGGTTTCTATAACGTATTGCCATTAATAAGTAAACTCCTATTAAAAAACAATTTTATTTTAGACATAGGTGAACTCTCTCACGCCATAGAAAACACCTCCTATAATAACATATAATCAGTTAATAAATCATGTAACAAAAATACACTCAGATCGTTTCAGTTACACATCCATGTTTGAATTATAACATAATTTGTTCCAAAAAGTATGAATTGCCAAAAAATTATGAATTGCATCATATGTTTTAAAATATATTGACGGCTAGATGATGTTATAAAAAAAAGTTACTCCCTGTCACAGCGCTATGCCCCCCCCCCGTCTTTCTTGGAATTTCCAACGACTTCTTTCGTTTCTGAACTGTACCAGGGTCATACATTTCATTAAATCAAAGATATTTGTACTTGTGTTTTATTTTCTTAATTTCATTCATCCAGAGGAAGTGTTGCAATAAAGACGAAACTCTCTCTCTCATATATATATATATATATATATATATATATATATGTGTGTGTGTGTGTGTGTGTGTGTGTGTATCTTACAACTAGGCAACGCTAGGCAACCTACTAGTATATATATATACTAGCAGGCTGCCCGATACTAACTGGCCGCTCAGCGTTGCCCGGTCGTATAAATATTATATTTTAATTGATACTGATAAATATTGAAACATGTGCATGTGAGTATTATGCTTTTTTCCAAACAGTTCACTTCTTGCAAGTAAAACAAAAATACTTGAGCTGAAATCGAAACCAAAGCCTAAAGACAGCGAATCAAGTATGATAACCATTAGACCAGTCATGACACGTTCTTTACAAAGTGTTTTCAAACCTACTTATTCTTAACTGTCATTAAAGCTGTCATGTTTCACGGTCATGTTTCACGGCCGCGCATGTGCATTCGTGAAACAGTTAACAAACGGATAAAAATCTGATAATTTCCACATAAGAATTTTTCAATTTTGACCGCTACAGAGCCGTTTTTCTAGATGAAAACCGATTAAAAATATTCCACATGTCTGAATATCCAATATCTCAAATTTCAAGTCTGCAGATCAAAGATTCGTTGAGTATTTAGGTTGAAAAGTGTCCTTGCACACACACACACATACAGACATATTCTCACTTTTATATATAGATATACTTGTATATATTCAGTTATTGCTATTACTATAATGGTTTTATATGTTGTTGTTGTTGTTGTTGTTGTCGTTGTTGTTGTTGTTTTGAGAAAGTTATTGTCATTTAAAAGTTGATAAGTCATGATTTGAAAATTTTTTTGGTTTCATTTTATAAAATATTATTTTTTTCAGTTTCTTTTTATGTTAAATTTGCCTTTTTTTTTTTTTTTTTTTTTTTTTTTTTACTATTTCTTTGATATTGAAGAAATGGTAAAATTGGAATGGAACCAAATGTTATGAATAACCATCCTCCATCTTGTTAATTAATAAATGAATTCCCATAATGGAAAAGTTGAATAGATGTAGCTTTAGAACGAATTTGTGAATCAAGTATTCAAAGATAACCTGGAATTGCCCGCGAACAGATTTTGATTATGAAAAGAATAAGTTTGAGATTTGTTTTTTTATTATTATTATTATTATTATTATTATTATTATTATTATTATTATTATGAAAAATAACAATTTTTCTGATTTTAATACAAGAAGAAAAAAAAGATATGTCTAAGCATATCTATGAGAGGTTATGTCCGTTGGTCAGTCTGTCATGCTGAAATTTAAAAAGTCTGTCAAGTATGTGCACACAGTGTGATCATTTATGGAAGTGAACCTAGATCAGTAAGAATTAAGTTCATGCATTACATGGAGAAATATGACATGAAAATAATACAATAGATTCTAATGTTAGTCTTAAAGATGAACTTAGATTTGATGATCTCAGAGGAAGATTAAATTCGAACAGTATAAAGGAATGTGACAAAACAGGAGACTTAGGTGGTTCGACCATGTCTAAAAAATGGATGGGTGTTCTCATGTTAATAAATGTAGAGCAGTTCAGGTAGTAGGGTCAGTTGTCAGAGAAAAACTAAGGAAAACGTAAGAAGTGATAAGAGTAGCCCATAGAGAAAGCGAGATAAATAAAGACCTAGCCAGAGATAAGTTAGTTTTTAAGGCAATTTGCAAAAGCCATGAAACAAAAATTAAAGCAAACATGATGATGTAGGGGAATAACGGAGAAAATCCCAGGTTGCTAAGACACCAGTGGATGACTTCACCTTAGGCGGAAAGACCCAGAGGACACAAAATCATGCTTTATCCACAGTAAGCCAAAGTCCACATGGGTGAATACAAGACTCTTTTCTAGACTATTCATCCATCCAGCGCGGCCGTAGCCAAGATTGAACTCACTACACGAGTTTGTAGTGTAATTCAAATCATGTTAGTAGCTGAATACTTGATGCTTCGCCAGGGCTATCAAGGGTATTTTTTTGTAACGCCATCATTAGATGGAATGCCTACCGTGGCTTAAGAGAGTTCCAGTTGCCCTCAAGAGAAGGATAGACAGCACCAGTTTCTCAACCTGGTATTTTACCTCGCGGTACATACAGCACCTCGCCTTCCTAAATGGTCATCCATCTGGTACTGGCCAGACTCTATACCTACCTTGCATGGTAGAGATCTCCACGGAAGTGAGTAAAACCCTTTCGTTGTATATTCTGTTGTGTTATGTTACTTAGCTTGTCTTTGTTACATTTGTCAATATGTAAATAAAACATATGTATGGTACTTGGACGTCTTTTCTCCTTATTCTTTTCCGCTCTCCCTCTCCATGGTGTTGAATTCGATATATATGTTCCTCTGTTGCAGAGACATAAATGTAATTAAAACAAATACAACAATGGTGATAGTGATGATGTTATGTTTAAATGCGAAATATTGTCGACAGTCAGCCATGCATAAGCATGAAATGTAATTTGCACTGCTAAACGAACACATTTAATAAACACATTTTAGAAGTGTCATTCAGCAGTTTCATTCTAGGCTCTGTCAGTCGACCAATCAGTCAGCCATGCTTAAATTTGAGAAAGCGTTTTAGTATTTTAGTCAGTCTGAAAATTAAAATGGAGTTTTCTTTTCTAAATATGGAAATCAAAATAAGAGTTATTTGGGTTGCTATTTGCTTCCTGGCTTCTTCTCACTACTTGATATTGTTTCTTTTGGTGGCTAGAAAAAAGGCCTTTTCTTTTTACTTGCTAACCTTTGTGTGACGGAACGGATATATAGGTATTTAAGTACAAGTAAATACACACTGGTCTTTTTTAGCGTGGTGGATATATGTATATATATATATATATATATATATATATATATATATATATATATATATATATATATATAATGCTCTCTATCTTGGGTTGACCATATTGGGAAGTGATATACAAACTGCCATTAGCATATTAAGCGACGCTCTTTGTGTAAACAAATCGAGCGGAGGCATTTGGACAATGTCAAAACATCGTTAATTCATTACCCACACAGCAGCAGCAGTATAGCGTAATGGTGAGAAGCCTTGACTATCATTTATGTGGGCGGGTTTCAATCCTGGCTGAGGCAGTTGCCTGTCTAGCCGCACTGATGAGCTGTGAAACAGCGAAACAGTACTGTATGTGGATAACTATATATATATATATATATATATATATATATATATATATATATATATATATATATATATATATAATTGATTAATTAAATTCGAGTATATGGTTACAATGAACTAAAACCAATATTTCTTCACAAATGCTCAATGCGAGTGTAGAGATTTTATATAAATAAAAAAATAAAATTATATAAACAGTGTAAGGAATCTACGTAGATTGACCAAGAGTCGTTCCTCCTGCTTTTTGATGGCTTTCTCAGAAAATTTTATTTAATTTTATTCATTTTCTGGCGACGAGATTTACTTGAAATCCTGACAAAACCTGATTTTTTTTTAAATATAGACTCTCGTTGCCGCCACGAAATTTCTTAAATCACCATTGTGCTGTGCATTCAATAGTGGTTTCTGGGCCAAACGCTTCATTGATATCATGAGCTGTCCCAGCAGCTTTTTGGTCTAGCTTGAATTGAAATAATAAAATCGTGCGAATTTGCTTTTTCCCATCTTGTAAGATATTACTTCATTAGATTGTAATCTAACTTATCATCTAATGAAAAGCTAGAGCAAAAAACGCGCTTAAAAATGATATATAAAGTAAAAGTGTTATAACGAAAACTTATTTGAAAATACATCATTTGAAATCCAAATTAAAAATTCCACAAGAACTTTATTCTCAAGCTAAAAGGCTTTATGTCTGCCTGTCTGTCTGTCTTCATATTTCCAAACTATCTCTTCCGAAACTAAAAGTCTAAGAGCGACGATAGGAGCCTCAGATGATTCGATTTTTTATGGGCCGTTTTTTTATGAGTCTTTAAATAAAATATTTTTTAAGGGATTAAAAATGAGTTAAAATTTAAAAAAATCGTTATACAGTTTTTACATTCATCTTAGGTTATTTTTTAATTTTTAATCAGTTCACATGCGTGTCACGTTGGTACAGTGGTAACGTCACCAGCTTTGAATGCCTGAGTTTTGCTTTCGCTTTCGATTTTAGATGATGGCACACAAATACTTTTTTTTTTACTTTTGAAATCACGACTCTATAATTATCTATACGAAATCTGGACAAATTAAAATATGTTTAAGCGTAGTTTACGTCCGGGCAAAGCGAGGCGCCACCTCTGTTAGTATATATATATATATATATATATATATATATATATATATATATATATATATATATTGTGAGCAGAAAGTTGTTAGTTGAGACAGATCATTGGTACCGTCGGTTTCAAGCCCGATAATAAGGCCCGTTTAAGGTATCCTTATCAAGCTCTCTTCAGCCAATATTCGTCTATTTTATAACCGGAAGTGTGAAGTATATATACCTCGCGAGTTCACGTTTAAATCTTGTTTTGTTAAATCCCCCCCTTTTTTATCGGATGATGTAATACTTAATTTTAAACTTTGAATTATTTTAATTTAAGATCTAATTTCGAAAAATATTTTCCTTATATAAATTGATTTTAATTTGAATCCAAATTAATTTAAAAATCTCTTTTCTTATGTATAAAAAAAAACTTAAAATATATATTGGTATCGGTTAAAAACTTAAAAATTCGTTTAATTATATCGAATTACGTTTAAAAAATATTTTTTAACCGTATTTCGAAATTTTTAAACGTGATTCGATATAATTAAAAATATTTGTTTTAAACTTTAAACGTATTTTTGGAAATTTTTAAACGTTATTTAAAATTAGGTATTACATCATTCGATAAAAAAGGGGGGGATTTAACAAAACGAGATTTAAACGTGACCTCGCGAGGTATATATACTTCACACTTCCGGTTATAAAATAGACGAATATTGGCTGAAGAGAGCTTGATAAGGATACCTTAAACGGGCCTTATTATCGGGTTTGAAACCGACGGTACCAATGATCTGTCTCAACTAACAACTTTCTGTACACAAAATATAAATACGCTCTTACAATTTGGATTTTCCTTTTAATTGGGCACTCTGCTGGAATTCTTTTTCCTAAAATATCTAATCATATATATATATATATATATATATATATATATATATATATATATATATATATATATATATATATATATATTTATGACGAGAAATGTTTGAATTTCAAATTAAAAGATTTTTAAACTCCTTACCCTATAGGATTTCGATATCTACCATCTCTTCAGAGAAGAAAATATTAGAAAATAGTTATAATGGTGAACACCTTATTTGCTAAAGTCAGTGAGACATGGAAAATCA
>NC_136502.1:15406174-15593674 GCF_053919585.1 Euprymna scolopes | reverse complement strand
TATTATAGGCACGATTTACATGGATGCGTATTATAGGCACGATTTACATGGATGCGTATTATAGGCACGTTTACATGGATGCGTATTATAGGCACGGTTTACATGGATGCATATTATAGGCACGGTTTACATGGATGCGTATTATAGGCACGATTTACATGGATGCGTATTATAGGCACGATTTACATGGATGCGTATTATAGGCACGTTTACATGGATGCGTATTATAGGCACGGTTACATGGATGCGTATTATAGGCACGGTTTATATGGATGCATATTATAGGCACGTTTACATGGATGCGTATTATAGGCACGGTTTACATGGATGCATATTATAGGCACGATTACATGGATGCGTATTATAGGCACGGTTTACATGGATACGTATTATAGGCACGTTTACATGGATGCGTATTATAGGCACGGTTTACATGGATGCATATTATAGGCACGGTTTACATGGATGCGTATTATAAGCACGGTTTACATGGATGCATATTATAGGCACGGTTTACATGGATGCGTATTATAGGCACGGTTTACATGGATGCGTATTATAGGCACGGTTTACATGGATGCGTATTATAGGCACGGTTTACATGGATGCGTATTATAGGCACGGTTTACATGGATGCGTATTATAGGCACGGTTTACATGGATGCGTATTATAGGCACGATTTACATGGATGCGTATTATAGGCACGTTTACATGGATGCGTATTATAGGCACGATTTACATGGATGCGTATTATAGGCACGGTTTACATGGATGCGTATTATAGGCACGGTTTACATGGATGCATATTATAGGCACGGTTTACATGGATGCATATTATAGACACGTTTACATGGATACGTATTATAGGCACGTTTACATGGATGCGTATTATAGGCACGATTACATGGATGCGTATTATAGGCACGGTTTACATGGATACGTATTATAGGCACGGTTTAAAAGGATGCGTATTATAGGCACGGTTTACATGGATGCGTATTATAGGCACGATTTACACGGATGCGTATTATAGGCACGATTACATGGATGCGTATTATAGGCACGATTACATGGATGCGTATTATAGGCACGATTTACATTGATGCGTATTATAGGCACGGTTTACATGGATGCGTATTATAGGCACGATTTACATGGATACGTATTATAGGCACGATTTACATGGATGCGTATTATAGGCACGATTTACATGGATGCGTATTATAGGCACGGTTTACATGGATGCGTATTATAGGCACGTTTACATGGATGCGTATTATAGGCACGATTTACATGGATGCGTATTATAGGCACGATTTACACGGATGCGTATTATAGGCACGATTTACACGGATGCGTATTATAGGCACGATTTACATGGATGCGTATTATAGGCACGGTTTACATGGATGCGTATCATAGGCACGGTTTACATGGATGCGTATTATAGGAACGATTTACATTGATGCGTATTATAGGCACGTTTACATGGATGCGTATTATAGGAACGATTACATGGATGCGTATTATAGGCACGATTACATGGATGCGTATTATAGGCACGATTACATGGATGCGTATTATAGGCACGATTTACATGGATGCGTATTATAGGCACGGTTTACATGGATGCGTATTATAGGCACGGTTTACAGATTGCCTAAGGACACCATTAGCTTCTGCAGGTTTTTACAATGCTTAACAGAGTGTAATTGGTCGTTTTAATAAATATTTCGATATAACAAATATAAGTTTCTTTAGAGGACATATACTTTTACAACTTTTGCGTTAATAGACATTTCCTGAAATAGAATCACTCTAATTGCCAGATCGCTTTCAGGCTGTTGGTATTTAAGAAATGGGTACTTGGGCGAGTTACACGCCGTGATGAAATAATAACTTTATTATTTATTGACCAAGTTTTAACATGGAAGTCACCTAATATGTAAAAAAAAAAAAACTTACCAAATATATTTTGATTTTACTTGAACATAATATATGATGTATAACACGGTTTATATTATGCATATGTACACAACGCATGTTGCGATATAAAATCTACATTAATGCAGCGAACACTGCATCGGTCATGGCCGCCATTTTCAGACGCTTGACAATAGTGAGAAAGAGTTGTAATGCAGCCAGTGCTCACAAGTAACCGCCTCAATATAGCAATAACTGCTAGCGTGCATCAGTGTCATCAGGTGGCAATAACCAAGTAAAAATATCACTATCCAACAGTTACCACCGGTAACACTTATAACCGCCACTGGATGACAGTGCCCGACAATTGAATACAGGCGATTTCATTTCAGAGCAATCTAATGGATGCTGTGCCCAACAACGACTGATTGCAAAAGAGGCAGCCTCAAAACATCACTACACGCCAATTACTGCCACTAGTATCCACTGACAGACAATTTCATTTTTTAGCAATCGAATTTAGGCAGAGACTGACCATGCCAGCTAGTGAACGACAGTGATGGCTAGGAACCGACAGTGATAGTTGTAAAGGCAAGTGACCGCCCTAAAGCAACACAAATCACCAGTAACCACTAACCCCAACCATAAGAGCCAATGGATTCCGCTATCTGCCACTACACAACAATGCAAGACAGTAGAAGCCAGATGCTTTCATTTTGACCGCTGCCGGCAGTGCCTACGATTTTCTTGAGCCAACAGTAGTTATCACTAGCAATTGCCGACATATCTCTGTATTAATATTTTTAGGTGTTTATCCATAGTCAGTAATTTACAGAACTCACATACGATAATGCACTAGATCAGGGGTCGCCAAACTACAGCCTGTAAGCCAAATCCGGCCCGCAAAAGTCTTTAATCCGGCCTGCGGAGCTCTTATGGAAACCAAAAATATCCAAGAAAAACTTTTTAAATGGAAATGTGTGAGAATAATGTAGCGTTTTTTTAGGGGTTTTTCCCCAGAAAATGATTAAAGGAATGAGGTATTGGAGAACCAGTTTCGCAAATAAGCAAAACAGTATAAAACACGTCCAGGTCATTTTTGTATTTTTTTAAATTTTATTTTGGCCCTCTAAAAGGATAGCAATATTGCTCTCCATTCGAAAACTTTCGAGACGCCTGTACTAGATAATCATGGGTATTTTTTATTTTCAGAAAGGGGACTTCATCATACCTATTATGGCTATGGGTCATATTTCCACCAGGCAACGCTGATACACAGGTTCTGCTAGTATTAAATAAAGTGTTCATTCGTAATTCTGTATAGGTTGATGAGTTTGGTGAAGATGAACATGAACTAGTGTTAGAATTAGATCAGTCGAAGCATTGTGACAATAACAACTAAGATGAGAATAGTAATCTGAATAATCTAAATAAATTATTATAATAGAAGATACTACTCACACAAACGGTAATGCCTCTGTTTAGCCTGCCAAGTGGCAGGCTTATGGAAGAAACAAAAAAGAAAGATAAAATTTAAGTTTGTAGGGGGAAGGCGAGATAGGAACTTAGCACTTGCATGATTCTAAGTTCGTTTGCAAAACGTGGATTGTGATTTGAAATAACATCTTGACATTTCCGGACCAATTGCAGATGATTCACAAAGAATTCTGTCAACGCATCGATGTATCTACTAACCTCTCCCCTTCCTCCTCCTCACGCATCTGTTTTTATCTTTTGATGCTGAAAGTCACATGTTACACAAAGGAATTAAGCGAACTAAAATCTCCATCTCTGTCTCTACTATTATATAAAAGTCACTTTGTGTGTGTGAGTGTGTGTGAGTGTGTGTGTGATTTCCTTCCTCATAGATTCCGAAACAGCTGAGTCTATCTTTTGCAAATTTCACACAAATCAATTTATATGTCTGGCAGTGTTCTTAGATATGTTTGGTACAGAAATTCATCCGATAAGAATCGAAAATCGAAAAAATCAGATCTTTAAAAAACAAAGATAAAAAATAATAATTTTTACAGGGGAATTTTTTTACGTTACACTGGATAAAGGAGATAATAAAATTTCAGAAAATTTATTCTAAAAAAACATATGGAAGTATAGCTTAGTGGTATTAGACTACAGATCGAATGATCCCCTGGCCAAGCGCGGGTGTACCTCACCATTTTATTTTAATTTTTTTCTTATTAATAAGTTCAATTTACGATAAAAGAAGAGGTACCATTTAAAATCGCTGCAAATCATTTCTTCGTTTGCATATTTTAAAACTAATCATTAATCAGAAGTGACTTTTCCAGGACATTCATCATCAAGTGCAAATATTAGCTGACATGATATTGTAAACAAACACAGACGGAATTTGATAAACGAAATTATCATCATTATTATATTTTAAAGTTTTTTTGTGAATTTGTCCACCGGGCAAATTATTCCTCGTAATATATAATAATCAATAGAAGATTGATTCTATAATACATACGCAATCTGCATAAATTAAAATATCATGTTTAAGCGTATTGCATAACCGGGCAATGCTGAGGCTGCCAGCTCATATTTAGTAGTCTGGTTTATATGTTTGGCAGCATATCGAACCTTTCTGGAATAATTTTATGCTGAAATGAAATAACAAGCACTACGATAAAACATAGTATTGAAACAGCCAGTTCATCAGAGAAAATTCCATGGAATTACTTGTAAAATAAATACAACATCGATGGGACAGAGACTCGGGCTTGGTAGACAATATGGACATATTCGATTAGAGACTCGTAGCAGATGTACTAATGCAGATGTGACAACAATACGCCATACATGATTAAATGGTGATTTTCTAGAGATATATCATGGTTCCAGTGACACACTCCATAGAGGCGAAAACACAGGATCAGATCGGCATCTCGCTTCACCCTGCTGAGTCAGGTTTTCAGTGGACCACTGTGTTGCTACTTCCAACCCTAGAGTAGGGCTGGGTTGATGGTGGCAGGGGTGAAGTCATCTAGTTGCCGGCGCAGAGTGTGACCAAACCATCAGAGACATGTTAAAAGGAGGGTCTGTTTGAGGAATAGTATCCGGCAGTGGCAACAATGGTAGAGTTTTAGACGAATTGGTGCCAGTGAACCTGAAGAATGCAGTCTAGACATTAGTGGTCAAAAACTTCCAGTCTGCATAGTTCACAAACTCATACTGGCCAGGTTCCGCATGTAGGAGAATGGTGTGTACAAGAGTTTGGTATATTCGAATTTTTGTACCAGAGTCGGGTGTGAAAGCGACACGGGAATTGTTGATACTGTTGCCAATATCCTCTTCACCTTGTGTTATATTAAGGTGTTATTTTCGAAGTACCAAATATGTGAGTATGTTTCGTTGTTCTTATTTAGATGGCAACTTATATATTTGTTGTTGTTGTTGTTATGTTCGTCTTAGTAGTGTCTTAGAGGTTCTTGTTGTGTGATTACGCTGTAAAATGTTAGATATTATATATATTCATTGTGAGTGTTCATATGTCTTAGGATGCTCATGTTTGTCGAGATAACATATTGGAGACATAAACAGGGTGTATATAAAGAGAGAGACAGTTCTTATATATAACGAGACAGACAGGTACATACTACTACAAGAGAGTCAAGCCTGTAATTCAACTAGAAGAGATTTTTTAATATCTTGATAGATAGACCGAGAGTGCGTTTGACATTTACGTTTGACAGTTGTACATATAATATAAACACGTTACCTTTCTCGTTGTAATGATGAACACAGAAAGACGGCAGTTATAAAAAACATGATGATCATTTATTCTTCCTTCGACCGGTCGGACATGATTTTATATTTCAGGGATTAAAAGTCGTTACATGATTATCTCTAAAAACCTCTCGCTTCCTAGAGGGTGCCTTGACTACCTTCGCTGGCTTCTCTGATCTGACTGATCTAACTCATTCTAACTAACTTCGAACTCTGTCCTATATTGAGAAATCACACATATGTCTGGTCAACGTGACCACAACTCACGTGTTTAAGCATGCATTGTTATTCACATGTTTCTTACAAAGCCGACCCTCTAACTTAATTTTCGTAACTCACTTTACAAATAACATTTTCCATTGTCCGTTTTTAAATTCCTTATTTTAATTTTCATTTTTATAACAGAAACAAATTTCATCATTACATTCCTTTTTCAATAAACAGATATCTAACTATTTTGTGTGAGTTAAACAATGGCAATTCCACATTCCTTATTTCAATAACATTCTGTATTTATTTTAACTTATGATTGGAATTCTCAATTCCAAATCTAGCTTCGCAAGTTCGAATCCTTGACTATCCTATTTCATATTTACTCACTTACAAGAACAGGCTTTTGTTTTTGTAACACTTGGCCTG
This sequence comes from Euprymna scolopes, assembly GCF_053919585.1. Classification (NCBI taxonomy): domain Eukaryota; kingdom Metazoa; phylum Mollusca; class Cephalopoda; order Sepiida; family Sepiolidae; genus Euprymna; species Euprymna scolopes. Next base: position 15,587,361 of record NC_136502.1, on the reverse strand, counting down.
TTACGGTGATAATAGAGCCCAGGTGTTTGGACCTCTTCAAGGATTTCTCCATCGAGGAAAACAAAAAAAAACATGGTTGTGTACATAACCTTTAAAATAAACACTGATGATGGTGACTGTGTTATATAGTTATTATTATTAGTATTAGACTATACCACTTGTGCGCGTATGTTACGTGAGTTCTTATTAGTAATGATATGTGTCTTAGTGAGAGTTCTTGTCTTATTACATATGATGTTGTATCTTAGAGAGAGAGATGTTGTTGTAATGACATTTTATAACACAGACATATAATAACAATACAATTTACCTTTTTGTAGAAATCACAAACACAAAGATGAGCTTTATCACAAACACCTGATGAATTTATTTTCTGACGACCGGTCGACTTCCTCATTAAGAACTCAAAGTTTCACATTTTAGTTTCTGAAGTAACGTCTCGCTTCAGACGTCCGCCTGTCTCTGAGTTTTCTCACTGACTGTCTCCCCTGACGGTCTCTGACTCTCTCTCTCTGACTGTCTCTAACTCTCCCTCTACTATATTGAGAAATCCATGCATCCCGGCCACGTGAGCAAAATTCACGTGTTTCAACATGCGCGACTTTGCACGTTTTCGACATTGATTTCGCAATAACCTATTTTCCTTGTGTTGTTTCCACAAAGGAATTTAACCTACATATCTAATTTATTTAACTCATATTTTATTATCCACATTCTTTTAACAATTGAATAGTTTATTTATTATTTATTTCATCCGAATTAACAATTTACTGGACATTCCATTTAAACCTATTGTTCTTTAAAACTTATGTCCAGGGTTCGATTTCTGCTTTCTCTTATTTTCATTTTAACTAATCTCTCTATTTTTATACTTACATGAACAGGGGACAGCCCTTATCATGTAACAACTGTAACTCCATGGAAGACGTCGACAGCCATTGCTCATTAGACTAGTAATCAGATTACAATAAAATTAGTTTTTCTTTCAGGTTTGTCTGGAAAGCATCTATTTTCGATTTGTTCTCCATATAAATTTTAAACTATTCACAAAATTAAATGTAGCAATCTGATAATAGAAACGGTCTGTGGCAAAACAATTTTGGATATGTAAAAGACTCTTTGATGGCCGGCCTCAGAGAAAGGCGCGGGGGAAGGGATGTTTTGGAATAAAATGGAAAATAGAAATAAAGTCAAAGCGAAAAAGATTATAGAGTGGTGGCTTGTCTAAAGTTATTTTGCAATGGAAAAACAGCTTTTAAAAATATCTCCTGGCTTGGCAATTTATTTAATTGTCTCTTCTATAAATGTATAGACAAGATACTCAAGTTGAAAGAGAGAGAGGGAGGGGGACGAATTTGAGGAGGTGAGCATTATATATATGAACAAGATGGATAAGATGCTCAAATTGAAAAAAAAGCAGGGAAGAGAAAGAAACAAAGGGAGAGAGAGGGGGAGAGAGAGAGGGAGAGGGGAAGGACAAAGGGAAAGAGAGGAAAGAATAGAGAAAAGAAAGCGTGAGACATGAAAAGGATGGATAAGATGTTCAAGTTGAAAAAGAGGAAGACAGAAACGGAGAGAAGGGATGTGAGGCAGAGATGAATAAGGGGAAAAGAATGAGCCAACAAGATATATAAACAGACAAACAGATAGATAAGAGGTGAAAAAGAAGGAGAAGGAGAGATAAAAAAGGGGATAAAAGGGGGAAGGGAGAGAGAAAAAGAAAGGACAGAGAGAGAGAGACAGGGGGGAGAATAGAGAGAAGAGAACAAGAAACATAAGATAGATAAAGAAGATGCTTAAGTTGAAAAAGACGGAGAGAGAGAGAGAGAGAGAGAGAGAGAGAGAGAGATAGACGGGAACAGAGCCCGAGAGATATGAATGAGATAGATGCAGACATATGAACAACAAAATAGATATGAACAAGTAAAAGTTTTTTTATATATATATATATATATATACATTAGTCATCCACATACAGTACTGTTTCGCTGTTTCACAGCTCATCAATGTGGCTAGACAGACAAGTGCCTCAAGCCAGGATCGAAACCCGACCGCCCAAATGACAGTCAAGGCTTCTCACCATTACGCTATACGGTTGCTGTTGTGTGGGTCATGAATAAACAATGTTTTGACATCGTCCAAATGCCTCCGCTCGATTTGTTTATACAAAGAGCATCGTTTAATATGCTAATGGCAGTTTTTATATCACTTCCCAATATGTTCAACCAAAGTTAGGGAATATATATATATATATATATATATATATATATATATATATATATATATATATATATATATATATATATATATATATATATATATATATATATATATATATATATATATATATATATATATATATATATATATATATATATATATATATATATGTATATGTGTGTGTGTGTGTGTGTGTGTGTGGCATGATCACACCGGTTCTTGTCAGATCACCAAAGTTAAGCAACGATGAGCCTGACCAGTACCAGATGGGTGACCATTTTTGGCTTTCAGGTTCTGTATGTACTCTCCACTTATTTCAGCATTGTTTCCAGTCGTCCTGGACTTCTCCTTGCGACTGGACTCAAGCAGTGCTGATTCAGAAGAGGTGTGGTTGGAGATTGCGCAACCATTACCTCACAATTACATGCACAGCTGCCCTTACAGGGGGTATCCTTTGTCTTTCAAGACTGAACGGAGGCATCGAGCAATATATATATATACGGCATAATCACGTTGACACATCGGTTTTCATCAAAGTTAAGCAATGTTGAGCCTGATCAATTATCAAAGTTAAGCAATGTTTACCCTGGTTAGTACCAGATGGGTGACCATTTGGGAATTCTAGGTGCCATATGCTGCTTATCTTGGCATTTGTTTCCAGTCGTCCTGAACATACACTTCACTTGCCACTTGTATTTAACAATGTCGACTTAGGAGAGGTGTGGTTGGAGATTGTGCACTTCCTGCCACAAAAATTTCATGCATTTTTTTATAGTGATTTTTTTATGTGGTTCCGATGAAAAAATACGGAATTTTATTAAAAGAAATGTTGTGGAAATAAACTTGTAAAAAAATAAGTTCGTGTTATTTCGTTCAATAAACTTTCGTATTTTTTTTTCGGCATAATAATTAAAAAAAAACGCAAATGTTTGGGAGCTAACCTCTACAATTTAGTTCAGAGTTAACATCTTTAATATAGTCATATTCGCTATATAGCATTAATAAAGCTAATGTGCAAGCTTCTAAAAAAGTTTAATTGGTTGTTTCTCACCGTCTTTCACATTCACCCTACTTTTACATAAATAGGTTTTCAGGTAATCTGTAAACGAATAACACATTTAAAATGTCGCTGACAAATAGTTTGTCCATAAGGCAAACAACGCTCGTACGCTTATTTTGACGATAATTTTACATGCGATATTCATTATCACTATATTATTTGTATATTATTATTATATTATTAGTATATTATCAGTATATTATTAGTATATTATTAGTATATTATCAGTATATTATTAGTATATTATTAGTATATTATCAGTATATTATTAGTATATTATCAGTATATTATCAGTATATTATTATTATATTATTAGTATATTATCAGTATATTATTATTATATTATTAGTATATTATTATTATATTATTAGTATATTATCAGTATATTATTAGTATATTATCAGTATATTATCAGTATATTATTAGTATATTATCAGTATATTATCAGTATATTATTAGTATATTATTAGTATATTATCAGTATATTATTAGTATATTATCAGTATATTATTAGTATATTATTAATATATTATTATTATATTATTAGTATATTATCAGTATATTATCAGTATATTATTATTATATTATTAGTATATTATTATTATATTATTAGTATATTATTATTATATTATTAGTATATTATTAGTATATTATTAGTATATTATTATTATATTATTAGTATATTATCAGTATATTATTAGTATATTATCAGTATATTATTATTATATTATTAGTATATTATCAGTATATTATTATTATATTATTAGTATATTATCAGTATATTATTAGTATATTATTAGTATATTATCAGTATATTATTAGTATATTATCAGTATATTATCAGTATATTATTAGTATATTATTAGTATATTATCAGTATATTATTAGTATATTATTAGTATATTATCAGTATATTATTAGTATATTATCAGTATATTATCAGTATATTATTATTATATTATCAGTATATTATTAGTATATTATCAGTATATTATTAGTATATTATTAGTATATTATCAGTATATTATTAGTATATTATCAGTATATTATCAGTATATTATCAGTATATTATTAGTATATTATCAGTATATTATTAGTATATTATCAGTATATTATTATTATATTATTAGTATATTATCAGTATATTATTATTATATTATTAGTATATTATCAGTATATTATTAGTATATTATTAGTATATTATCAGTATATTATTAGTATATTATCAGTATATTATCAGTATATTATTAGTATATTATTAGTATATTATCAGTATATTATTAGTATAATGTTAGTATATTATCAGTATATTATTAGTATATTATTAGTATATTATCAGTATATTATTAGTATATTATCAGTATATTATCAGTATATTATTATTATATTATCAGTATATTATTATTATATTATCAGTATATTATTAGTATATTATCAGTATATTATTATTATATTATTAGTATATTATCAGTATATTATTATTATATTATTAGTATATTATCAGTATATTATTAGTATATTATTAGTATATTATCAGTATATTATTAGTATATTATCAGTATATTATCAGTATATTATTATTATATTATCAGTATATTATTATTATATTATCAGTATATTATTAGTATATTATCAGTATATTATTATTATATTATTAGTATATTATCAGTATATTATTATTATATTATTAGTATATTATCAGTATATTATTAGTATATTATTAGTATATTATCAGTATATTATTAGTATATTATTATTATATTATCAGTATATTATTAGTATATTATCAGTATATTATCAGTATATTATTAGTATATTATTATTATATTATCAGTATATTATTAGTATATTATTATTATATTATCAGTATATTATTAGTATATTATCAGTATATTATCAGTATATTATTAGTATATTATTAGTATATTATCAGTATATTATTAGTATATTATCAGTATATTATCAGTATATTATTAGTATATTATCAGTATATTATTAGTATATTATTAGTATATTATCAGTATATTATTAGTATATTATCAGTATATTATCAGTATATTATCAGTATATTATTATTATATTATCAGTATATTATTAGTATATTATCAGTATATTATTAGTATATTATTAGTATATTATCAGTATATTATCAGTATATTATCAGTATACCGGAAAACATATAAATGTAGTTAAATCGCAAGGAAACGATAAAATGATTCCGTAGTTTATTAAATGTTTTTGCATTTGTTTGTTTTATTTTTAAGGGACATCTTAATATAAAAGACGCAAAAACTCTTCAATATATAAATATATATGAAATGCGTCGGTTTGAAACATCACCAAGCTACACATAGTGTGTTTAATCGTTAAAAAAACTCCATAGCATGGGCTGTGTAAATGTATTGTTGAGTCCGTCGTTGTTGTTTGTTGGTTTGTTTGTTTGTTTTTGGTTTTGCGTTTTTCTTAGGAAAAATCCTGATATAAAAGACGCAAATATGTGGGAGCTAAACTCTTCAATATATAAATATATATGAAATACGTCGTCTTGAAACATCATCAATCTACAAGTAGTGTGTGTAATGGTAAGAGAACTGTAATTTTGTTGGTTTGAAAAAGATGACGGCGTCGTTGTTGTGGACAGCGATGACGAAAAAAAAAGTCGTACAGTGGATAGTGTGTTTTAAACTTTGTAAAAGAAAGCAAGTAAACGGGTTATTAAACGTTCGTTTGATGATTTTCTCTCTCTTGTATTTTTTGAGTTTACATGACTGAAGTGACCTATGCATTAAATGAACTTAACGCTGGGCGAAATAATATGTATCTAAGTGACGCCATATTTTAATATTAGTAACCGTTGATTTATAAAGTGAAGAACTAGATTCTGTAATATGAGAATTTTCAGAGCTTGGCCAATCAGAATGGACGGACTGTAGCGAGGGAGCCTTTATTATTTATAAATCGGAAATATTATTTTATGTCTATGTATTTATGAGCCAATTACAGTCAGTACAATCACAGGATCTGTAGAACCTGTAGAATTCGTGCCGATGACAACTGATAGTAGTGATAGTACTAAATATTTAGCAAGAAAAATAGGGACTTTTCCCTCTAAAGATGTTGCGATTTTGATCGTGTTGCTCGTAGGATGCAATGTAGCATTTTATTATCACAACAGAATGTGGCAAAATGGTGTTCGTACGCTACATAAGATAGTGGCCATTAATCTAGATGTATTGAATTTGTATGTGGCATATGTTGTTGTAAACCTACGATGTTTTAGTCCAGAGGGGAATTTCTGCAGTCATTTTATTATATATGGAGACGATGGAAAATCTGCACGTGGGTTAAAATTCAGACAACAAATTGGTTGATGCATTTTAACAACAATACTTTTTTTAAATATTTCTCATAGGAAAAAATGGAAGAAATATTCAGTGTAATGCGTGAATTATAATGCCCTGTTTTATTTCTGTTCTATTCCGGAATAATAGAATGGGATTTAAGAAAAGTACAGTGTAACTTTTTTGTACTAGTTTCTTTTCTTTGTAAATCCCTTCCTTCTACCTGCTTCCCTGACTGTACTGATATGCAGAAGTTTCAATGTAACTTAAACCAACATCTTGTTAATCATTCCCGAGCATGGTCCCAAATAGTAGCTCATTTACCTCCAAGTGGTGAGGTGCCTTGTTTGGAGTTAGCGTGAGTAAAAAAAAAAATTAAAAAAAAAAAACTACCGCCCGTTAAAATAGAGAAAAAAGAAATTAAAAAAAAACGACACAAACAAAATGAAAGCCAACAAAAGACAATCCTTCGATGTAGCAAATTAGAAAACGTTTCAGAACCGAACTCAGCATAGCTCGTTGTACTAATTGCAATTACTGCATAGGTTAATATAAGACGCCATGTTATATTTTCAATGGTTGTTAGTTTAGTGTTCGTTAATCCAATTCAATTATTCCAGAATAGAATTATAGTCAAATCAACATGCTACAAAAACAGAAAGATTATAGAAAGCAACTCATATTTAGTTAGTAAAAGTATAACAAACAAACGGCAAGAAATGACGAAATAGAAGAATGACGTTCAATTTATCCTATAAGGAATATTTCCCGGCATAAGCTGGTGGAAGTGGAATTCAACATATGAGTGAAAATTACTTCAACTCCTCGTATGCATAATTATTTGGGGAGTGACAGGTAAGCCAAAAAAAGGTAAAAAAAATACTAAAAGCAAACTAAACGAACGCATAATTTCTGGAAACAAGTATAAATTCTTAAACATAAAACATGACCATAGCAAAATTATATATCTCAATTGTGTTTATAAACCTAGAGTTACCGATGTAAAAGAGGAAAATTGACTTTACTTTATTATAAAGAAGATTGTATACATATATGTATGAGAGAGAGAGAGAGAAAGAGAATGATGAGAGAGATTCAACGAAAGAGAACGTGAGAGAGCAAGATAGAAAAAAAATAATTAAATATTTCATTATCATAATGCAATAAAAAAACATCTATATAAAAAATGATATTCATACAATCCAATTTATCAACGTTATTTGGTAATTCATTTATGGTTCTCTATTTTTCTCCGCGTACTCAAAAATAAAATAAAAAACTTAATTAGAACTCTCCAAACACGGAATCCAGAAAATAACATTATTTCCCTTGTACAGTTCTTAGAGCTGCCATATTATACAATAGATTATTATATAATTCCTAGAATATTAGAAAGGAAAATTCTTATTCTTTTTTCTTTCGCCAAAATTATAACAAAAGTGCTAAACTTTTGACATTTCAATTTAATACCAGTCTTAGAAAATAATCAATTTGTCTGTATTTTAGCTTCATCGTAATTAACGAAACGAAAGAGGGGAAAAATCGCATGCTGTGAGCAATAGCCAAGAAAATGATGCATTATGGGTATTAAACGTGTCACCTTTTAATGTTTGAATCTATTTTTGTCCAAAGATAATTAATTGCTTTTTCAATATATTGAGAAGCTAGAATTAATTACAAGTTTGCTAGTTTCGTAATTATATAATTGAACAAAAACATATATATATATATATATATATATATATTCGGGTTGTTTTTAGGGGCAGCAAACATTAAACTACTTTCTTTAATTGCATATTTGGCAACAATCAGTTATTTTTAGTTCAACTTGGTTTGGCAAGTCAAGAGTAGTGTCTGCAAATTGCCAATGATACGATCAATTGAATGAGGGAAGCATTTTATGAACGAATAATTTCATAAAATTAATCTATCAACTGGCCATCTCATGCGATTTAACCCCGTCAGATTATGTACTTTTGGAGTTTGTAAAGTTCCACATCTACGCTGATAAACCAGACAATAGACCACTTGAAAGACAACGTTCTACCCGTTATTGGCGCAATAAAGTTTAACTTAATGCGTAGAACTTGTGAAAATAGAACCTCTATATTACGCCATATACATGCGAGCCACGAGGTCATGTACTCGAAATTGTATTTAAGTTATAAATAACAAAGATTAATCTTTGGGATAAACCACATATTTGTATAAAATATATTTTTCTGTGATTTATTTTAATTTAAAGTTCGCCGCCTCTAAAAAATAAAACACCTTTTATATTTTTCCCCTATTTTTTCAAATCTCATAGCTGTCAAGAAAAACTCTATATATTTATTTAAACTAGTCGCATATCTCTGGTAGTATATCATTCCACACCATCTCATCCTCCCCCCCAAAAAAAAGAAAGAAGGTGATCCTTGGGATGATGGTATCAGAATCAGAAAACAAATGTTACACTACTTGTCATTTGCAAAATAGAGTAGGAGATAATGCCTGGGAAGATGATATTATGAGAAATATAAATATACTATTGATTTATTTGCAGACTGTTATTCCCATCTTCATAGTTGTGGTTTCAAGACGTTTCGGCCAACTAATACTTTGACTTTCAATGAGATAGGAATGCTGAGTCTCTTAACTGCAATTACTGCCTTCCATAGTTGTTGTTGTCGCATCACATTTTGAAAGGCAATAATTACTGAGGATGCAGTTACAAGATTCAGCATTCCTATCCCATCACGGGTAACCACCTAACGAAGGTCAGAGGAATAGTTGGCAAAAACGTCATGAAACAGCAACTATGAAGATGAGGATAACAGTCTGCAAATAAATCAATAGTATATTTATATTTCTCATGATATTATCTTTCCAGGCATTATCTCCTCCTTTATTTTGCAAGTGCCAGAAACGTTGTGAAATAACAACTACGAAGATGAGGAAAGCAGTTTTGCAAATAAATGAATGAATATAAAAATTACCCATCTCAAAGGATTCGAATAATAAAATAAGAAATATGCTATACTACCTCCTATTTACAAAGGAGAAGGTAATGCTTGGGAGGATGGTCTGATGACAGAAGAATAGATAGTACACTTGAATTGAGTACAATGGTACATTTAATAGAAGTAATAGCATAGTTTTGCCTTCAGACAGACAGATACTAAATCTTCATTAATAAAAAATAACAAAAGGCAGAGCTTGGCACTAATTACCTCAACCGGGGCTGATCTAAACCTGCTGGGAGTTTCTAGACATGATCGGAGATCTTTGTGTTACATACTGGGTATATACCTATCATAATTATGTATAAACTATGCACAGTTGTAACGTTCAAACCGTGTTCGTTACGGTTACAAACCTGTCTCAGACCCCCGCACTGTCTGGTACCGTCGCAAGGGAACAAACAAACAAAAAATAAATAAATCCGACTCTGCTTTTCTTTCTGTTTTAGCAAAAGGCTTTTATTACCATCACTTTCCAAAATATGTATTTTATTTTTTTGTTCTAACTGTTCATATCGTTTGCCATTGGATTAACAAAACTCTGCCGTCTCACCACCATGGACATATCATCAACTGTATTGAAAAAAAAATCAAGATGGAGGAATTTGCTAAAATAATGACACAATTCATGCAGAATCAGCAGATCCCACAAAAAGAACAGCAAGTGCTCCACGCAGAAAGAGACAAAAGACAAAATGAACGACTCATAAAATGCCTAGAAAGGCAGGAAGAAAGGTTCGCGCAGATGCTACTTGAACAGAAAGAACTGTTAGAAAGATTAACAGCTAATTCCATACAAGAAAGTAATACAACCTTCTCCAACACAACAATTGTTAACAGCATAGATGTGTTCACATACCTACCGGAAGAGGATAAAACTTTTGATGCATACTTCAAGAGGTATGAAGATATTTTCGAAACAGACTGCGAAAACTGGCCAAATGGAAAGAAAGTAAGTTTATTACTTCGACAGCTTGGTTCCAGTGAACATTGCAAATTTGTTGATTTCATATTGCCAAGGAGAACGAATCAGTTAGATTTCGCTGAGAACGTAAAGCTTCTTAAGGAGTTATTCGGGGCGAACATGTCTCTTTTCCACAAGAGATGGTCATGTATGAATCTTAAGAAAACTGATGAGCAGGACTACCTGACATACGCGTTAGTAGTAAACAAAAACTGCGACAACTTCAAATTATCGGGACTCACGGTGGACGATTTCAAATGCTTAATATTTATCCACAAAAAATTCAGAGATCCGAAGACGCGTTCTCTCAAAATTAGAGACAAAACAAGGCCTGACATTGCAGAAATTAGCAGAAGATTGCCAAAGGGCAGTATCACTAAAAAAGATTCCAGGGATATAGAAGAAGCAGGAGTGGCATACATTAAGAAGATTAAAAAACCTTTCAGAAACTCAAGACAAAGAAGTTTTGAGACTAGTCAAAATTCAAAAAAATACTCAAATTATAAATACTCAAATTATAATAACTGCAGGAAAGGAAATTACGATAATAGTCAATATAATAACTACAGAAAACAAAATTACGATAATAATCAAAGGAATTATAAAAAGACAGTATCAGGTAATAATTGCAGAAGATGTGATGAAAAACATTTGGAAAAGGATTGTCCTTACAAAAATATCAGGTGCTACAATTGCGATAAAGTTGGACATAAGAGTGTTTGCCGCAGAACAAAAAATAGAATACACCAAATGAGAACAAACGACAAAGGGAAAAATAATTTACGAAAATATGTATCAGTAAATATTTTCGACAAACAAGTGAAATTTCAGCTTGACTCTGGATCGGATTTATCGTTAATAAACATCAACACTTGGAAAAAGCTGGGTAAACCGACTCTTCAAAAGTCAAGTAAAGGTGCACGAACAGTGACAAGAGACGAAATAAAATTCGAAGGAGAGGTCATCCTGCCCATTAATTTAAATGGCATGACGAAGAAATTGAAAATTTTCATAATTAAAGAAAGCGAGAACTTATTGGGAATTGACTGGATTGAAAAATTCAATCTTTGGGATAAACCAATGAACGCTTTTTGTAGAAAAATAACCAGTTGCACCCCAACATCAGAAAATATTAAAACGATCAAAAGAAAGGAGTTCCCAGAAATATTTACTACTGGACTGGGAAGATGTAATAAATTTAAGACTTCGTTCGAGCTAAAAAAGGATGCAACACCGGTGTTTAAGAAAAAAATGGAATGTACCGTTCGCTGGTTTAGACAAAATAAATAGTGAGCTAGATAAACTCGAAAAAACAGGCATTTCGAAAATCGAAACTAGCGTCTGGGCAGCCCCTACGGTGTACGTAAAAAAAAAGTCGGAACAAATTTGAGTCTGTGTAGACTTTTCTATGGGCCTAAACGATGAATTAAAAGACTACCACTACCCTTTACTAAGCCCTGAAGAGATATTTGCCAGACTAAATGGTGACAAAACTTTTTAAAAAATAGATTTGTCCGACGCCTATTTACAAATTCCGATGGAAGAAGAATGCTCAAAGATATTATGCATTAACATGCCCAAAGGGTTGTTGAAATACAACCGTCTACCCTTCGTGATCAAAGTCGCGCCGGATACAATGCTGAATGGAATAGATTGTGCTTGTGCATACCTTGATGACATAACCATCAGGAGCGCATCCATAAGTGAACACCAAGAGCATCTAAAAGAAGTATTCGCAAGGATAAATGAATACGGATTCAAGGTGAAAGAAAACAAAAGCGAATTTTGTTTAGATGAAATCAAATATTTAGGGCAAATAATAAATAAAGACGGTCGATGCCCAGACCCGGAAAGATCGACAGCAATTAAAAACATGCCGGCACCACATAATGTGACGACTCTACAGAGTTTCTTAGGTCTCGCAAACTACTACCAAGTATTTATCAAAGGAATGCACGACCTAAGAGCTCCGCTTAACGAGTTATTAAAGAAAAACACCATGGATATGGACAAAAAAATGTCAAGACGCATTCTAGAAAATTAAAAAGACGCTGAAGTCCGATCTATTTATAACCTATTATTATCCAAAATTAGAAATAAGTGTTGCGAGTGACGCGAGCTCGTATGGTATAGGAGCATGTATACAGCATATCCTGCCAGATGGATCGAAAAAACCTATAGCTCACGCCTCAAGGACACTACTTCCAGCAGAAAAGGCTTACTCTCAAATAAAAAAAGAGGGGTTAAGCATTATTTTCGCGGTGACGAAATTCCACTGTTACCTGTACGGGAGACACTTTATACTGGAAATAGATCACAAGCCCCTAGTGACAATTTTCGGCTCAACAAAGAGCTTGCTAGTATATACGGCAGCGCCATCTCCATTGGGGTACGATCTTGCTAAATTATGACTTTCAAATAAAGCATCTTGGTTCGAAAGAAAATAGGTCATGCGGATGGCCTGTCAAGGCTTATACCGAAAATGGAGGAAACTCTTAAAGAGTCAGTAATTGTAGCTATACGTTCCAATTATGAGGAAAAAACATGGTGGCGAATATAAAAGAATTACCAGTCACGTTAACCGATATAAAAAGGGAGGCTGAAAATGACGATGTCATCACAGACATAAAGAAAAAAATAAGGGAAAATGATGAAAAAACGCAAAGCATATTTTCCGTATGCAATGATATTTTGTTATATAGTGAAAGAGTTGTTATCCCGAAAACCTTGCAGAAAAAGATCTAACGTGATTTTCATACAGGACACCCGGGTATAAATAGGATGAAGGCACTTATGCGGAGTTACGTTTACTGGCGTAACATGGATGTGGATATTGCACTAACAGTAAACAAGTGTAAAGGTTGTGCATTAGCCGCAAAGGCACTACCCATGGTCCATAAACCTTGGAAAAAAAACTGACCATCCATGGTCACGCATTCATCTCGACTTTGCTGGACCGACCGAAGGACAATACTACCTAATCGTAGTAGATAGTTTTTCCAAATGGCCTGAAGTAAAGCGTTTCAAGAACCCGACGACAAATAACACAATAAGTTTTCTGCATGAAATATTTGCACATTTTGGTGTGCCAGACATTATAGCCACAGATAACGGAACACAACTTACATCAAGTGATTTCAAGGACTTTCGTGACACTTTTCAGGTAAAACATATAACTACACCTAGATCAAATGGATTAGCGGAAAGGTTCGTAGACACAATAAAGCGTGCACTTAGAAAATCAATAGGGACCCCGACGGATAAAGCATTACAACAATTCCTGCAAATATACAGGATAACTAAGAACCCAAATACACCGTCGAAATTATCGCCAGCAGAAAAATAAAATCACCATTTGATAAATTAATACAAAAGAAAGCAATCGTCCATCAAACTACGCACACATCATGTAAAAGGTGTAAACCTGGTGATCGTGTATATTTTAAATGTATGAAAAATGATATTTCATATTGGGAGTTTGGTACGGTAGATAAACGTATCGGCAACTTAGTCTACATGATAAAAGGTCCAAAAGGGATACAGAAAAGACATCAGAATCAATTGAGAAAACTTCATATAAAAGACAATGAACATGACAAACCTGATGAAAAGGAAGATCCAATTGATATACAATACGAAGCGTTTGATATCAAACCACCACAAACCATGCCCGAACCGAGAAGATCGGGAAGGAAAAGAAAGTTTACAGAACCAATTATAATGAACCCCAAGAGAAAAAGATATTGAAATCTACACGACTTCAAATCTTGGGAGGAGGGTGTTGTGAAGACGCCCACTAATTAACATAGTTGGGTGAGTGAGATATATAAAGGTATCAATCACCAATACCGGGAGAGTTCTGCAACGACCGTCAAATAGGCAAGACGCTTATGCTGCCTCCAGTAAGACATGCAACACGCCACCTGTCGGGATATCTCCAACTGAAGTATATCTGAAGACATGTAAATATGTATATAACTTCTCTTCCTAATATATTATTGTTGTACCTTTACTTTCCGTGTTCTTGTTAATTATTTGTGCAGACACAACAATATCCAACTGTTTCTTTTGTTTCCATAACCTGATTGCGCCATCTCTTACGTTTGCAAATGAGACCAACCGCCACCATTGTTTACCGTTTCCATTCGTCCCGATTGTTATTGTTACAAAATTCTATTCTTGTCAAAACGTTTACTATTTTTCAAAACTATTTGTTTCCAAAACTCGCTTTCTAAACATTGCTTAGCTGTGCCAACTGCATAGCTAAACTAGCTAACGTACTCGATTCTTATTGTAGCTTTGTTTTGTCTGCTTACTTAAAACTTATTCTCAAAACTTATTTATATTGAGTTGCTTTGAAGCAGTAATAACATAACAAAAATAATTATTGCGCATGTGTATTAAGCTTCAACAATTTTGAAAACTTGTATTCCTTTAAAATATAATTTATCGAATAGACGTGGAATTTTTTTAAATTGAATAATTCTCTTATTCTTTGGTAATTAAAAAAATATTTTAAGATCTTATTGCTTTTTTTTTCTTAGTGGGAACCACTGCATCATAAATTTGGAAATTGTTCATAATAGTTTATGCCAGCAGACAGTAAAAGCATAGTACATACCAACTGATATGTAGTGGAAATAAAGTAGTAACTGGCGCAAATATTGAGAGAGGATATTGCTTGAGAAATTTCGCATACATGCAGACAAGGTCACTTTTCTATATATACTAGCATGGGTATCCGGTGTTGTCCAGTGGAGAGAGGTTGTATACTAAAGCTATTGAGCAACCAACTACCAATTCTAAAAGAAAAAATTAATTAACTTTTGCTTCAATCAAAATAGCAGCAAGTTCCCATGCAAGCACCAAAAAAAAAACAATTAGCCGCATTAGCCAGGCTCGAACCTGTAATGCGAAAGAGGAAAAAGAGGTTAAAAAGCTAACGTTTTAGGTGTCTCGGCCACGGCAACTTATGCTGCTATGGGTCGTCAAAATAAGATTTTATAAATTATGTTGAGATCGGTAGGCATATGACTTGCAAAAAATGTTGACGAAAAAAACTGATCCCTCCTTGCAAAAAACGGTCCAGTTGAAGGTCAAAGCATTAATGTTTTAGGCCAATTTTTGGATATTTGTCGTCCGAGAGACCAATCTTTCTAACGATATAAATTTTGTCAGTGTTCGTTGCGTATATCGAAAGTTTTTGGCAGACATACACAGACACACACTTTGTCTTTTATATAATAGACTAGCGAAGGTACTTGACGTTGCCCGGGTCTGTTGAGTATAAAAAACATCAAAACAACAGTAGGCAGCCCAGGTGGAGAGAAATGTTTAAAAAAAAAAAATTTTAATGTGGTAGTAGGCGGGCAGGCTAGAACTCGTAACGCAAAGGAGGAAAAAAAATTAACATCTTAGCCAATATCTTCATCACACAACCGGAAGTCGTGAATGTCGAAATTAATCGTAGGCAATCGAAAAGAGACGATGACTTCCAAAAATGGCGATGCAAAAACCGACCCCTCCTTATAAAACCTGTTCATTGAGGGTAAAGGAATGAATGTTTTTTGCCAATTTTTCGATATTTGTCGTCCAAAGGATCAAACTTTAAAATGATACCGGTTTGGTCACATTCTGATGCGTCTGTCGAAAGTTTTTGGCAGACACACACACACACATTTTGTCTTTTATGTATTAGATGTAGATATATATAAAAACAGATTTGTGTGCTAGAACATTTTCAGTCTATATTCTACACAAATATGCACTATGTAGAAACTATGGATAAATAAAATTAAGTATAATAGTTAAATGAAACCAATCATCATTTTCCCCTAGAACTAAACGTTTGTGGAACACACTGCTGCAATACTGCTTCTCAGTTGATTACAACATAGTGGTTTTGAAGTCCAATGTAAACAAATTTTTGTTTAACCAGTCTCTTAAATAATCAAATTCTGTCCAATCACCATCATCATTATCAACCATCACGGTGACCACTACCAATAGTCTCTCTCTCTCTCTCTCTCTCTCTCTCTCTCTCTCTCTCTCTCTCTCTCTCTCTCTCTCTCTCTTTACCAAAAATTAAATGAAACTTCTATGAGCAAACTTTCTTTCATAAAAATGCCCGTCTTTTGAACACAATATCACAAGTCTACTTTCCAGCTGATTACAACATGATCGTTTACAAGTCACATGTAAATAAATTCTTGTTGAGCCGTCTATATTAGGTAATACTGAACCAGTTACCAGATAGAAAGAGAGGTGCACGACTGAATAAATGATTCTGAGGTATATCAATGTCCAATGAGGAGATTGCAAGCAAAAATGAGATCATCACGAAATCACCGGTGCTCAAGAGAGAAAAGATTAAGCTTTATTATCATAGCACAGATCGGATAAACCCTGCACCGTAAACAGTCTTTGAACTCCAATGTTATAATTTTCTTATAATAACTTTATTAACGTGACTTTCTCTTTATTTGCAAATCTCCTCTCACACGATCTTGCCGTTTGTTTTTCTTTATTTTCTTATTTGAATCCTTTTTTATTTATTTAACATGCATTCCTGGCCACTTGCCGCATTTGTCGGTGCAAAATTCAGTTGGATAAAAAAAAAAAAAAAGGTCTTTCAGCTTGCGTTTTCATTACATTACAATTTATTCAACGGAATTTTTTTTTTTCAACCAAACTTTATCTCATGGATAAAATTATTTGACTGGACAGATTCGACATTTCTGCAGACCCTCAGTCTAGCAAACTTTGGAAACTATGGTACCGAAACTTTACTTACTATTTGTCTAGCATTGAGCATTTAAATCCAGACAAACTTAAAGTCCTTTATTTTAATTGGAATTCATTATTGAGATGAGTATTATTTATTAATTTTTTTATTGCGGACTATTATTCTCATCTTTTTTAATTGTTGTTTCACGACTTTTCAGCCAACTATTCCTCTGGCCTTCATCAGGTGGTAACCACGACGAGATAGGAACTCCAATTATTCTAACTGCATTCTCAGCAATCACTGCCATCCAAGTAAACCTCTGACCGGGTTTGGGTAGGATAGAAACTGCTATCTTCGGGGCCCGTGGCGCAGTGGATACAGACGTTGAATCTCTATAGTTATAGATGAGAATTGTTTGATAGCGGTTTCAATCCTACCCAAAGCCGTCCAGAGTCTTACTTGGCCAAAACGTGGTGAGACGACAACAACTATGGATGGCAGTAATTGCTGAGAATGCAATTAAGAGATTCGGAGTTCCTATCCCGTTGCGATTATCACCTGACGAAGAGGAATAGTTGGCCGAAACGTTGTGAAACAACATCTAAGAAAAATGAGGATAATAGTCAGCAATAAATAAATTAATTGAAGTCCTTTATCTGAACATTTCTGCTGACGTTGTTGAAGGTTGTTCTGAGTTCGAACATGCCATCGAACTACTAAAATCTGTTCATGACAAGCCTCCCAACGTTATCCATGTTGGAATAACTTAAGTTGCCGAAAAAAATAAATAAATAAATTCGTTCTTGCAACAGTTGCTTCCTGGTAGTCGTTAAATAAAATGCCCGTTGATTCCGTTTTCTTTCTTCTGCCCTTCTTCCATTTCTCACACGGTTTTTATCCATTTCCCCCCCTCCATCACATGACTTGTAAACAGGTGACTCGGGTTTGGTATAAAAGCTCAGTTAATCTCCATGGCGCCTCTCTTTCAGATCCCACCTGAAGGTAAGTTCATCATTATTATCGCTTTTACATACTGCCACACAAGGCGCAAACACATGGGTACTTGCTTCTTTGATGACTATCACAATCCACGCAAGACATCTAATTTCAACATGTCTACAATGGGACAATGCGTGCTTAGATCAGTACTTTCTGACTTTGAATCGTCTTGCTACTAACTGTTGCTTCAAAGATGTTACTGCTGTTACCTACAGGGATGAATCTGTCCGTGATGCCTTTATACGTGGCCTACGGTCTTCCGTAATACATGCCAGACTTCTCGAGAATGATACATTGGATCTGAAGGCGGCTACTCAATATGCTAGGGCATCGGAACAAGCCTATTTTTGTGCGTAGTCATACGTCTTTCAAACTCGATCTGCTGCTGCTGCTATTCCAGCTGAAAAGGATTCTACCAATGATGTCACTGCTACTATGACTAAAAACGTATTCCCTGATTCCACTGATTCTTGTATAGACTTTAATTCTGTACTGTGTACTGCCCTTCTAACTCACGGCAGATGCTACAATTGTGAAGGTAAACGTCACCTTAAGGATGATTGTCGCCATTGTACAGCTCGCGATAAAATATGCTGAAATTGTAGCAAACTCAGTAATTTTGCCAAAGTTTGCCATTCTACAAGACTGACACCTTCACATTCTACTTCGTCTGTTATAGTAGCTCGTGCTAATGATGTTGATAATTATCCTGTTACAAAACTGGTAAAATTAAACGGTAAACCACTTACAGTCCTTATAGACACAGGCATCTCAGATAATTTTATTAGTGCTAGTCTCGTTAAAACCTTGAACCTGTCTACTCGGAAACGGGATTCTGTATTTTCTATGGCATCATCCGCTCTTTCGCTTAAACTTTCTGAATATTGCACTGAGAATGTTACGTTCAATGGTTTCGAGTATAAAGAGATTGACTTCACGATACTCCCTAATTCACTCCATTAACGCTTGGCAGGACACTTTACATACTCTTCTCTCTCTCCTCTGCACAACTACTAATGCAACCCATCACGAACGCATTTTGAATTTTGAAAGGTGCTCTTCCACTGGCACTGCATTGCCTGTTTTGACTGTGAACCTGAAAAAGATTTTTAAAACGATTTTGTGGCAAGAGCAAGTATGGTTATCGAGGTAGTGGAACTCTTCGAAGCCAACCCTACACACGTGGGAATTCGATATTGTGATGGTTGGGGGGATTCGGTAGCGTTAAGACGTTTGGCCCGTTTTCCATGAACTCAGAATCCTGGTGAAAATCCATGCCCCGATCGACCTCAGAATTCTGCTGAGAACGTGAACCTTATGGCCTCGGTATTTATAAAAAAGGGATTTAGGGGTGGGAAAAGGATGCCATAGAGGCCACAACCAAGAATACATGAAATGAATAACGTTGGAAGTGTGTAGATTCTGACTCCATATAATTAAAGACAGACGAATATTGACGGTTGAGAACCGACTTAATTTACTACCAACAATTTGTATTTGGAGAGGCAAAGTGTTCGTAGATGGAATGTGATTTAACAAAGGAGATGAATGTTCGCAAAATTTTTGTAGGTATGTATGAATTAACAAGGAATGAATGTTCATAAAATGTTTGTAGGTATGTATGAATTGACAAGGAATGACTGTTCGTAAAATGTTTGTAGGTATGTATGAATTGACGAGGAATGAAGGTTCGTAAAATGTTTGTAGGTATGTATGAATTGACAAGGAATGAATGTTCGTAAAATGTTTGTAGGTATGTATGAATTGACAAGGAATGAATGTTCGCAAAATTTTTGTAGGTATGTATGAATTGACAAGGAATGAATGTTCATAAAATGTAACTTATCTTTTGGACGATGGAGAGGGTTAGGGTAGGCCGGTCATTCCGCTGTCGGTGATGCGTGTCCTGGCTTGTAACTGGAAAGCGAGTGACTTCTTTCATCAGCGCTAGCAGCCCAGCGTCTTCGTCTTCTTTCTCCTCCTCTCTTCTTTGGTTTGTGTGAATTAGGCATTGTTTAGAATTGAAGGCGTTTGGCCCATAATATGAGAGCATAGTTGGCTTCAGTTCACTGGTGCCTTATTTCTTTTTCTTCTTCATCTCTTTAGGTCGGGTGGGAGAATCTGTCCTTGCGTTCACTTCTTTGGTTTGTATGAATTAGGCGTTGTTTAGAATTGAAGGCGTTTGGCCCATAACATGAGAGCGTAGTCGGCTTCAGTTCACTGGTGCCTTATTTCTTTTTTCTTCTTCATCTCTTTAAGTCGTGTGGGAGAATCCGTTCGTGCGTTCACTGACGCAGCAGGGCGAATCTCCGTTCTCTCTTCTCCTCGTTCCCTCAGATACCCTCGTTTTTATAGTGGCAAACTGGCTCCCAGTGACTGTGATATTTGAGGTGTATATTTTAGGCGCGGAGCTCTGCCATTGGTCGATAATTATTTTATGGTTATCTTATTTTTTTTCTTCCCAAGCGGAAACGATGCATGGAGCCATGTGCAAAAGACGATTTTTCATTTTGTCTCTATTGGTGGATGCGTTAACATCCGGTTCGCTGCTAATTCTCATCATGTTCCCACAACCTAGATCGATCTCAAGATTCTGTTGGGAACATGGACCCAGATCAATCTCAGGATTCTGCTGGTGACGTGAACCCCGAAAATCCTCTATCTTCACCTGGGGCAAGTCTCGGGATTTATATTTCCTCAAAGGCTGAGACTTCTGTTTCTTCCAGTGGTGATCTGTTGGTCTAGCAGGACTCATAAACCAGTTCAGCGGCTGGATTTATAAACTTTCTAATGATAATCTGTTTCAAGTGGGGGAGAGTGTTATAATTTTCTTATTAAAGTGACTTTCTTTGTATTTGCATATTTCCTTTGACATGATGTTGCCGTTTGCTTTTTCTTTATTTTCTTATTTGAATAGTTCTTTTTTTTTTTTTAATTTTATTAAAATACATTCCTGGCCGCTTGCCACATTTTTCGTTGTAAAATTCAGTTGAGTAAAGCCTTGGAAAAAGGTTTTTCTACTTGCGTCTTCATTATATTACTGGATATCCCGTATTAGATATGGGGAAAATGTTTGCTTTTTATTTTTGTAAAACAGTGTTGACTTGAAAACAACCTCTAAAAATAAAAATTTAGCCAATTCTTGATGGCAGGAGTGGTTTAATTATTATTTTCTAAATATAGAGTCAGAGCAATTAATAAAGTATTTTTAAAATCATTTCTTTTGCTTTAACTTGAGTAAAATTCGTATTCACGCTCCTATGATAAATTTAAACTTGATCGATTATTTTCAAAATGATTAATTAAAACAAATAATTATTGACAATTATTTCTCGCCGGAATATTCGAAGAAAATTTTTATACATTCAAATAGTTCTAAAATCTAAAAAAAAAATTTAAAAAAAAAAGATCTACTAATCAAATTCAATATTTACTAGAACTTCTTAAAACTAAAGTAGAAGAAATCTGCATGTTTTTCGAAAATTGTTAAATATCCGTTTTTCACACGAGGTTAGAGTAGAAGAATTATTTGAACTTGGTAATATATATAAAACTCAGTGTATGTGTGCTATAGAAAGAAAGATTATAGAATCTACATAAAATTTAAAAGTGTATTATGCAAAATTTACTGGGGAAGCAATGGAAGACAAACTTCAAATATATGATATGTTTACGAAATTCGAAACAGTTATAAAATATTTGAAGAAAACAATGGAAGTGGTCCTAAATTTGTCCCCCTAGCATAATGAGACTGATTTTTTTTTTAAACTTGAAATATATCATATTTTTATGAAATCTTTATCATAATGTATGAAAATATAGAATGGAATTGGTCCCAAATTACCCTCTATGCGCTGCATATCTATGTGACCCCACTGCTAAGTTATCCATGAGGACAGAGTCCCCTTAAAACTTCACGTATGTGCAATGTGCCTTTAATAAGTTTCCAGACATTTAAAATTGTTGTAGACTCTTGAAAATTCAGTATGTTATTGCTATACATCTTATGAGATGATTGACCAATTTTTATGATTTTAGGTTCAAATGAACAGTTACAGCAGGAATTGGAATGCACCCTACTAAAGCCTGATTGTCACAGCTGGTGAATTTCAAAAATGCAATCTGGACGTGAAGACACTTTAGAAGAACGATAAAATTCTGCTTTAAACTTGGAAAAATGCTACAGAAACATATGGAATGCTTCAGAATACTTTTGGACCATCTTGCATGAATCGAGCATCAGTTTTTAGGTGGTATAAGAGATTCAAAGAAAGGCAGAGAGTCTGTGAGGGATGATCGAAGGAGTAAGGAAGTCTGAACACCAGAGTTGATTGGCCAAATAAAGAATTTCATGGATAAGGACCATCGTGTGTCTATAGAAGCAATAAGTGCACAGTTTGTTTTCAGTGTTGAGACTGTACACACAATTATTCAGTTTAGTTTTTTTTTTCCCCCGACTAGATCAGCAGGAAGCAGAACAGGAGAAGAGGTCAGTAAAAACAACAAAAAAAAGCATAGCAAAAAATGCAATTTTCTAATATTGTAATGTCATGCAACTATAGGTAAAATAAGCATTTTTCTCTTCTAGAAAACAAATAAATAAAAGAGACTGTCCGTCGGAATGACAAAGACCATCTAATCATTCTAGGAGTTTATTTAAAATGAAACTGGTTTGCACAGAGCAAATCCCACTCTATCATCTTAACCAGTTTGAGCCAGTGTCTATGAATTTTATTGTTTTTACTGTTAATATTATTACTATTATAAAATGACGTGCATGTAGATGTAAAATGTTTTACAAGTATTTCCACTGAATGTGCTCCGACGAATTTACTGCACTTGTAACCTACTCAACGTAAATACTGATCGAAATGTGAAAATAACACTCAAGATAAGAACATTAGTCCGAAGAATCCAAACAACATGGATGATCTTATTGTAGATAAATGACACCAGAATAATTGAAGATTTACTCAAAGATTTTTCTTGATTTTATTATCATATTAACATTATCATATTATTTTCTTTCAACACAGTTTGCAATTTGGAGACGGAATTGTTTTTGTTGAGATAAGTGATTTCAATCATGCTTTTTATTTTAGATTTAAAATATTAACAACTCCATTTTATTTCAGTATTTAATTTGTGTATTTCTGTTTTATTAAATGCTAGCTTTTTTTCTAGTCCAATACCGGCTTCCATCTTATCTCGAAATTACTTATAACGGCACCAACTTACTTTCGGAAGAACCCCCCCCCCATCAGCCTTTTCTTTTATATCGTAAGCTTCTTAAAACGTTACTAGCTTAAGTTCAGAATAAAATCACGATTTTCTTTTAACGGCTAATTTAAAAAAAAAAATGTTTTGAACGCTACTAACTGAATTTCTTTCAACACAGTTTGCAATTTGGAGACGGAATTGTTTTTGTTGAGATAAGTGATTTCAATCATGCTTTTTATTTTAGATTTAAAATATTAACAACTCCATTTTATTTCAGTATTTAATTTGTGTATTTCTGTTTTATTAAATGCTAGCTTTTTTTCTAGTCCAATACCGGCTTCCATCTTATCTCGAAATTACTTATAACGGCACCAACTTACTTTCGGAAGAACCCCCCCCCCATCAGCCTTTTCTTTTATATCGTAAGCTTCTTAAAACGTTACTAGCTTAAGTTCAGAATAAAATCACGATTTTCTTTTAACGGCTAATTTTAAAAAAAAAAATGTTTTGAACGCTACTAACTGAATTTCTTTCAACACAGTTTGCAATTTGGAGACGGAATTGTTTTTGTTGAGATAAGTGATTTCAATCATGCTTTTTATTTTAAATTTAAAATATTAACAACTCCATTTTATTTCAGTATTTAATTTGTGTATTTCTGTTTTATTAAATGCTAGCTTTTTTTCTAGTCCAATACCGGCTTCCATCTTATCTCGAAATTACTTATAACGGCACCAACTTACTTTCGGAAGAACCCCCCCCCATCAGCCTTTTCTTTTATATCGTAAGCTTCTTAAAACGTTACTAGCTTAAGTTCAGAATAAAATCACGATTTTCTTTTAACGGCTAATTTAAAAAAAAAAAATGTTTTGAACGCTACTAACTGAATTTCTTTCAACACAGTTTGCAATTTGGAGACGGAATTGTTTTTGTTGAGATAAGTGATTTCAATCATGCTTTTTATTTTAGATTTAAAATATTAACAACTCCATTTTATTTCAGTATTTAATTTGTGTATTTCTTTTTTATTAAATGCTAGCCTTTTTTTTTTTTTTTTTTTTTCCTCGTACATATGTTTATTTATCCACCGAGTTGATAGCAAAAATTACGAATTATACTCATTTTTAGTTCGTGTGAGGGGAATCTATCACCATACTTTCCCTTAAACACGTCTGTTGGACTTTTATTAAGTACAATACTTAATAGTTTTTTTTTTTGTTTTTTGTTTTTTAATGGAGAGTAGAAAACGCATTGTGGATGCGTTATCGGCAGCTCCTGTTACTCTCGCTTCTTCTTATTTGTCCCTCAGTCCTCATTTTTTTAAATGAGTGATTTTTCGGACAAAGGGAGAAGAAAAAGCTGTTTTCTAGGTTGGCAGTATTTTTGCGAACAGTTGGCTGAGATGGCGGAAATTTTCTGTTTCTATGTCTATCCTTGTAGCCATGTCACTAGTAAGGGTGCTGGAGGTAAACGTTTTGTCTGGGCTGACGTTATCCGCCTGATAGTCAGGGACCCGAACCTTGGATTAACCACTAAGGAGGCTGTCCTATCAGCAGGTGCAAAGTACTGGGGCTGCTGTATTGCCATTTGCTGAATGGATTCTGGACCATGCAGTAGCTTCTGGTGGGGCCTCTCGATGCCATACTAGTGGGTAATTGTTACGGCTTTACCTTATCATTAGCTACAAATAAAAAAAAAAAAAAATTCTTCGTTTCTTTTTCTCTCTTAATTTCCCCTCTCTGTCCTGCTCTAAGTAAATCTGTCGACCTAGTCCACAAATTCCAAAATTTCATCATGACAAGTTTCAAGAAAAAATACACGATTAAACCCGGTTCCCCAACTTCCAACGTAGACCCCTACTACCATGTCTCCTTCTCCAACATCAGGGGTCTTCGTTCTAACCTTCCAGAGGTTGAAACCCAATTACAGGAGACTAAACCAGACCTTTTATTTTTAAGTGAAACTGGCATTGGACAGGCTATTTCCCTAGATGAGTTTGCAATTTCAGGATACTCTAACTTAACTTCTAAATCTGACCCCCAAGATCGCCATGGGCATGGAATATGTGCCTATATTAAAGATAGCTTTCCATGTGGGAGGGACATCTCCAGGGAAGATCCTAACTTACCCTATATGTGCTTCCGGGTTGCTTTAGCTCACACTACTGCATTTATATTTACTCTCTATCGCCCCCACAACAGTGGAGTTACTATCTTTCAAAGCATATCTGAGAAAATTGACCAAGTCCTTTCTACTTATCCTTCAGCTAACATTCACGTATGTGGAGACTTCAATGTTCACAACGTCGAATGGTTGACCCACTCAAACAAGACCGATCATGAGGGGAGGTTCTGTCATGATTTCTCCATTGCCTATGACCTCACTCAGATTGTTCAGGAACCTACCCGTGTGCCCGATAATGACGGCCAGTATGCGAGCCTACTAGACCTTTTTCTCACAACTTGCCCTGAACTATGTTCAGTTTCTGTTCTGTCGCCTCTTGGATCTTCCGACCACTCTGTTGTATCAATTAAGATAAAAATGAAATGTAATAAGTCCCCAGACGTACCTCTTCATCGTACAGTATATCGATACACTAAGGCTGACTGGGATAGCTTCCGTACATTTATATCTGATCTACCTCTGCATTCCATGTTTAAAAAGGATGTGTCCTCTATAGTATTAGACCTAACTGAATGGTTAATTGTAGGTATTGACCATTTCATACCCTCTAAAAAGTTTCAGAAAAAACCTAACAGCCAGCCATGGTTCTCTCCAGAATGTGCTGCTGCCATTGCGCACAGAAATCACTTTTTCCACTGCTTCAAACGTAATAGATGTATGGAAACTAAAGCCGTTTTCAGGACTGCCAGCAACCATTGTAAGAAAGTAATAAGGAACGCAAGAGTGTTGTATGCTCAATCTGTTAAGTCCAAAGTAGCTGAGCAGCGGCTTGGTTCCCACCAGTTTTGGCAAATAGCAAACAGAATCCTGAACAGAAGCGTGTGCTCCATCCCAACTATTATCAATGGACCTGAGGTAATCTCGTCAGCATCAGACAAAGCCAAACTCTTTGTCAAGAACTTTGCAGCTAATTCTACCCTTTGCGACCAAGACCGCCAACCCCCAATATTTCCTCCTGTATCAGAAAACACGCTATGTGATATACGTATATCTGTACGTGATGTTGCCAAGCTAATCAAAAACCTTGATTCGAGTAAAGCAACTGGCCCTGATGGTATTCCAATTATAGTACTCAAAAAACTTCAACCTGAATTAGCGCCCATACTTACAAAACTGTTTAAACGTTGTCTTAAGGAGAATAGTTTCCCATCTCCCTGGAAGATCTCATCAGTATGCCCTGTATTTAAGAATTCAGGTGATCGCTCATCCCCCTCTCAGTACAGGCCAATAAGTCTCCTGTGCGTCATGAGTAAGTTGCTAGAATCTGTGTTAAATACAGAAGTAATCAAACATCTCAACAAAAATAACCTTCTTAGTGACACTCAATATGGTTTCCGTTCTGCTAGATCTACAGCAGATGTCCTTACAGTTATATCGCATAGGATTAGCAAATCTCTCGACGGTGGCAATCTTTCTAGGGCAATTGCTCTTGACATATCTAAAGCCTTTGATAGGGTATGGCATAAAGGTTTACTTCATAAGATCGCTAGCTATGGTATAGCTGGAAAAGTCTTCTCAATTATTAAATCATTTCTTTCTGATAGGTTCATAAGAGTAGTAGTTGAGGGGCAAAAATCAGAAGCTCACAGTATTAATGCCGGTGTCCCTCAGGGATCCATCCTGGGCCCAACTCTTTTCCTGATCTACATTAATGATCTTCCAAATCATATCCTTACATCATTTGTAGACATTTATGCTGACGACACTACCATTTATGGTACCACATCTAAGACAGTAAACGACCAAGTTCTCTCCAATTCTCTCTCCTCTGATCTTGAGCACGTAGTACAATGGGGAAAGGAGTGGCTGGTTACTTTTAATGCATCTAAAACCAAGCTTCTCTCTTTACATCATCAACATTCTAATCCACATTTGTCATCAATTGAAATGAATGGCTCTCGTCTTCAGGAGGCCTCAAGTTTTGACAAGCTTCTGGGCTTGACCATTACTCCTGATCTTAAATGGAACACGTATATCAAATCTGTTGCCAAGGCCGCTGGAAAAATGGTGGGATCTTTCTATCGATCCAGTAGATATCTCACTGCTGATGCTATTCTCTACCTATATAAGAGCCAGGTACGTCCAAGGATGGAATACTGTTGCCACATCTGGGCAGGAGCTGCTAGAAAGGACCTGTCCTGCCTTGATAGAGTTCAAAATAGACTTCGTAGCCTCGTAGGAGATGTCCTTTTCTCCTCCTTGCAACCTCTATCTCACAGAAGAGATGTTGCGAGTTTGTCTCTGATGTATCGTTATTTTCATGGAAAGTGTTCAACTGAGCTTCAATCTTTGGTCCCCCCTCGCCAAACTTTCACAAAAAACACTCGTCTAGCTGTAAACACTATCAATAATTTCCCCCACTCTTTATCTGTGCCTAAACCTAAACGTAGATTCCATGAACAAAGCTTCTTTCTTAGAACTGCACGCCTGTGGAATTGTCTTCCGTTTTCCTGCTTTCCGGCTGACTACAATATGGTTGTGTTCAAGTCTAAAGTAAATAAGTTCTTGATGAGCCGTTCCATATAAGTTATTAAATTTACCAAATTTTCATTACTAATGATTACTATATTGACCAATTTCTACTGTACACTCTTTAACCCTTATCCTTGAGTGGCCTCTGGGCCTTGATAATGTGGTGATGCCTTTGTAAAAAAAAAAAAAAAAAAAAAAAAAAACATGCTGCCCGACGTTGCCCAGTTGTAAAATCCGCTTGAATGATATTTTAATTTATGTAGATTTCGTATTAATTATTATAGAGCCAATTCTCCATTGATTATTATATTGTACCCAATATATAGTATTGATTTCAAAAGTTAAAAGCAAATTATGACTTAGGTGCCATCAGCTAGAATCAAAACAATTTTCCTGCATTATTCGTTACTATCTGATCTAAGTCTATATGCGTATCAAAACTTTAAAATTAACGTAGTTAAACGTACAAATGTATATTTGCACATGCATAAAAATACACGTTCAGTTGACTTATCCTTGCCAAGTTCCAATTTTTCAATTTTGACCTCTTAGCAACTAAAAAATAAATAAATAAATGAATTGAATTTGTTCGACAGATCAGAATCACTTATATATCAAGTTTCAAGTCTGTAGACCAAAAAATTGGCAGAGTAGTTTGGTAGAGACTATTTCACACACAGATAGACTGTCACTTTTCTATGTATACTAGCAGGTCGCTCGGCGTTGCCCAGTCATAAAATATGCTTAAATATGATATTTTAATTAATGCAGATTTTCTATTTATTGTTATTGAGCCAATCCGGCATTGATTATTATATTTTACCAAATATATAATTGCGATTTCAAAAGTTAAAAAAATGTGACTTGGATATCATCAGCTGAAATCGAAAACAAAACCTATAATTCTCTGGTCTCATTTGTTACTATCTGAGCCACACCCATACGTATATAAAAACTTAAAAAATCTATAAATGTTTAATCTATAAATGTATATTTGTGCATGCATAGAAAGTTTAGTCGACTCAGGCCTGCCAGGTTCCAATTTTTTTCAATTTTGACCCCTTAGCAACTATTTTTACTGGCTAAAAACCAAATCGAATTCGTTCCACGGATCAAAATTTAACATAAAGTTTGTAGACCAAAAATTGACAGAGTAGTTTGGTAGAGAGTGTTCCTTAGACAGACAGACAAGGTAACTTTTATATATAGATAGATAGATTGGATTGGAATAGAATTCGGCTTTCCAATGGCGTAATTTATGTCGTTATCCATTATCAGAAATTCTTTTTGAAACGGCACAAAAGAAAAGAGAATGGGGAGAGAAGAATTAGATTAATTATCTTCTGTTTCATTAAATTCTGTCCAAACAACTGAGAAAAGTCTTTAGTCACGCCATTTCAGGGGAGACAATCTGAAGCTCTCCAAGTGTTAAAGATAAGAAAATGAGACCTTGGATGGATTACCCGCTATCTTAGAAGATAAATAACACTAGAATAATTGAAGATTCGCCATTTCTAAGGCCCCAACATTCTTTTGTTGGTTTTGTTGCTGTCATTGTTGATTAAACGCAACAACAAATATCGGTTCGGGTGACTAGCATGAACAGAAAATCCGAACAAAACAATTTAATCAAACTGAGATTTCTACAGTGACATTTTTCTCATCATCAGAATATTCTTTTCTATTTCTTTTTTGGTTTTAATTTTGTAAGTATCACATCTGGGCTGGTGTATCAACCGCTAGTTTCAACCTTTTGGACAGGGTATTAGGAAAAAGTCTAATCTAATAGGTCCTGCACTGTCTACCAAGTTGCAGCACCTGTCCCATCACAGCAATGTTGCATTCCTATGTTTGTTTTACAAGTACTTCCACAGAATATGCTTCGACTAAATTACTGCACTTGTACTTCTTTAACATAAATACCTCACCCGTTCACTACAGATTATACTGGTCAGCAACAAATTTGTTGTCTGCAGTTTTTCAGTTGATTCAAGACGAATCTGATGTGCTGAGCCTGAAAATCTCAGTCTCTTCACAATCTGGTAAAATTTTTTTATGGCTACATTTCGTTTTTTTTTTATGTTTTTGTTCACATCTATGCATGTGTAAACCATTTTAGAAGAAATTCGTGGCAGTAAAATGCTATGTTTTGATTGGAAATTATTTTAATGGCAAGAAATATTTAGGTCCGATAGTTCTTGGTGATTATGTTGAAGAGGGATCAGTTTAAAGTCATAAAACTGTCAAGAGCTCAGCATACACAAAGAAAAACTGGCCTGTGTGGGAGAAATTGATGCTTTGCAGGGAAAATAACGTCATCAACGACCCTTTAGTGGGCAGAGCATACTTTTCCCACCATTGCAATTCCAGCTTGGCTAATCCATCATTTTAATACTAGTGACTACTTCACTTACTTGTGCCAGACTTTTCCAGGATTGACCATTGAGAAGTGGAAAGCTGGCATCTTTAGCGGTCCTCACATCCGGCAAACTCAATGAACAAAGTGGAAACTGAAAACATGGAAGACATTTGTTCTAGTAATGAAGAACTTTCTTGGTAACAAAACTTTTTCAGCAACATGTTCAGCAACATGTCAGCAACATGTTCAGCAACATGTTTAACAACATGTCAGAAACATGTTTAGCAACATGTTCAGCAACATGTCAGCAACATGTTCAACAACATGTCAACAACATGTCAGCAACATGTTCAGCAACATGTTTAACAACATGTCAGCAACATGTTCAGCAACATGTTTAGCAACATGTCAACAATATGCTGACTGTTTTTAGAAACCTGGGTTGCAACATGAACGTCAAGATGCACTACCTATTTTCACATATGAACTGGTTTCCTGAAAACCTGGATTCAATGAGTGATGAGCAGAGCCTGAAAGAAATGGAGACCACGTATCAAAGTCACTAAGACCCAGTCATCGTGGCTGACTACTGTTAGAATCTGAAAAAAGACCTCCCTGTCGCTGAGCATTCTAGGAGTTAGGAGAAACGGAAGTTCAAACCCTGAGGTTTGAACAATGGTAAAACAACATGCAATTTACGGGTGCTTACCGTTATCAATGGCCACCATTCAGTTTACAGTTTATAGTAATCGATATATTTTGTTTATAAAACATTTTTTCTCTTGAAAATGATATGTGTTGACAAAAATCAGCTCATAATGCCACAAAAATGTAATCGATTTTTGCCACAAAAACCGTTTTTTTTTTTTTTTCAAATCAACTTAGCACAAACATCTGACCTAATGGAAAGAAACGGATGTCATTTCCTGACTCAGCAATGCAAAAATACCCTAAATCAGTTGTAGAAATCTAGACAATATGTAATCTCTCATCTCATCATCTCCGTCACCTTTCAGGATGCTTCATCGCCGAATCTATACGACTTCTCCAGTTCTCTCGATCTCTCATGAAAGTTTGTAGGTCCCGAACACTTTCTAATCCTGTGTCCTGTAGCAGGTTGTCAATGTAGGTCATTCTTCTTCTACCACGGTTTGGGTATCCATCTGTTGGTATCCAGTGAACTAGCTTGTCGGCTTCCTCCTCGCTGTGCCTCAAGCAGTGAACGGCTACTCTCATCCTTCTCTGCTGTACTTTCAGACCTAGGTCATCATAAAGCTGTTAGCTTGCTGCGTGGCTCCTCCATGATGTATTGAGGGCTATCCTAAACATCCGTGTGTAACAGCCATCGAGTCTCTTCTTCAGCGCATTTGTAAGCCTCATCACCATGCCAGTCAAAAAGTAAAAAATTATTGCCCAGTTATTAACTCGTGGACAAGTCAATTACAAACCAGAAAATCCATCTGAGCATAATGGAACATTCTAGTCTTCTTATAAACTTTTTTTTTTTTTTGCAATTCAATCAAATAATTAAGCATCAACAATTATGTGTTGAAATGCTAAAAAGATTTAATTTTTATGGAGCAATTCTGGTTTCTGATTGGTTGATAGCAGAACATGAATTAATTTGGTTCGTCAGATCCTATCAGTAGCGTTTATAAATAGAATTTCCCAACTTTGAGGGAGCATAGCCCATTATAGATCAAAAATATTGCAACAAGTTTACAGAAAATTAAAATTCAACTTAGCTCCCCCTCCTTCTTGTTTGAAACCTACAACTATCTCTCCTGCTTCGTTCCTTTTCATCTACTGCTTATTTGAGTTCGGTTCTTTTTCTTATTCCGTGTTGCACTTGAATTCGAGAGTTTGAGTGACACTTTAAGCGTCAGAAGTAACTGACAGTTTGAAATTGATGATACCACATGACTTGCAGTCTCTTAGCTGGCGAGATTTCAAGCAGAAAATTCATGCTGTATCTAATGAAGTGCGCAGGAGAGCAAGTTTCTTTTTCTCTATCTCACACATGTATGAAAGTAACCTATTTCTGATGTTTTCTGTGACTATTTTTTTCTTTCTAATAGACCTTTATTGAAAACTAAACATCGGTGTCCGAATGATTGTATCAACAGTCAATCAACAACCTGGGTTCACAACGATTTACTTTTTTTCTTTGACATTTATGTCTGACCTATGAAGACATGTTTGCTGCAAGGCTAAAAATTAAAACAAGAACCAATAGCTATTACATTACACATGCATATTCGTAATGACGTCATTTGACCTTCACCTGGAAAATTTCATTCTTTTAATTTTCACACTTTTGCACCGATTTTCCCCAGCTAAAACCCAAATATAAAGTTTCGAATACCCTATACATGAAGTTTCATGTCTATAGACCAAAAACCGACAGAGGAGTTTAGTAGGCAAAATTTTTTAAACATATATACGCATACATAAATGTATATAGAAAGAGGTTTGTGTTTACTATAACCTTTTCACGCAAATATTATGCATATATAAGTCATGTAGAATATCTCCATGAATATAATTACACGTAATAGTTAACTAAAGATGATCACCCAATAAGAAACCCGAAAAAACGAATAGGGAATTAATTAAAATGAATGTTTAAAAGAATATGCAAATTAGCTAGATCTTTTGCAATGCAATCCCACGACCCATATATATAATAAAGTTGTATTTTCTTTTTAAATAAAAAAGAAAAAAGGGTTTTTAATATGAATATCAATATAAAAAAAAAACAAATTTATAGGAGTATAGATTTTATGAGTATGATTATATGAAAATACAAAGCACCTAAAGAATACAAAATGGGAAAACAAAAAAATCATAATGAAACGAAATAAAAAATGCTACCTTAAAACAATAATTTAATAATTCATTGCTTTTCTGATTCTACGAAAAGATAAAAAATAAATAAAAATACAAAAATAAATAAATGCTAAATGAAATGAAAATATTGCTTTTCAGTTGGGAATTTCTCAACCATCTTTTTTTTTTTCTTTTTTTTTCCAAGCTAGATTTTCCCCTTTCGTCTTATAATTCCACTTCTAACAACGTTTTTGCTCTCACTATCTCTCAGCGTGTATTCTCACTTCTAAATGCACTTCTAAATTCCCATCCACTGTTTTCAAACTCAGCCTTTTAGCAAGGTGGTTTTCCTTACATCAATAGTTCTCAAACTTTCTTTAATCATGGCTTTCTTTTTTTTTTTTTTTTTTTATGTATTTTGGTGAACACGTATAGCTTATTCTATTTTTTAGTAATCAAAAGAAAACTAAAGAACATATGTCAACAGTTTATTTTGAAGGAAATCTGGACCCATAGTACCGTAATATGTACCATGGAGGTCCACATGGACCCTAATTGAGAACCGTTTCCTTTGTTGAAATTTTAATAAATAAAAATTTTTTTATTTTTTTATATACACGCATTCAACATCTTGACATAGTGAAAGGGACGCACTCTTTGATCGGCCTTTTTCAGGCCACTTGCCTTTTGTCGCCTCTTTACCCTTCCATCATCATCATCATCATCATCATCATCATTCCTTTCCAGCAGTCACCTCCTCTTGCCTCTCTGGGGGGGGGGGAGTAAGAAAGGAACTTTGCCTGTTTTCGCCAGTTCGAGTTTAGCCGTTCTTAGAGGAGGAAGCTATCTTCGTTCTCCGCCAAAAAAGGTTTTCACGTAAAATATAATGTTCTGGGGAGTTCTCCTTTAGAGAAAGACGTTTGTTTGGAACTTCGTTGATAGTTACTAAACTTTCCATGTAATTTCATTCTCAGTTATTACAAGGCAACAAGGTCTTGCAACGGGAAAATTATTCGTCTCAAAAGAACCAACGGAAGAAACCGGTTGTGTTTTGGGGATTTCTTTTCTGTAAAAGACAGAAATTAATTTCACTGGCTTGACGAGAAGAAGACGAGCAGATTATCGGCACATGTGACCGCCAGGAGAGAAAATTTCCTCTTTGTTCAAAGAAGTTAAAAGAGACCATCTTGGAAGACAATTCAACCGAAGTTTCCTTCATAGGACAACATTTTTATTTTAAAAGAAAAAAAAAACATAAATACCAGAATTTATCCCGTGTAAGAAAAACACGATCTTCTGGACAGTCTGGAAATACAGACATAAAAATTATTTTATTTGTACCCATAAAGCCTAAAATAAAGCGGCTTTATGGTTTTCTTTTCTCTTCTTTGAATTTAAAGGTATCTGAGCCTTCACGAAGGAAAAATATTTTACTCGCTTTTCTCCCAGTTGAAGTCGAAGAGACTTTATTTGTTAGTGGTTCCCATTCGAGGGAAAACCCATTTTGTTAAAAGAAAGACTGAATTTAAAAAAATATTTTCTGTTGTTTTTTTTTTTTTTTTTTTTTTTTGTTCTTTTCCTGTTTTCAAGTAAAAATTGTTGCTTTATTGTATTTGTTTTTGATTTTAAATGTTTCTTTAAGGGTTTTTAAGACCTAACTTTGGAAAATAAAGCAACTCATAACTTTTATTTTATTTTAATCAAATTTCGGGTTTGTACTTCGTTTGTTCATTTCTTTAGTTTCCTTTTCTGGAAAATTTGCTTTATATGTTCCTTTTTTCCTTTTTTTTTTTTTTTCTCTTTCAATTTGCTACCATGGAAACCGGATTTTGACAACATCCCCGAAATTCCGTCACCTTACATAGAAATTATGAATAAGTATATAATCCAGACTCCTGATCATGCCCTGTACAGCTCTTGCAAATGGCCGCTAGACACTGTGCTGTTAACTGGCTAATATTATCCGAAGACAATGAAATATCATCCAGCTGGGAAATTGAAGGCGCACTTTCCACGGCTTTACTTCATTTTTTTGAGGTGTTGTTAGTTCACTGCTTTGAACTGGGTAATTTATCGCCACAGAATTGCTGCCACTTTAGTTATGCTAAGGAGTAAACCAAATGGCTGCCACATGTCAATTCTTATATTTTATTTTATTTTTACTTGCCACCCGGTCATAAAATCTGCATAAATATTATATTTTTATTCATACAAAAACTGAAACATATGCATGAGTATTATGTTTTTTTCTAAACAGTTCACTTCTTGTAAGTAAAAAAAAAAAATACTCAAGCTGAGAACCAAAACCTAAAGACAGTGAATAAAGTACGGTAACCATTAGGCCAGCTTGAGACGATGTTTAAAAGAGGTTTTCAAACCTACTTATTCTTAACATAAGTAATGTCACGTGAACAATTCAGACATGTGTATTCGTAAAACAGTTAGCATAAAAATCCGATGACCCCCTCCCCCACAAACTTTTGACCTCTTAGCAGCCCTTCTTTCGCGATGAAAACCGATTAAAAAGTTTTCCACATGTCTGAATACACTATATACCAAATTTCAATAATGTAGATTAAAAATTCGTTGAGTATATAGGTTGAGAAGTGTCCTCACACACACACACATTCTCACTTTTATAGATATATAGATTACTTTTTGGTTACCACTTACCAAGGCCAAGAGCCACGAGGATAAAAATGAATGAGATGGTTATACTGTCAGACGAAATGCATCAATACAATGAAATAACTTTGATTCCCTATGAGACAGTTTGCATCAAGTACTTGTGGACATTGGATTTGAAGACGACTATGTACAGTAATGTTTTACACAGACGACTCCTGTAATGGAGCTCTGTCCATAGAAATTCCTACTAATGCTAAATGCATGAAGGTAGATGACAAAGTTTTTCCCCATTGTGGTAGGAAGATGAGTTCATACTGTGAATGTCTTACAAGATGGAACCAGAGATTGGAGCTCAGTTGAGCACTTTTTATAAAGATAATGACAAACGTTTTTCTGTGAAAAATGGATTATAGTGAAGAGAGGAGATCATGTCGTAGTCGATTTTGTACTCTGTCTAGTCAAGAAAAAGTGATCTATGCAACATTTCCCCAGATGTGGCAGCAGTGTTCCATCTTTTGATGCATTTGGCTCTTATACAGGTAGAGGTTTACATTAGAAGTTATGTACTATCTGGAGTGTTAGAACGATCCAAATATTTCAACCTTAGCAACAGATTAGATGCAAGTGTTTCATTTCCGTGAGACAACAATAAGAATTCCTATGTTGTTGGTTCGTCGTTTTTGTTTTACGGCATATCAACCCTTTTCGGGTTATTTAATGCCGAATCCAAAGATTTTGAAAAAAAATATTTTTAATAGAATATATTTGTTGTTTTCACGTCGGTTTCTATTTAACCCATAGTTGGGACCCTAACAGGTACTATCACTCCGGGTCAGAGTGGACCTGAGAGCAATGGCAATTAAAGGGTGGCTGCACACTTCCCAAAGCCCACAAGCTGGGGGCCTCACCACTGGATATAGTTTAAGGTCATATCCAGGACCTAAGAATTCCTAATGCAAATATCACAAGAAGGAATATAAAGATTGGAGCCCAATCAAGTAATTACCATGGAAATAGAGTGGAGAGAGATTAGCTACATCCTTTTTGTGAGAAAGGGACTGTAGAGAGGTAAAGAGATCATCCCTCACTAAATTTTGTAGTCGATTTTGTACTCTGCCAAAGCTGGAAAGAGTGCCCAGTGCAACATCTTCCCAGATGTGGCAGTAGTATTACATTTTTTTTTTTTTTTTTTTTTTTTTTACAAAGGCATCACCACATTATCAAGGCCCAGAGACCACTCAAGGATAAGGGTTAAAGAGTGTACAGTAGAAATTGGTCAATATAGTAATCATTAGTAATGAAAATTTGGTAAATTTAATAACTTATAAGGAACGGCTCATCAAGAACTTATTTACTTTAGACTTGAACACAACCATATTGTAGTCAGCCGGAAAGCAGGAAAACGGAAGACAATTCCACAGGCGTTAGGATGTATCTGGTTATTATAAAGGTAGAGAATTGCATATAAAAACTATAAACATTGTAGGAATTTTTAAAAACTTTAAACATTGTAGGAATTTTTTTTTAAACTATAAACATTGTAAGAATTTTTTTAAAAACTATAAACATTGTAGGAATTTTTTAAAAACTTTAAACA
Organism: Euprymna scolopes; assembly: GCF_053919585.1. Taxonomy (NCBI): domain Eukaryota; kingdom Metazoa; phylum Mollusca; class Cephalopoda; order Sepiida; family Sepiolidae; genus Euprymna; species Euprymna scolopes. The sequence continues at coordinate 15,549,759 of NC_136502.1, read as the reverse complement.
TTGTAGGAATTTTTTTTTTAACTATAAACATTGTAGGAATTTTTAAAAAGCTATAAACATTGTAGGAATTTTTAAAAACTATAAACATTGTAGGAATTTTTAAAAAGCTATAAACATTGTAGGAATTTTTAAAAACTATAAACATTGTAGGAATTTTTTAAAAACTATAAACATTGTAGGAATTTTTTTTAAACTATAAACATTGTAGGAATTTAAAAAAAAACTATAAAGATTGTAGGAATTTGTTTAAAAACTATAAACATTGTAGGAATTTTTTTTAAAAACTATAAAGATTGTAGGAATTTGTTTAAAAACTATAAACATTGTAGGAATTTTTTTTAACTATAAATATTGTAGGAATTTTTTTTAACTATAAACACTGTATGAATTTTTTTTAAACTATAAACACTGTAGGAATTTTTTAAAAAGCAATAAACATTGTAGGAATTTTTTTTAAAAACTATAAACATTGTAGGAATTTTTTAAAAAGCTATAAACATTGTAGGAATTTTTTTTTAAAACTATAAACATTGTAGAAATTTTAAAAAAAAACTATAAAGATTGTAGGAATTTGTTTAAAAACTATAAACATTGTAGGAATTTTAAAAAAATCTAAAGATTGTAGGAATTTGTTTAAAAACTATAAACACTGTAGAAATTTTTTCTAACTATAAACATTGTAGGAATTTTTTTAAAAACTATAAACATTGTAGGATTTTTTTTAATCGTTCAAACACACACAAATAGATAGATAGATAGATAGATAGATAGATAGATAGACTATATATTTATGATATATAAACAAAGATGTATATCAGTAACATAATGATTTTTCAAGAATTTAGGACAATTTTAAATGCCTGTACAAAAAAGTGTGAAACATGAAAGGCTCGTTATATATATAAAAAAACGTTTGCTTCATTATGAATTTTTCATCATAACGTCCTTAAATATTCTTTACTTCTAGAACAGTTTCTCTCTAGTTGTATGTTTATAATTCTTTGGAAGTTCGACTTCCTTGCACTTATATAAAGGTCAAAGGGCATCTCAGTATTTTGAATTCGTGGATATTGGCTTGTATTATTCAAGTCTTATCAGAGTTACTGTATCACTTTAACTTCAATGATCATCATTGAACGTATTTTTCAATATAAAAATAAATACAAATGAAATACTCTTTGTCAAGTGAAGAAACTTGCAATCTTAAATCATAAACTTCATTGCATGTATATATATATATATATATTATTCTTTCAAGAATATCACGCTAGAAGGCCACTCGAAGATAAGAGTTAACGAACGTAAGGTGGTCACTGAGAAGCAGCATAGTGATCGTTAGTGGTGAAAATTGGATGGAATTGGATTATTTAAGGGGATAGTACAACAAGAACTTGTTTACATTGGACTTGAAGACGACTATGTTGTAGTCAGCTGGGAAGCTGACCTATGGAACAGGGTTTCACAGTTTGGCAGTTCTAAGAAAGAAGGAACGTGCATCTAGATTTAGGCACAGATAGAGAATAGAAGAAAAATATTGGTAGTGATTGTAGTTGGACGAGTGCATCTTTGTAAAAATTTTGCTGGAAGAAACCATATATTGAGATTCTTGAACTTTTTGGAGTTAAAAAAAAATAGGAGGCTTTACTTTTGGAACAACCCTCATATCACGTAAGAAGGTTATGAAAAGGCTTGGTGTTACCAGATCAGGCTGTCTGAAGATACCAGCTTCCTGACCTAAAATGCACCAAAGATTGATGTTATTGTTTTTTATTTTTATTTTTTCCCCTTTTGAAAATTCAGTAATTTTCTGAAAAAAAAAAATTTCCTCTACAAAGCAGCCAAACCAAAAATCATGGATAAATATTAGAAGATACTTGAAGCACATCATGATGCATAAACATTTTTACCGAAATAACAGAACCCGAAAAGGGTTGATATGCCGTAAAAACCAAAGAACTAAACACAATATAAGGAATAAATAGTTGAAGGTATGATGAACTTGAGGCATAAAAACTTTTTTGCAAAAAAACTGGATTATAATGGACTCAACATTAAATAATCCGAAAAAGGGTTGATATGCCGTAAAACCAAACAAGCAAGAATGGAATTCGTTGGTGATTGCATAATAGAAACAATAACTAGAGATGCTGCTACACTTACTACTAACCCTTCTTTCGTAAACAGTGTTCAAAAAAGAATCACCAACCTGATAAGTCCTATGTCAACCAAACTCCAATCCTTGTTCCGTAGACGGAATATTGCATCTGTGTTTATTTTACAAGTATTTTAATGCAAGGTGCTCTGACCAACTCCAAGCCCTTGTACCCTCTCAACATCAATACCCCTGCCAAACCCAACAAGCAGCAAAATCCCACTTCTTCTTTTAGATACCGGAAAGCCTTTAATAGTTTCTTCAAACTGATAAACTTTGGAATTCCTTCCCAGGTTCCTGCTTCCCTGACTGTACTAACATGCAGAAATTCAAGTTTAATGTGAACAGACATCTTGCTACTCAACTCCCTACATAATATCTCTGCAAATTATGTCCCAAATAGTAGCCCCCTACATCCAAGTGACACTGTGCTATGTTTGGGGTGAAATAGGAATTTTTTTTTTTAAGTTATGAATGTGGCATCTGCTACAAGTCCGACGCTAACGACTGCGACTCGATAAGCAATATTTGACCGGGTGACAAGTCAAAGAAAGACAAAAGATGATAAGATAGTTAACGCGATATCGAGAGGAGCGGGCAGAGACAAAAACTGTGATGGATGCATTCTCTTTCTTTAGTTTTCTGCTCTGTGGCTTTGAAAACGGTTGAATTAAAAAGACATTTTTTTTAATACAATAGGTTTTCTCTCTCTTGATTGGGAAGAAATATAATCATAACCTCTGCCCGGCAGTGAAAAACGCCAGTAAGTGACACCAACAAAGAAAGATTCAACCATACGATATACTATGTGGAGATTGCTAGTGAGATCTTGGTGAAATCGTTATTGGTTATAGCGTCCATTATAATGAAATGTTTACATTATAAATATTGTGCTTTTCCTTCTCAATAGTTCCATTCTCCTTGACTTTTCACGACTATTTTGTGTGGTATCAGTATAAAAATACAAAATTAAAAAAAAAAAAAAAGTGGGGATGGGGGCATATCCACATGTGCTGGGTTCAATACCATATAAAATGACTGTGAAGGGTCAAGGAGGATGGAAAGACTGATAAGATGGGAGCACTAACTAGCCATTCAGTCGAAGGGTACAAGCATACTGAAACTTTTGGGAAGGCCTTTTGTCTCTTATATCGGTCGTCTAAATAGGAAATTAATGGTAAGCAACTGTTGTGATAATGCAAATTTATTTGCAATGCTTATTGAAAGAGATGGAGAGTGCTGGAAATATGAGGAAACTTTTTATTCAAACTCAAAAGGAACATCACCAATTATTGTAACAGCACCGATAAAGACCAGTGTTAAAACTCCTAGTAAATAAAAATAAATAATAATAATAATAATAATAATAATATAAATTAAACCCAAAGGAACTGAAACTGTAAGAAATCCTCCACAAAGACATCAATCACGGCTGATGCCACACAAAATAGTCATGAAAAGTCAAGGAGAATGGAACTATTGAGAAGGAAAAGCACTAATCAGACCTCCACTGGATGGCTGCAAAAAGTCCTGGAAAATTAGAATTATTGCCCCCCAAATTCCAGTGAAGACTAATGATCAATGTCAGCAAGAAATCAATAGTAAGCGACTGTTGCAATAATGCAAAGTTATTTGCAAAAGTTATTTCAAGAGGCAGAGAGTACTGAAAATCTGGAGAGACCTTTTGTCACCCAGACTCCAGGGAACACCACCGGTTATTATTAGGAAGTAATCTTTAATGATGACCTGTGTGAGAACCCCTAGTGGGTGAAATAACAACGATAATAATGGCTAGAATGCTTAGGTAAAGAAATATTTGTTTACATTATAACATAATGCCTTGAGGATGCTCTGGTTGGGTGACCTTGAGCTAGATTGGGTCAAGGTCACATGCAAGCAGATTGAAATAATGAGAAATCAGTGACCTTTAAAATGTGCTTGTTGACTGTTTTATAAATGAAATAAACTAATAAAAACGTAAATCCAAGAAGTTTAGGTGATATCAAAGAAAAAGTTTGGTAAGCAACAGAAGTGCATTGGCTGACAGGGTAGGGGAAAACTGCACATCAAAGCTTGTTTCCTTCAATAATTACAAGAAACCGTCTCTACCACCAATAGCAATGGCCAAACACACTTTATCTGAAAGTACTTCTTTGAAACTCCTCGGCCTAACGTTCACAGGGAACATTAGATGGAACAAATACATTGAGAGCATTGACAAGGCTGCTGTGAAGAAAATGTGATCTATATACTATACTAGAAAGTTACTTACGCCTGAAAGTATCATGTACCTCTATAAGGCCATCATGCGGCCATGTATGGAGTACTATTGTAACATTTGATCTGGTGCATCTGCTACTAGCCTCTCACTCCTGGACAGAGTTCAAAAGAGAGTCGCCAACTTGATAGGTCCTGAACTGTAATCTAAGCTTCAACGTCTGTCCCATCAACGAAATGTTGTACCTCTCTGCCTTTTCTACAAGTATTTTAATATGGAATGCTCTGACCAACTACAAGCACTTGTGCCCCCTCGATGTAAGTACTCCTGACAAACAGCTAAATCTCACTCCTACACAGTAAATATCCCTAGATGTAAGAAAGCCTTCTACTCCAATAGTTTCTTCCCATAACTGCTAGATTTTGGAACTCCCTTCCGGGATTCTGCTTTCCCAAACTGTACTGACATGCAGAAGTTCAAGTGTAATGTGAACAGACATCTTGCTGCTCATCTCCCTTCATAATATCCCTGCAACTTATGTTCCCGATAGTAGCCGCCTACTTCAAAATGGCACTGTGTCTTGTTTGGGGTGAAAATTGAATTTTTTAAAAAAAATCCTTTTTTTTATTTTAATTCTATTATCGGTCACATTTTTTTTTTTTACTTTGATTCCTCTCTAACCAAGGCACATTGTCATGAACACATAAGGAACTACTGTGAATTAGGGGCCAGATTTATAGTACCATCCTAAATGGGGAGTTGTGCAGAGAGATGTTTGTTCACATTACATTTCAATTTTTTATGTTAGTGCAGTCAGGGAAACGGGAAGAGAATTTCCAAAACCAGCAGTTTGAAGTAAGAAGCTATTAAAGTGAAAAAGCATACCAACATCAGGGGATCTCTGTAATGAAGGGGTGGGTTTCTAATGGTCGTCGGTTTAGTCAGGGGTATTTATGTCAAAGGGCACCAGTGCAGCAAATTTATGGGATCACATTTCGTTTAAGTATTTGTAAAACAAGCCCAAAGAAGAAAAGCTGCAATGATGGGACAGGGGTTGATTCCTAGTAGACAGTGTGGAACCTATTAGATTAGCTCTTATTTGGATGTTATATAAAAGGGAGAGAGACCAGTGGTTGGTACACCAGCTCAGATATGGCAACAATATTCCATGCATGTTAGCTGTTGCCGGAGGGTTTGAATGCTGGGGTCCTGGATATGACCTTAAACTATATCCAGTGGTGAGGCCCCAGCTTGCGGGCTTTGGGGAGTGTGCAGCCACCCTTTAATTGCCGTTGCTCCCAGGTCCACTCTGACCCGAAGTGGTAGTACCTGTTAGGGTCCCAACTATGGGTTAACTAGAAACCGACTTGAAAACAGCAAATATATTCTATTAAAAATTTTTTCAAAATCTTTGGATTTGGCATTAAATAACCTGAGAAGGGTTGATATGCCGTAAAACAAAAACAACCAAACAACCAACTTGAATGCTGGAATCTCAGGTAAAGTACTAATAGCCATAGCAATTGATGATTAAAAATATTTTTTTATAATTGTTAAAAGAAAGGAGATTCGTCTTAGTAGCATCAAATGTTACCATCCATTTATGCGCCTATTTTACTACAGACATGACGTCATTTTCTAGGGATTCAGACAATACCTTCGATGTGTGTACGATCGTTTTCCTCACATATCTACAATAGAGTGTGGTATCATTAGCAAATATACCCATCTCGAACACAACTTCATCATGGAATTTTATCCCAACATCATAACTTATTATTCATTGTAGCACATCCAACATTTCTTTATATCAAATTCTGGAGTAAATTCTATTAAATCGTTTTGGATCCTGCACGAGCCTTTTCTAGTTTTACACAAAAACACGCGTTCACATCTCAAGCTATATTACTTGTCATATACATACGCGCACACAAACATACGCGCCCACGTCCACACACGTACATATATTCACGTTCGCGTACATACACTCACATTCAGGTGTATACACAAACACGCAACATACGCACATGCACGCACGCATGGACAACGTCACTTCCCCTTTCAAAGGAAATCCACACATACGCAAAAGACCACTGGAAACGACTATAAAAGCAAGAGACAAGCTGTTTCCAGCCCTTTTCAGGCCAGCCAGACCGACAGCGTGCCTTTTCGGCATGTGCGCGCACGCGCATGCCTCACACCACTTGCTACTATGTGGGACAAAAAGCTAACAGACCGTACGCACACTTTATACGCGTTCTCTCTCCATGAACTGGGTTGACTTTCTCACTCTATCTCCTCTTTGTTTTGGTCCATCAACACAGACATGTGCGCGACTCTCTACTGAGCTTAACCCTCTCTTTCTACAGGCCGGCTTGCCACTTTGCGTTTCTCTATTGCATTCCCCTTTCCTTCCACGCGCGTCGTCGTCGTCAACGGCTGAATGAACACGTGTACACCCAAGACTTTCATTTCTCAACAGAAAATAAACGACATGTTTATTTTATTCCAGCATTTGAGTTCTTTGTTTCCTTCATTCAATTCGTTTCATTATTTTTTCTTGTAACGGGATTAGGATTTATATATCCTAATCCTCTACAATCCTTATATTATTATTGTTAGTAATATTATTTTAATTTGACACTTGGTACACATTATAACATAATGACTTGAGGATGCTCTGGTTAGAACTGCACACCTGTAGAACTCTGTTCGCTTTCCTGCTTTCCAGCTGACTACAATACGGTCGTCTTCAAGTTCAACATGGACAAGTTCTTGATGAGCCATCCCCTTAAGTAATCCAATTTACCAAATTTCCATTGCTAACAATTACTACATTTTCCCATTGAATACCTTACACGCATTAACCCTTATCCTCGAGTGGCTTCCGGGTTTTGATAAGTGGTAACTCCTTTTAAAAAAACAATAAAAAAACATAACACCTCAAAACTTGTTCATGCTATATGTAGTGCAATTCTGTTCAATACTTATTATTATAACCGTTAGCAGTAATAGCAGTAATAGTAGATGACAAAGAAAAGTAGTAATAAAATTATGATCCCGATAACACACATGACATTTGGAGCCTACAAGTGTTTATACAACTACTACTACTAATAATAAAAATTAATAGTAATAGTAGTAGTATTGTTAGTAGTAGTAGTATTTTATTCACCCCTTGACATACCCAACATTTATTCTGCTATTTTTAGTACAAGTTCAATACTTATGTTTATTATTATTATTAATAGTAGTAATAATAGTGTCTAAAAAAAAAGTAGTAGTATGATTATGATTTCCTAAACCACACAAGGAAAAATGACCGCCTGAGAAAAGGGTACAAAGTCATAATACTCCTTCTGAAGCCAAGCCTGGGTCTCTTTGGACTTGTGAGCCAGCATCGAGTCCTGCTGCTGCACCCAGGGTCTGCCAGCGGTCATCTAATTGCACCACTGCACTCTTCAGCACATCCAGGTACACTTTGGTGTTGACTTTTAAGTCAACTTCGAAGATGTGAGGTGGCATGATGTGGTTCTCACTTGAAACCACACCAAAGACCATAACCGGAAACTTTGTTGAGCTGTGCCCTGAAGTGTTGAACCGTCTGGATTTGCATTTTTAAGATGCTGGCAATGGTCCTGTTATCATAACTTGGATTGATATAGCGCATCTCTGATCTCACTCGTTGAACATTGTGTCACTTTAAGACATGATAGAAGGCTCCTATCGCTCTTGGGATTTGCACACAACTGGTCAACTAGTAGATGGTCTGTAACAAAAAAGAAAACCGGTTTTTATCAAATGGAAATGGAATCATGTCATCTTTTCTAGGGTGATAATTTTATCGTTCCACCCTGTAGTTTTCAAGGTTAAAAATCTTCCAAGACACACACACACACACACACACACACACACACATTATATATATATATATATATATATATATATATATATATATATATATATATATATATATATAGAGAGAGAGAGAGAGAGAGAGAGAGAGAGAGAGAGAGAGAGAGATGGATAGAGAGAGAGAGAGAGAGAGAGAGAGAGGTGAAGTTTTATATTTACTTTTTCTTTAAGTGTCTTACACAGGTTTCATTGTGCATATAGTTGATGCTGCCATCACACAAAATATCAGAGACAGTCGTAAAGAAATGGATGTTATAAAATCCACATAAAAATAACTACATGATTTTCAAAATTAAATGAAGATAAATGTTCATTCTTAACAGTTCACATGTACAGGAAAAACGAGGATAAATATCTGTCCTTAATAAATTACAGTTTTTTTAGGAAAAAAAATTCTTTTAAATCACATATTTATAAGCAGTACCTCGTCATGCATGAAAAATGTGATGTCATGCGGTGACGTCACACCACATGCATCTCAATTTGAAATTGCATTAAAATAAAACGATTTATTAACACACTTCTGACAATCGGAAAACAACAAAACTGCAGTAAAATGTTAAGTCATATTTAACCCTTTATGACCTGAATTATGATTAGGGCTCTGACAACAGCATATTCTTTTCCTTGTTTTGATTCTCAGGTATATGTCCATTGATATCTTATATGTTTCTATGTAGAGTGATGCGGTTCTCGGTTGATTAATTGTGTCTGTGTCGGATATATACTCGAGAGTCAAAACAATGAAAAGAATATGCTGTTGTCATATCCCTAATTATGATGTAGATGATTAAAAAATATTTATTGTTAATTTTACTTAGTTTAAAGAGTAATGATACCATGATTCTCTTCAAACTGAAAAAAATTATGAAGTTCAATAGTTAAACTCTCACTGAAAATTTTTGCATTTCATAAACTTACCTTGATTATTATCCATAGTGCTTGAAAAAAAGTGTGTTTATGACAACAAACGAATTCCTCCACTCTGAGACAAATGGCGGCATACTGAATGTAAGCAATGGACAGTTGCAATCTTGAGGTATCTGGCATTTACCCAGATACTGAATTAATACGTACAAGGCGTGTTTGAATCAAGTCCCACTTATTTATGTCATAATATTAATTTATTTACAACTGAACAAATTAGCTCAACCGGGTCATAAAGGGTTAGTAGTGTTTTATATATGTATATATTTTTTTTAAACCTACAGACACTAGTATTTCATGCTTGCGCAATATGCAGTGTAAGAAGTGATAATTACTACTGGTCGTGAGATTCAGACCCAGTTAACAATGACATCCTTGGCTTTGTGAACTAGTGCCTTTCCTCTCAGTTATCAGAGATTAACATTTAAATGAAAATAATCAGCAGCCCCGAAAGTATTCAACAACAGGAAGTTGTAATGATGCATGCTAGTTAATCGCGTTTTCTCAATTCATTAAATACAGATCAACTTCAATTTCAGCAAATAGCTTTATAATATACTTTTTAAATAAATATTAATAATTTTTCATGCTTGCAAACACTAGTGTTTCATGCTTACGTAATCATTAGTGAAGGAAGCGATAATTACTGCTGGTCGAGAGATTTTAACCCAACCAACAAAGTCACCCTTGACTTTGCAGGCTAGCGCCTTTCATATTTCATGAATTTTTAGATTAAAAAAAACAAAAACAAAAAAAACAGCTGTATAGCTATATATATTTAGAGGGTTAAAAGAAACGGTAATCATATCAGAATCGGGGAAAATATTGGAATCTAATAGTTTATTTTTAATTCATTTTTCCCTGAAACACGTATTTTGAAAAAGTCTGAATAAATTTCACTTAGACGAGTTATCTGTCCCTTCACTCTGTTGATTTTGCTATGTTTCACAGGTCTTATCCTATTTTTTAATTTTACATCATATACTAGTTACGTAGAAAATGAACAGCCGACGCTCAAAATGTATAAACATTTTGACCTCTCTCTTTACTTAAAAATTCACCAAAAATCAGTAAATTAACCAATTTTAATGAAATTTTCTGTATTTATTAAAATAATGATCACGGAATATAATGAACCCATTATTTTTATTTTAATCTTAGCGAAAATGTATTATTTTGTTTAAACAAAAAACATCTTTACTAAAGTTATGATTTTCAGTAGTAAAAAATGAATGAATTTATTTTTGCTTTTTTTATGAAAATAAAGCATCATAAATTGTAGCAATAAAAAATTACTAAAAAAGCCCCTAAAATCTGTATTAACGAAATCAATATAACTCAAAGATATATTAATTTTTCGAACTACCGATATTATCATTGAATTAAGCATTGTTTATTTAATATCTTCATACAAAAAAATTATATTTGCAAAAAATATTTCCTGTTTTTTTTTTTTTTGTTTTTTTTTTAGATTACATTTTTAGGGTAATTTTTATATGTATGTTCTAATATTTTCCTAGCATGAATGAACGTGTAATCTTCTGTGTAACATAATTTTTATATAATCTCGAAAAATAAAAACAATAAAAAAAAAATTAATTTCAAAGCAGAAACACGTAAAAATAATTAAATAAAAAAAAAATGGTAAAAATTATAAAAACGTTCACGATATGAATGAACGGATGCACGGCTGGGAAAAATAAGAAAACCAGTCGGTTTTGCATCCATTACTCTCTTCCAATCACCTGACGTCATTTTCAGACAATCTTTTGGCTTTTTAACATTTTCATAGAACCCTTGTTAGACAACTTAGTTTGTTTTGTTTGTGCGAATGCCAGAATCTCTCGCTATTTAAGCTATTTTTTTTTTAAAACAAGGTGTTTTTTTTATTATTTAATTCAATATATTAGAATTATATTAATTATCTTATAAATAGTCCCAGAAAACTAATATTCGTCTTTCAAGGGATTTTTACAATGAATTTATTTAACTTGACAATTTAGCTGAACTTGTCAGTTTCCGAATGTTGCCGTGAAAACATTTTTCATTATAACTATTTTTTTTTTTTTTTTCACGTATACAATTTTTTCCCCCTTTTGGAAATTAGCTTAAAACTTTAATCTTTCAAATACAATCAAAAAGTAATCGGAAACCCACAAAAATTATGATAAACCAGCTTTCAAAACTATGTCCTCCTATCATCTTTCCGCCATTAATGGCCGTATCTATACAGATTGTCGAACTTCCATTCTCTAAATCTATCATATGTTTTCATGCGCAATCTTTAGACAGTTTAATTTCTGAATTTGGAGTCGGATTCACAATGTTATCATTCTCTTGCATTCGAAAGATTGTGCATTAGCACGTGAAATCATGGTAACAGGATAAAAAAAAAAATTATCTATTTATGTAATACTAAGTTCTGTCTAAAATGGTTTTGAGCACTGTATACTAATGTAAATCAACTTTCTGAACTTCTAACAACAATAAAAAGTCGACTCTCCCAGCTAACTGTATATATTTTTTTATTAACATGTATTATCCGCAGATTTCATATTATATGTGTGAGAGAGAGTGAGAGAGAGAGAGAGATTATAATTAAATAATAATTCTTTTATGACCTACAGACACTAGCGTTTCATGTTTACGCAATCATCAGTGTAGGATGACAATCCCAGCCACGAAACCGCCACTGACTACATTTGCTAAGCCTTTACCTCCGGGCCACCAAACAATTGCCACGAGAATGAAGTGAATCAATAACTAATAAATGCTCAATTTCGATGCAGACATTAGACAATCCAGAGTGTTCGAACGACGGAAGTTATGAACGTTGTAATAGGGGAAAATAAAAGAATTTAAAGCTGTAAATTAATTTTTTATTTTCCCTTATAATAATCTCTACTTTCTATTGTGTCCGTATTGAGATTTTTTTTAAAAGGCTCAATACAGACATAATAGAAAGTAGAGCTTATTATAATTAGTATATTACACGACATTCATTTTAGGCAGGTTGAACTGATTTCCTCCAAAGGCGGAAGTAACACAGGAATATTAAATTTACAAGTGGCCCCTAGTTGCTTGTATATTCCGGTCAGAGGAAATAACATTAGGTTTTTGCAGTTCCTGCAGGGAGGTGTTAAGGTCCTCTTACATACGGTGCCTGAAATTCCAAATTGGTCACCCATCTGGTTGCTTAACTTCAGTGAACTAACGACGATCAGTGTTTTATGAAGTACACAGACATATGTTTCATCTTCACTAACATTCATCTGTGTGGCCTATATAATCGCCAGTCGAATGATTTGAACCCTGGTCCCATATAACTCCATCCAACGTTGTTATGAAGAACTAGAGATCTATTAACGTGTTTGTTAAAAGCATGGTTGCGAAAAATAGTGTGAAAGAAAGTCAGTCATGCCTATGGCTGTTGGAGTACTCGGAACAGTCTCAAAGCACCTCCAATAATAACCACAGTACATACCTTATGTGATGACGTGTATGGATTCATGCATCGCTTCAATGAACCAAAAATCTTCCACAGATGAATTGTGATCATATTGAAACGTGCATTGTGAAACGACAACCCACTCTCACCACCAAGCAAGTGATTACTGCACGGGTACATATGAAACTTATACGGCACAATCATATTGACAACCGGTTTCCGTCAGATCACTGAAGTTAAGCAACATTGAGCCTAGCTAGTATCAGATGGGTGACTATTTGGGAATTCTAAGCGCTGTATGTACTTTCCGCTTATCTCAGCATTTGTTTCCAGTCATCCACTGGTATTCAACAATGTCGACTCAGGAGAGGTGTGTTTGGAGATTGCGCAAATCTTGCCACAAAAATTTCACACGCAAGCACCCTTATCGTGGGTATCCATATTCTGTCAAGACTGAAGGAAGCCTATATATATATGAAACTTACAAAAACGTATGACTGTATACATAACAATTAAAACAAAGAAATAAGGATGCAATGTAGAGACATGGTAGATCGACTTGCTGCCACTTTACATAAAACTGAAACGGAAGCTAATAATAAAGATATGTACATTTATATATATATATATATATATATATATATATATATATATATATATATATATATATATATATAAAGTAAACTATTAATCAACTGATAAAAATATTTTAAATTCATAAACTTCTGACAAATTTCTTTCATCAACACTTGTCAAAAAAGAATATGTCAAAAAAGGAAATGCCAAAAAAGGAAATGTCAAAAAAGGAAATGTCAAAAAACAAAATGTGTAAAATTTGAAAGTTCTCAAAACGTAAATAATTTTTTTCATAAAAAATTACAGAATTTAAAAATTAAAATTAAAAAAAAATAAAAATCTAAACAAAGGTAAGAAAACATTAAATATTTTTTTGATTTCTGCATTTCTGAGATAAGATTTCATTATTCATATTATTTGGATTCTTCAGACTATTGGTCGTATCTTGAGTTTTATTCACACAATGTTTCAGCCGATGTAACCTCCGACCTTCTTCGGGTGTATCTTGTCGCACTCAAGAATCTTTCCGTCAAATTCGGGAATCGATACGAAATTTCAAACAGAGCCCTTTATTTAATCTACGGGAGTAGTATGCTCTCGTTCCGTCAGCCATGATCGGGTGGAAATCTGAAGTATTCTGCACTGAGGATTTATACCTTGAGCTTCCAGAAGAGTGTAATTTATAATTTAGTTTTACCAAGTACTTTATCCACTACACTATGGGTCCTTGTAGATACACCTGAAGAAGGTCGGGGGTTCCATCGACCGAAATGCTGAGCGAATACACGTAAGATGAAAACAATAGTCCGAATAATCCAAAGTTTTTTCTTTTGTTTTTGTTTTTCTTTTTTTTGTTTTTTTTTTTTGTTTTTTAGTAAAAGGCATAAAAAACTTACCTACATTTCTGTTGTTTGTCTCGGATTTGGCGGCTATAGTTTTTGGGGGGTTTTTTCTGTTTATTTTTCAACAACGCTCCAATAATGTAGATGTCTCTCCCAGAATAAGTGCATTTATTAATCTTTTTTCTTCTTTGTTAAAATATTTTTCATTCTTTCTTTCTTTTTTTATTATTTATATGTTTTTTCCTTCTTTCTTTCTTTTCGTCTCTCTCTCTCTCTCTCTCTCTCTCTCTCTCTCTCTCTCTCTCTCTCTCTTTCTTATAACTTTTTTTTACCGTTTTGTTTTCGTTTCTTTTGGACTTTCAACTTATTAAGAAATACAAGAATTTAAAAAAAAATGCATTCATTATGCGCACATGTATATATATTTATATATATATAAGTATCAATATGCACATGTATGTATATAAATATCTTGATACTTAGAAATGTAAATGCATACGTGCACAAGCCAATGTCAAGCTTATAGCGTGTGCGTGCGTGTACGTTTGTATGCAAGTAAATATTAACCTCTCCGCATGTGCGAGCGTCGATGTCAATCATCCGGTGTATATACTGTGTGTGTGTGTGTGTGTGTGTGTGTGTGTGTGTGTGTGTGTGTGTGTGTGTGTGTGTGTGTGTACGTAAGACTATGTCAAAATCATTTGCGCGTGTATATAAAGTGGCTGCATATCGATACTAACCTGACTATGATGAGTTCGTATGTATGTATGTATAATATGTAATGCGTAAACTTTTGTGAAATCACCTGTGTGTGTGTGTGTGTGTGTGTGTGTGTGTGTGTGTGTGTGTGTGTGTGTGTGTGTTCAACAGGCCGATGTCAATGTATGTATATGTAGTGTCCAACCATCTGTGCGTTAAGTGTGTTCCAACTGATGTTAACACGACTGTATGTATATTCGCTGTAGATAACGTGGGTACGTTCACGTAACAACGAGTAGTGTATATAAGCAAAAACCTTTGTCAACCCGCACGTGCGTGTATATACGTAAGCGTGTTTATATACCGATTTCAATGTGACGTGTATATGGGCCGATGTATAAAGACCCACCCGTGTGTATGCAGTGGAGACATCATCGACGTGTATACCGTGCACCCAAAAGCCGATGTCAACCCAGCTGTAACACGTGAGTGGGGTCGGTGGGCGAAAAGCTGCTGCACATGTTGGTGAGAAGACGTCCGTTCGCTGCCTCGTAAATAAATATTATAGCCAGAGAGAGAGAGGGGGGGAAGAGAGAGAGATGAAGAGAGAAAGAGAGAGAGAGGGGGGAGAGAGAGGGGGGGAGAGAGAAAGAGAGACCAATAAACAAACGCATATGTTAGAGACAGTTCGTTAAAGTAAAATAGCGATGTCGCTCCTCTCTCTCTCTCTCTCTCTCTCTCTCTCTCTCACACACACACACACACACACACACACACACACACACAAGCGCCTGTCGTCGCGACGGAGGAAGACTTTGCAAAATGTGGGGAAGAAAGGGGAAGCGTGTTTTGTCTCTATCTTCAATCGCAGCGCTCGGCGTGAATGCGTTCGGGCTAGGGAAGGGGTATGGGATACCTTGCCAATATTGTGTGTAGTGTGTGTGATTGTATATCATGCTCGGTTGCGTCTCGTCCGTAGATGCCGTGGATTGTGGAACTGCGGCATACTAGCATGTTTATCCGACGTTGCTCGGGGCCCTGAAAAAGAAATAAGGTAAAAAATATAATTTAAAAAAATATGTAACATCTTTCTTTTAACCTCTCCCCCCCCTCTCTCTCACACACTATATCCCATTATTTTTTAATCATCCTCTCTCCGAATGGCATTCTTTCTAATTCATTATAAAAACTTATGCAACTACTAAAATATAATAGAAAAAATATAAAAAGAGGTAATTAGCAGTTCACTGTTTGATATAGTTTCAGTATTGTTTTCCAAACATTTACTAGTAAGGATGAACAAAAGTTATTTTTTCTTAACCCCCCCCCCTCCCCAGCATGCACTAAATTGTTTCGTGGAGACCCCATGTAGATGACCATTAAAAATATTAAAGCTTTTTTTTATATACCAGCCTGGGGATTAAATGAGAAAATTCCTCTCCTTCTAGCCGCAACTAATAATACCAGATTACCCTTATTTTTACAGTTTAGATTCTTCAATTCTTGGAGGAGGCCCAAAAGTGCACTCAACATTGATTAGATTAGAGGTGGTTTGATTACAGTGACCTTTATGCCTAAAACAAAACGGAACTTCCCTGAGCAAAGTTTCTTACACTGAACTGCCCGTCTGTGGACCTGCTTCCCAGTTGACTACAACAAGTACAATGTTTACTTTTTCCTCTTGAGCTATCAAATATTGATCAGTTTAATCATCGTCATTAACCCTTATCCTCGAGTGGCTTTTGGATCTTGATGAATGGTTACTACTTTATTACTTTAAACAACAACAAAATTATTTTCGATATATTTTAGAATCTTTAATCGACCTAGACGTTTCCTAGAAATCAATGAAAACACGTGTCATAATTACTTCAAGTCCTGCACTCCATATTAAAATTTCAGTTTTTTAAATTTTTTGTTTCTATAATTTTAGAAGTTACTAGCAGAGAGACTCGACGTAGCCCGGGATTGAATGATGAGCAATGAATGTTTCACGCTTCTATATTTTTATTGTCATTGAAATCGTTGAAATAGCCCATTTTTCAATCAAATCGATTGATTGCCTGCTCTAGTTGGCGACTTACCGCGGAGCACCTGGAGGAAGCTTTACATGCCTTCCGACAATGACTTAGTCCACAGTCGATTGTGGTCTTCATTGCACTGTAGAGAACCTATGCACTCAAATACACGTGTTATGTTAGGTAGTGTAAGGTGTTAACTTTAATCAAAATCGCATGGTTCTTCTTTCATCGGATAATTTCGATTATTGATATTTATTGAAGACATTCCGATACAAAGCCTATCTAAGAACACTGGCAGGCACATAAAGAACCTTTGTATGAAATTTCATAAAAATCGACCCAATCGTTTTGGAGCCCATGGGGAGTGAACTCACACACACAGAAGCAAAGTTCCTTTTATATAATAATAGAAGATATATATATATATATATATATATATATATATATATATATATATACAGTGTAATCCAGATATAAGAGACTTTTTCTCCGAGGGGGGGGGGCTACAGCTCACTTATATCCGTGTTTCTTATATCCAGGTTACACTATATATTAACACAGGCTCTAATTTGGGACCAGAGAAAATCTCTCTTATACCCGTTTTTCTTATATTCGGGTTACACTGTATATATGAGGGGATTAATGATATATTGAAAATTCTTGAAATCGTGACTTATTGAAATAATAAAAAAGTTTAACATGCAAGGTGGAGCCTAGACACAAGAGGAAAATATCGACAATGCAAAAGTATATACTGGTACATTTAGATTTAATTTGATTTAATTATCAATTCAAGAAAAATACTTGGAGTAGAGGTTATAAAAACTTTTTATACCTAGGCATTTCGAAGCCTAATGTTTCTCATCAGAAGAGGAGAGAAGGTGCTAAGAAACATATTAGGAATGCAGCATCTAGCAATAGACACATTAGGAATGAAATGTTTGAATATCTTGCATAGATGGTTTGTAGTAGACGGGGTGGGAAGAATAACTGGAGAAATATTGAGTGAGGTAATGGTGGGATTGAAATTAAGCCAGAATGGGCTTTTAATACATTGGAAATTAGTAGCACGGTATAGGGTTAGGGATTTTACCTTCATATATATATATATATATATATATATATATATATATAAGAGCAAATAGTTAATAAAACATGCTAAAAAACACTTTGAAAAACAGTTAAAACATATTTAATCTGAAAATGAAACACTTAATTAGTGGATAGTCCTTAATCCGCAGAGTTTTGAAGAAATACTTTCCCTCTCATCAGAGGGTAGGAATTAGCAAAATGCGGAATCGGATTTTGCATACAAAAGTATTTGATGAAACTGCAAGTAAGTCAAAGATCTTACTTGATAACAAAAAGTGAAGCAGAGGGAATATGGTGAAGAAAAGGGTGATTTCACGTGAATGGATAGTCTAAAAGAAAGGTAAAGTATCCAATGATGGTAAAATCCAAAAATATGAATCCAGGAAAGTTAATTAA
This sequence comes from Euprymna scolopes, assembly GCF_053919585.1. NCBI lineage: Eukaryota > Metazoa > Mollusca > Cephalopoda > Sepiida > Sepiolidae > Euprymna > Euprymna scolopes. The sequence goes on along the minus strand of NC_136502.1, from coordinate 15,531,473 downwards.
ATTTCCATTCACACAAGTAAAATCCAAGGAAATCGCGTAATTGGAAGATGGTCCAAAATAATCCAAAAGGCCAGAATCCGTGGAATAATTCACAAATATGTACAAGGAAAAGGGGAAAACTTTCCAATAATATTAATAAAAGAAAAATAAGATATTCGTTTAACACAACTGCCGAGACAAAGCGTAATTAAGAAAAATCAGTAAAGAAGAAGAGAAAAAAAGATTAAATGATGATAGAATTAAATATAAAATAGAAAAGCAAATGTCAAAATGACCCAGACAAAATGGCGTTAAAAGGCGGGAAAAATATAGGGCAAAAAAGAGGTCAACTGAAATCTACAGGTTATTACTTAAGAACATGTCAGCAGGCATTAAAAGACACTAAATGGAAAAAATTAATTAATTAATTAATTAATAAAAATAAAATATAAAATATAAAATAAAACATTTTTAAGGGGAGAGGATGGCCGGTATCTGCAAATTCCGGATAAAACAAGTAAGTATTAAGTAAATTCATATAGTAAAATATAAGTAAATATACATACAGGATATGAATGTGTAGGTAGATTGATATATTAGATAGATATGAATATTTAAAGACTAAAACAGAAATTGCAGATAAAAAAAATCGGCCAAGCAAAGAAGAAATAAAGAATTAAGATAAAGGATTATTAAGTTATAAAGTATTAAGAAAGTATGTAGGAAAAAAACGATAAAGTTAAAGAAAAATTATATATCTATCTGAAAGATTAAAGTAATAACTATATAATTTGAAAATTATCATAACTAAATTTGGACTTATGTTTACAGAAAGAGATCAGTTCGTTTTTAGAATTTATTACATTGTTACTTTGAGGGGAAGTAATTATAGTTATAGCTTCGGTTGTGCAGAGGCGACATGACTTAGAGCCTGGAGTATAAGACTCAACGTTTTTATGATAGTCCATTTGATTGAGAAGGGGGTATTATTAGAGTTAAGTTTTTTAATTAAAGTGGTTAGAGAAGTTCTTTTGTTATTATTAGAATTATGGTTGTTAAAAGAAGAAATATGGTTTGATATTCTTTTCTTAATTAATGTTGAAGTAGTGCCAATATATGTATGTACTTTATTAAAAGCTCGAGGTCTGATATTAATATTAATTTGCTGATTTGTATGAGTTAAATAGTTTGAATTTTGTTCATAGTGTTCAACAAAGGGTGGGACAATGATTGCACGAGGACTATTTTGGTGGAGATAATGAGTGTTGTTAGTATTAGGATGGCTGTTAGGAGAAATATTATTATTGCTAGTTGTATTATTTTATATATATATATATATATATATATATATATATATATATATATATATATATATATATATATATATATATACCTATACAGAAGGTCAGAAAAAACATTGGTACCATCGGTTTCAAGCCTAACATAAGGGGGTCCAGTTAATGGTAAATAATGTTAGGCTCTCGTCAGCCATATTGTTTTCTGTTGACGAGAGCCTAACATTATTTACCATTAACTGGTGCCCCTTATGGTGGTGGTGGTGTTGTTGTTGTTGTTGTTGTTGTTGTTGTTGTTGTTGTTGACGGCCTAAATTTTGTACACAGAACGAAAACAGAAGACAAAAACTCTAATGTGTCTTTCAGAAACTAATTTCAGATTTTTGTTAACAAAAAGGCGCGCACTTAAATATATCCAGTCAGTTTGGTTTGGGCAAATATCTGTGTGTTTTTATATAAAAAAATATATTTCCAATCGATTTCTTCGAATTTAATACTTAATGCAATCAATTTTTTTATTACTAATATCATAGAGAGTCGGAGAAACTAACCCTTCAACAGTCTTAAATCCTTTTACTACCACTAATGACACTGAAGAAATTCGAAAATAATCTAATTATAGTCAATTTTTCAATTTTTACCACCAATACTCTCTATCTCTTCCCCTTTTGAAAGACAATATCAATTAATTGTTATTTGACTTACACAATAACGTTGCCATGGATTGCTTTATACTTTATGTATAAATAACATTATTACAGTGGGAGAAATAGATAAGACGTTAGCTTACTAATATGTGATTCCAAGTTCGATTCCTACCTGAGAACACAAAATCTTTTTTACATTTATTTTTACTTTTAAGTCACGGTCAAAAGCAACGCCGAATAGGGAAATCTAAGTCATATATATATAGTCATATATATATATATATATAGTCATATATATATATATATATAGTCATATATATATATATATATATATATATATATATATATATAGTCATATATATATAGTCATATATATATATATAGTCATATATATATAGTCATATATATATATATATAGTCATATATATATATATAGTCATATATATATATATAGTCATATATATAGTCATATATATATATATATATATAGTCATATATATAGTCATATATATATATATAGTCATATATATATAGTCATATATATAGTCATATATATATAGTTATATATATATATATATATATATATAGTCATATATATAGTCATATATATATAGTTATATATATATATATATATATATATATATATATATATATATATATATATATAGTCATATATATATATAGAGGGAGTCATATATATATATATAGAGAGAGAGTCATATATATATATATATATATATATATATATATATATATATATAGTCATATATATATATAGTAACATATATATATATATATATATATATAGTCTCCTCCACGCAGAGCAAATTGTTTGAAATAAATCAATGCCTTTTGGGTAAACTAGTAGGCTACACTAAACCCTAAATCTTTGGTAGAGCAACTAGTCTAGAAGAAGGAAAGCACATTTTCTCTAATATGGAAAACATGTAGGATTCTTATAGCTTCAAGAAAATGTCAGTTGCTTGGGTAGCTCGTTGGCTATTAAGAACAAACAAAAGGTTTATATATCATTTTAATTGGAAATCTTTATTGAGATGAATATTATTTATTCATTTATTTATTGCGGAATATTTCTATCCCGTCGCAGTTAGCTACCTGAGAAAGGCGAGAGGAATAGGTGGCCGAAACGTTGTGAAACAACAATTAAGAAAGATGAGGATAATAGACCGCAATAAATAAATAAATAAATTAATAAATAAATTAATTAATTAATAAATAAATAAATTAACAAATAAATTAATTAATTAATTAATAAATTAATAAATAAATTAATTAATTAATAAATGAATGAATTAATTAATAAATAAATAAATTAATAAATAAATAAATTAATTAATAAATGAATTAATTAATAAATGAATTAATTAATTAATAAATAAATTAATAAAGAAATTAATAAATTAATAAACAAATAAATAAATAAATTAATAAATAAATTAATAAACAAATAAATGAATTAATTAATAAATGAATGAATTAATTAATAAATAAATAAATTAATAAATAAATAAATTAATAAATAAATGAATTAATTAATAAATGAATTAATTAATTAATAAATAAATAAATTAATAAATTAATAAACAAATAAATAAATTAATTGATAAATAAATCAATAAATAAATAAATAAATAAAAGGCTGTTCTATAGAGAAAACAATACGGATCATAAGAAGAGACGAGAGAGGAATTGATTTCTGGTGACCTCCCAAAAGAGTCAAAAGTAATGTCACTTAATTTCCTCACATTTTAATTCTATCAAAGAATAATACAAATTATGAGACAACTTTAAAAATCGTGAATCTTCGGAAAATTCACTTTTTGTATTCTTTTTGAAAGAGAAGATCCATTCCCGAAACCATCGAAATGATCGGATATTTTTATTAATATTTTTGCAATGAATCCTATATTTACATGTTTCTTAATATTAGCTTTATAGCATCTGGGGAGCTCTACTGAGTAGAGGTGGGACTTTGCTGCTTGTCGGGTTTGTTGGGGTATTTACGTCGGGGGGGGGTACAGATGCTTGTAGTTTGTCGGAGCATCCATCATTTTATGCCTCCATTCAGTTTCGAAAAACAAAAGATACCCCCCTGTAGGAGCAGCTGCACATGTAATTGTGAGGCAAGGGTTGCGCAGGATTGTTTGAGTCCAGTGGCAAGGAGAAGTCCAGGATGACTGGAAACAATGCAGAGATAAGCAGAGAACACATACAGCACGTTAAAAAACGTTTTTTTTTTTGTTGTTTTTTTACACACGAGATCCTTCACTAGTTCAAGAAATTTAAATGTAATTTTAACTAAATCATATAAAAACATCCAGATTTTAAACGAACAATAATCAATTTAATATAACAATAAGCACGCATGTGGAACTCTGTTCCGTCTGCCTGCTTCCCACCTGACTACAACCTGGATGTCTTTAAGTCCAACGTTAACAAATTACTAATGAACCGCCCTATTAAGTAAACACTTCATTAAATCTCCACACTAACTTACTGTACTTGCAATAACCCTTATCCCTGAGTGGCTTCTGGGCCTTGATAAGTGGTGACTACCGTGTAAAAAAAAACTTTCTAAGACGACTGATGAAACTCAGTCGAAAGTACTTGCAAAAAAAAAAACAACCAAAAGAAAAGACAGATGAACGAAGATGACTATGGAACATTCTTGCATAGATTCAACTGAGAAATAAGAACGACAATTCAAAAAATTGAAAAATTACAAAAAAAAAAAAAAAAAAAAAGCTCATTAAGCAAAAACACTCTGTGCTATTTAACAATATATAATTTTTTTTACTCACAAGGAGTAGTCACACAAGCCATCATCAAAGATTTCTCTTTAAGAACAACTTATGGTGTTACTTGGAGTCTGAGTGACAATAAGTCTCCTCAGATTTCCAGTACTCTCCACCACTTTTGATAACTTTTGCAGATAAATTTACGTTATTTTAATACTGCTTACCATTGATTTCTCGGCAGTAACCATTGGTCTTCACTGTAATTTGGGTGGCAACAAGCCTCCCCAAGGTTCCAGTCATCTTCACACTCATCCAGCAAAGGTCTGACTAGTGCTTTCTCTGCTTGGTCATTCCATCCTTCTTAACCTCCTCATTTATTTTGTGTGATGTCAATTTATGGTTACATACACGCACAAAAAAAAAGGAGGGCAGCGGCGCAGAGGGAGTACTTTACAATTATACCTTTTCAGTTTTCATGATTCCGTGTGATGTTCCTTTGTGTTTTACATTTGTCACCGTTTCTGTGTCCAGTTTGTATTTGTAGTTCATGTGTGTTAGTCTCCGCATTCAAAAGTTTTCCTTAATATTTCTGCGGTTTTCATTATTTTTATCCATTGTATCTTCTCAATCATCCCTCCGATTCCAATCTCTCACATTCTTTTTTCAAAGTTTTTTGGTATTGTTCCTAGTGCTTCTACTATTAATGGTGTTGTATTGACTTTCCTCATCTTCCATATCCATTTGAGCTCTATGGCCAGTTCCGTGTATTTGCTCCACTTCTCAGTCTCCTTGATCTTCACTCTGTGGTCTGCTGGAACGGCAAACTCTACAATCTGGCAGGACTTTTCCTTTTTGTTAACAATTTGACATTCAGTTTTCTTGCTTGGGTGGGTTTATTCGTTTGTATATCCATATTTCTTGTGACTTTCATTTTCCAGTACTGCTACCGGTTTGTGCTTGTGCCATTTGTTTGGGTGTTCAAGATGCAATTGTCTGCATAATTGCTAGTGTACTGCCTTCTCCACTTGATCGTATCTATTTTTATATTCTTTTTGTGCTAGTTTGCTGCATTTACTTATGTGGTTTATTGTTTCGTCTCTGTCTGCAGAGTCTGCATTTGTTGCTTTCTTATGTCTTGTAGATCCTTGCTTTGATGTGGTTGGTACTAATCGAGTTATCTTGTGTGGCTGTTATTAGGAATTCAGTTTTCCTTTTTGTAACCATTTCTAAGTGTTTTCGTTAATCTCATCTTTTGTAATCCTTATGAATCAACCATGTAACTGTTTCTCTTCCCATTTTTATTTCCTCATCTCTTTTTCTATCTTGTTTGTTTCTTCAGTATCTCTTGCTGCAATAATTATTCTTTCGATGTTTTGCATTATTATTTTTTTAATATTTTTGTGAGTTATTCACACAGTCTTCTATACAGATCAGCCCTCTTCTTCCGTCTTTCCTTTTCACATAGAGTCGGTCAGTATCATCCTTTGGGTGTAGTGCATTCTGCATTGTCATGAGTTTCCTGGTCTTCTGGTTGAGATTCCTCAGTTCTTCTTTGGTCCAACATATAAACGGTCCAGAGTATCTTACTAGTGACACTACCCATGTGTTTATAGTTTTACTTAGGTTTCTACTGTATAGTTTAGTTTCAAGGAGTTTTCTTGTGCTTCTGAGGTATTCCTCTCCGATTTTTTCTTTCATTTCGTTTGCTTTGATGGTGTCTGCTTCCAGAACTCCCAAATATTTGTACCTATCATGTTCATTTAGTGCCTTCATGTCAGTTTGGTTGGGTAGTACCATACCTTTTATTGCTTCCAGTTTTCCCCTCCTCATGATAAGCAGTACGCATTTTCCATACCGAATTCCATTCGGATATTCTGGCTTGATATTCTAGTTGTATTTATTAGTGCCTCTAGTTCTCTCTTTGTTTTTGCAAACAGTTTCAGGTCATCTATATACATCATTATTATTATTATTTTCAAGCATATTTCAAGAAATGATGTCTACTTGATACGTTGATCACTTTTTTTTCAACCTTCTAATCAACTTCCATAAATCAAGCTGTAAAATAAACATTTTCAAAAAAGTCATGTTGTCTTGAACTTTATTTTCCTCCATCTTTTTTTAATTTTCGATGATAGTCACCATACTGATAATTTACAAGCATAGACGTACAGTCTGATCGTGGACGCAAATGAAAGGTCTTTTTAATGGTGCACAGAAAAAAAACTTGAATTTGTGAGGCCTACTTCAGTTCAAATGATCGCATAAAAACGATCATGCAAGTAATGATCACAGAGTCTGAAAGTATTATGGTTCATTATAAAATTTTTATTTTATTAATGTTTAGTTACAGACGATAACCGAATAATTTTGTTAAGTAAGTATTAATATTAACCACTTTACACTAATTTCCAGGCAAAAAACAAAAACGGGACAAGTTTTGTAAGGACGTGTGGCGTAACGGACAAAGTACTAAGTAAAAATTAATTTCTAAGCAAAACTCTTCTGGAGTGCAGGCGATACTAAAAATATAATTGTGAATTATTTAAAACTCAGTCATGGCTGATGGAACAAGATCATGCTAAACTCATGAATTAAATAAAGGGTTCCATTCGAAATTCCGTGCGAATTCCAGAGTTTGAAAGAAAGCTTCCAGAGTCCGACAAGATACATCTGAAGAAAGTTGGAGGTTGCATCGATCGGAACGATATGAAAAAACAAGATGAGAACTGCAATCTGAATAATGCGAATAAGATGAAAGGATAAGGATCAAAAACTTCAAAAAAGAAATTAAATCTGAAATTGATAAGAAAGTATAATCAATTCTGACCAACCTTATTTTAATATAATGTAAGGGTACAGTTTTCTCCCTTGCGAAAATTATTAGTCCCCCAACGAAAGGGGTGTTAATCACATGTTAATTCCTTCTAAGTTCATGTGATTATTATCTGAAAGAGAGCATCAGCTCTTCTCGAGGACGATTGCATCATCTCCATCTTGTGTTACATTTTGTTCGAATTTGATTTAGTGCGCATCGTTGTCTGCCTCTCTTTGATTCAGCGCAATAGTTAAATCCATTCAAACTACCACAAATAAAAACAAGCGATGCACTACATCCACTAATGAGATTTGGCTCAATGGTAAAGCACCAGGCTTCACTTTTTAGAGTTCTGATTTCAAATCTTACTATGTTTAGCCACACTGATAAACCATAAGATGACGAAACACGTGTCTATGGATATTTTCATTTTTCGCTCTCAATATAAGGGCATCACATTGGTGGAGGGGAAAATTATTCCCGCCTATCGTTTAGGTAAAACGGTTTTCCATATAAATACTTGAATTCGTTTAAAGTATATCAAATAAATTAAACAGATGATATTTATAAAAGTGGTGCATTCCATTCGTTAGCGGAATTTGGCTCAGTGGTAGAACGTTTGACTTCAGTCTCTGGAGTCTCAGTTTTGATTTGTGCTACATTTAGCAATGCTTATAAGTTGCAAAATAAGTCTGACGAATTCTCATGAGAATGAAACGTGGAAGGAATATTCTGTGTAGCTTAATTGCCATATATATTTTCATAACTTACTATATATATATATATATATATATATATATATATATATATATATATATATATATATATATATATATAACAAGCTGCCCAGCATTGCCTGATCATAGAATATCTGATTTTGAGCTATAAATGTTTCATTTTGAGCATGCGCAAAAGTAACAGCAAGAGTAAGGTTTTTATTCGACTTACCTTGCCAAGGTCGACTGTTTTATTTCAATTTTGACTCCTTGGCAACAATTTTTGCCAGATAAAGACCAAATCAAAGTGTGCTACAGGTACAAATGCTCTGTAAACCAAATTTCCAAATAGGATTTTGGTACAGACTTTTCGCACACACTGTCAAGGTCACTTTATATGTGTGTGTGTGTGTGTGTGTGTGTGTGTGTGTGTTTCTATATATATATATATATATATATATATATATATATATATATGAGAGAGAGGGGAAAGAGAAGAGACAGAGAGAGAAATATTTCCGTGTGTTAGAACTTTTCATCTTAAATTGTACGCAATTATATAGAATGTAGAAACTATGCATAAAAAGAATTCAGCATAATAGTGAAATTAAACCAATCGTTTAATAAGAAACCATAAAAAATGAATAAAGAATTAATGCTCGTTTTTTAAGGAATATGCAAATTAGTTAACCTCAATATAGTCGCTCGCATATCCATGACCGAGTATATTAAGTTCGTCTTAGTAATTTTCATATAGAAAAGTAGGCTTTTGATATCAATGTCAGATCGAGAAAACTCAACTTTATAGGTGTATAGATAATGGAAAGATAGCTTGAAGCATGACCAACAAATAAATATGTAAGTGAATAAGAAAGCTGTTAGCAACGTAGAATAACCGGATATTGAAGTGACATGTCGTATGAACAAGAACATACAAATGAACGAAGGTCTTATTTAGATTATAAAACTTTATATATCGATTTTTCAAAATCATTGACATAAAAAAATCAGTACATGTGGATTTACTGCTGAATATAAGCGGGATGATAAATGCATTTGATAATTTCGAGAGATACTTCTCTTTTTCAAAAAGATTACAAACAAAACGTATGCCGTAAAAACGGAACAAGGAATACGATTCGAGCCAGCTACCATATATATATAACATTATTGGCTACATATGCGCATACATGTTTCTGCTGTGACTGTTTTAAGAGAAACAGTGTCATCAGGTCTTGCCTTCCTTAAGCTTAAGAAAAACGAAGCCTGATGGCGCTGTTACTCTGCAAAGAGTCACAACAGAAACATGTATGCATATATGTAGCCAATACTGTTTGTATAAATAAATATACTATAATTAAGCTGTTTGTTAATCGATCCCTTTTTAATAAACGCAAGGGTGTCAGTGAATTTACATCTAGGAAACTAAAACCATTTTATATTTAATAGCTTAATCTACCAAACGTTCTTGCTTTTAGATAAAATAAGATTTTGCAGTCGAAATTTAGAATTAAAATTTTTCATCATTCTATAGTTTAACTTCTAAGAAACCGGATTTCTCACGTTTTGCATTCAGGCTTTTCAACGTTTCACTGAATGCATCAATTGTTGAGGTAACTTAATTAATTATACAGAAATAATTTTGTCTGCCACAATAATGTTTACCAGACAAAACTCGCGTGCTAGTCTTGCTGACAGTATAGGATGACGTTCCCGGAATGGCGCAGGCATCCACGCTCTTTTCAGAAAAGTTAATTCTGTGAATGCAGAATAAACAATTCATGAAATCCAAACGAAAAAAAAAAGAGAAAAGAAAAGGAAAAAAAGATTAATAAAAGACTTCATTCTCGTGCGAAACAAAAAGGAAAACTATCGACATTTCAACCCGAGAAAAATACGGTCATCATATATTAATGAGATCGCTCAAGAAAGTGAAGCGCGCGTTAATCACGGAAAGTTCAACAACGTGTTGCATTTAATACTACCTTTTTTTTATATAATTAATGGGGTTCGACTGTCAGTGGAGCGCGAGCGGTGTGTATTGTTTAAAACAGACACTACAGAATCGGCAATACAAGTTCGAATCCAGTCAGATCTATCGCATTCATATTTCATGATTGTATAAGTTGGGAGATGACTGGTCAAGTCGTTAACGACTCTGACTGACGACCTGGGTGTTCCAAGTTCGAATCCAGTGCGTTCCACAAAATCACGTTCACTTAGGATGTTGGCAACCTTCACGCGGTCCCTCTCGTAAATATCCGATGTCTTTCTAGAAAGAATTCTGACTAGAAAAATAGCGGGGAAACCAATGCCAAAAATAGAATCATCTGATACATACGATATGATGATGATGATGATGATGATGATGATTGTATACGTTCTATTTGTACACAATCTGCATAATAATTTTTCACAGAACAAAAAAAAAAATTATTTTAGCTTTGTGTCTACATATTTTTAACTGATGACTTACAAAACAAAAGGAAATAAGACAAGTAGTGAAAATATTTAACCCCTAGCCATGAGAAAGCGCGCGCGAGAGAGAGAGAGAGTAAAATATGTACTGAGCAGAAAGCGACTAATTTTAAATTTTGTCTTGAATTTTTTTTTTTTTTTTTTTTTTTGTATTCAACTGGGCTTGTAAACTCAATTTCATCAAAGTGCTAATGTGTACCAGCTAAACACTTGCTTATCATAGTTGACATTTAGGGATATTCGGGTCTGTTTTGAATTACCAAGTACTTTATCCACTACGCCACGGGACCTTAAAATTATTTGAATGAATTTACACGACGAAACACGGGTGCGTGGATAATTAAAATTTAAAATATATATATGTCGTTCCCCATCTGAGGGCATCACATTTGTGAAGGAAAGATTATCCCCAACTAGCATTTAGGAAAAATTCACTTTGGATAAATAATTGAATTCATTCAAAATTATCGCGAATAAAATAATAAAAGAATGTTGCCTCTTTCTCTAAAAGCTATGTCTGTCTCTTTCCATATTTTCAAACTCTATCTCCTCCGAAACTAAAAGTCGCAAAGCGGCGCTAAGAGCCTTAAGTGATTGGATTTTTTACGGATCGTTCTTTTATGGGTCTTTAGCTGGTTAGAATAGTTTTTAAGGGACCAAAATGGGTCAAAATTGAAAAAAAAAAATCATTATACATTTTGTACATTCATCTTAGTTTATTTTTAATTTTTAATCAGTTCATACGTGTGTCACGTTGGTACAGTGGTAACGTCACCAGTTTTGAATGCTACAGTTTCGGTTTCGATTCTTGCTGATAGCACCCAAATAATTTTTTTCTTTACTTCTGAAATCACGACTCTTTAATAATATATACGAAATCTGAACAAATTAAAATATTATATTTAAGCGTATTTTAGGACCGCGCAAAGCCGGTCGCCCCCTCCCTCCCGCTAGTATATATATATATATATATATATATATATATATATATATATATATATACACACACACACACATACATGAACAGGTATTCGTTTTGTATGAGAGTCAGCTCACCAGAGCTTCTATTGTTGTCCCCATCTGCTCTCCAGCCGGAAACGAAGACGGATGAGAACAAAACAAACATTTCCAACTCAAAAAAAAGCTTTGGAAAATTAATTTGTTTAGCAGATGGAATTCATTGGAACAACATTTTACAAAACATACCTGGTAACAAAGATGGTGTGTTTTTTTGTTTTTTGTTTTTTGTTTTTTTGTTTTTTTTTTTTTTTGTTTTCGTTTTTTTTTTGTTTTTTTTTTCGTTTTTTTTTCCCCTTCTTTCTTTTGTCCATTCCTTTGCTTTGTTTCTTTTAATTTTAGATTTCTTTTTTGTTTTCTGGTTTTTTTTTCGTTTTTTTTTCTCCTTTATTTATATTTTTTTTTGTTTGATTTTTTTCTTTACATTTTTGTACTTTTTCTCATCTTTTCACCTTCATTCCTTTTTTTATACTGTTTTTTTTTTATTTCCATTCTATTCATACTATTTTTTCTGTCTTTTTTATTATTCATTTTATATTTTTTTCTCTCCTTTCTTTCTTTTTATAACCTTTCTTTTTTCCCTTCCTTTCTTTCTTTTTATAACCTTTCTTTTATCCCTTCCTTTCTTTCTTTTTATAACCTTTCTTTTCTCCCTTCCTTTCTTTCTTTTTATAACCTTTCTTTTCTCCCTTCCTTTCTTTCTTTTTATAAACTTTCTTTTCTCCCTTCCTTTCTTTCTTTTTATAACCTTTCTTTTCCCCCTTCCTTTCTTTCTTTTTATAAACTTTCTTTTCTCCCTTCCTTTCTTTCTTTCTTTTTATAACCTTTCTTTTCTCCCTTCCTTTCTTTCTTTTTATAAACTTTCTTTTCTCCCTTCCTTTCTTTCTTTTTATAAACTTTCTTTTCTCCCTTCCTTTCTTTCTTTTTATAAACTTTCTTTTCTCCCTTCCTTTCTTTCTTTTTATAACCTTTCTTTTCTCCCTTCCTTTCTTTCTTTTTATAAACTTTCTTTTCTCCCTTCCTTTCTTTCTTTTTATAACCTTTCTTTTCCCCCTTCCTTTCTTTCTTTTATAAACTTTCTTTTCTCCCTTCCTTTCTTTCTTTCTTTTTATAACCTTTCTTTTCTCCCTTCCTTTCTTTCTTTTTATAACCTTTCTTTTCTCCCTTCCTTTCTTTCTTTTTATAACCTTTCTTTTCTCCCTTCCTTCCTTTCTTTCTTTTTATAACCTTTCTTTTCTCCCTTCCTTTCTTTTTATAAACTTTCTTTTCTCCCTTCCTTTCTTTCTTTTTATAACCTTTCTTTTCCCCCTTCCTTTCTTTCTTTTTATAAACTTTCTTTTCTCACTTCCTTTCTTTCTTTCTTTTTATAAACTTTCTTTTCCCCCTTCCTTTCTTTCTTTTTATAAACTTTCTTTTCTCCCTTCCTTTCTTTCTTTTCATAAACTTTCTTTTCTCCCTTCTTTTCTTTCTTTTTATAACCTTTCTTTTCTCCCTTCCTTTCTTTCTTTTTATAACCTTTCTTTTCCCCCTTCCTTTCTTTCTTTTTATAAACTTTCTTTTCCCCCTTCCTTTCTTTCTTTTTATAAACTTTCTTTTCTCCCTTCCTTTCTTTCTTTTTATAAACTTTCTTTTCCCCCTTCCTTCCTTTCTTTTTATAAACTTTCTTTTCTCCCTTCCTTTCTTTCTTTTTATAAACTTTCTTTTCCCCCTTCCTTTCTTTCTTATTATAAACTTTCTTTTCTCCCTTCCTTTCTTTCTTTTTATAACCTTTCTTTTCCCCCTTCCTTTCTTTCTTTTTATAAACTTTCTTTTCTCCCTTCCTTTCTTTCTTTTTATAAACTTTCTTTTCCCCTTCCTTTCTTTCTTTTTATAAACTTTCTTTTCCCCTTTCCTTTCTTTCTTTTTATAACCTTTCTTTTCTCCCTTCCTTTCTTTCTTTTTATAATCTTTCTTTTCCCCTTTCCTTTCTTTCTTTTTATAACCTTTCTTTTATCCCTTCCTTTCTTTCTTTTTATAACCTTTCTTTTCTCCCTTCCTTTCTTTCTTTTTATAAACTTTCTTTTCCCCCTTCCTTTCTTTCTTTTTATAAACTTTCTTTTCCCCTTCCTTTCTTTCTTTTTATAACCTTTCTTTTCTCCCTTCCTTTCTTTCTTTTTATAACCTTTCTTTTCCCCCTTCCTTTCTTTCTTTTTATAAACTTTCTTTTCTCCCTTCCTTTCTTTCTTTTTATAAACTTTCTTTTCCCCTTCCTTTCTTTCTTTTTATAAACTTTCTTTTCCCCTTTCCTTTCTTTCTTTTTATAACCTTTCTTTTCTCCCTTCCTTTCTTTCTTTTTATAACCTTTCTTTTCCCTTTTCCTTTCTTTCTTTTTATAAACTTTCTTTTCTTCCTTCCTTTCTTTCTTTTTATAACCTTTCTTTTCCCCCTTCCTTTCTTTCTTTTTATAAACTTTCTTTTCCCCCTTCCTTTCTTTCTTTTTATAAACTTTCTTTTCCCCTTCCTTTCTTTCTTTTTATAACCTTTCTTTTCTCCCTTCCTTTCTTTCTTTTTATAAACTTTCTTTTCACCCTTTCTTTCTTTTTATAAACTTTCTTTTCCCCCTTCCTTTCTTTCTTTTTATAACCTTTCTTTTCCCCCCTTCCTTTCTTTCTCTCCTTTTCTTTATGTGTTAATAATCTTTTTCTTCTTCTATCCCTTCTTTCTTTTTAAAGTAGTATTCTTTTCAAAGAGTATAAAAAAGAAAGAAAAAAGGAAAGAAAGAGTATATTTCTATTCTTTCTTCCTTTTTTCTTTCTTTTTTATACTCTTTCTTTATCTGTTTCAGATTCTTCATTTAGAATTCGGAGGGACGAAGCTTCAATTTGGGAGTTTTGGAAGGTGTCGAAGCAATCATTGGTGGTATTAATTCCAGGCCCACTTTGCCCTGAAATCTATTGAATATCATTAATGGCTTAAATGATATCCATCGTTCAAAGACTATTTACAAAATATGTGCCTAGAAAACAATCTACAAATTAATCGTATACAAAACATAAATTATGAAATATTTGAAGATATAAAAACTTGAAGCATAAAAACTTCTACTAAAATGACTAAATTCAACATTAAATAACCCGAAAAGGGTTGATATGCCGTAACACTTTAAATACAAATGTACCTTTGTATCATAAACCAATCTTGAGATTACGTTCTTCAATCATTCCTTTTTTTTTTTTTTTTTTTTGCCTTAAACAAGATATATTGTCACTTGGACGTGAGTGGCTACTAATTGTGATTACGCCTACAAGGTACTACAAGGAGAGTATAGCTTGGAGATGTCGTTTTACGAATATTAAAATCAAGAGACAATGTTATTAAATCTTATGTCTAGAACCCTTATTTAAATTTTCGACGAAATCCATTACATGATTTTATTCTAAAAAGTACAGAAATTTAAGGCTTATAATTAAGGAGTCTTAAGAAAAAAAACTGATTCAGGGAATCTTGATTAATTGGTGTCTAATGACTAGTGTTGGGACGATAAATCGGAATCAAAATCAACAATCGGAAAAATCAGAATTTTTTTTTGGGGGGGGGGTATTGGAATCAGTATAAGAATCGCAAAGATTTGTATATTTCCCGATGCCAAAAATGATTCTTTAATAATCTTTTTTATTTTTAATTTTGTTTAAAACAAAATTTTCCACTGCTGGTAGTAAAAAAAATAAATATTGATTGATTTTAAACTACCAGTAAAACTAAAATATAGAGACACCCCCCCCCAGACACACACACAAGTGTCTTCTTACGTTTGAGAAAATCTATGCGCATTTAACATATGGTTTTTATGGTAATCAAAAAAAAAAAAAAAATAACAACTCTATACTTAAATATTTAGAGATTTATAAAGAATCGGAATCAGAATCCGTAACTGTATCGGAATCAGGAAAAATATGACTACGGATTAAATTGAAACTTCGATATACTTGATTTTCAAATGGGAGGTTGTATCCATATTATGTTCCTTAAAAATACTTAAAAAATAAATAAATATATATATATATATATATATATATATATATATATATATATATATATATATATATATATATATATATATATATATATATATATATATATATAAATAACTGAAATTAGGGAAATATTTATTACGTTTGATATCGATTGACAAAATTTGACAAAATTCAGACGGACCGGAAGTTTTACCAAGGGTATCTGTCCTTTAACATGGAACTAAATATAGTCCACATTACCCACTACACACAGGTATAACTTAAACATCATTTTAAACACATCCAAGGGGATCTTTATAAAGATAATGCCCTATTCGTTACCACACCTAGACCAAGGGAACATAATAAAACTATTAGGAAATGACATAACTTTTTTTAAACAATTTTGGGCTATCTATAACAATTGAACTGGACAAAAAACTTCTAATTTTCTTGATATCACGCTAAACCTTAATACAAAATCCTACAATCCCTACTATAAGCCCAAATTTAACTTTTTTCTATGTTCACAAGTTTTCCACTCACCCTAATTCTATTATAAAATCCATAGTACCTTTTGTCTCTAGAAGAATATTTTCACTTCCCCCAGACGAAAAAACTTTCAGCCAAAATGCAACCTTCTTCAATAACGCCTTAAAAAAATGCAGGCTATAATAAAAATACAATATAACCACAATAAACCCGTTACCATCTAACATCCGTAATAACGCATAACATGACTAAAAATAAATCAGATTCCAGAAAACAATCAATTCCACTGAATAATAACTGTAATAACCAGCTGCTTTACCAATATAACTCTGTTCGGTGCAATAATCATAACAAGCAAAACCCCCGCAATCGTCTTAGGAAAAAGAAAACTATTTGGTTTAACCCCCCCCCCTTCAGCTCAAATGTCAAAACAAATATACGCAACCACAGATACAGTACCATATTTAATAAAAATTCAATGAAAGTTTCCTACTGTATAATGCCCAATTCAGCTTCAAACAAAAAAAATCAAATTAACCCAGATCACCTCTTTTCCCATAATGCTAAAAGCCAACTGTAGTTGTAACAATAAGCAAGACTGTCCACTCAAAAACGATTGCATCTATAGGAGGTCATATATTTGTGTACTGTTACTGAATTACCACGAAACACCATTACAATACTTGGAAATAATCCTCCCATAACAGAAATCCCCCCTTCGTCAAGTACTCAAAATATAACTCCAATAAGTGAACCTACCATTTCACTAACCGTTTCACTTGCAAACAACCACGTCACAACAAACAACATAAATAATATCAATATTGATGAATATACTGATGATAGTAATAATAATAATAGCAGCAAAAATAACATTAACAATAATAACCCGCATTATTTTTCTCAAAACACTTATATTCTAAACTCCCCTCGAGATACAGATTCCAATATCCCTGTACAGATTGAATCTACTATTGCTAATTATAACAACCTTGAACTAAATCCTACCACAAATCCTAACAGAAATCCACAAACCATTAACACTATGCGAACATCAGACAAGATATACACTCATATTGGCGCCACTTCAACTTTAATAAAGGTTAGAATATCTAACCACATTTCTTCCTTTAATAATGAAATCAGTAATAATAGCCAGATAACTTTCCTAACAACTTTAATTTAAAAACTTAAATCTAAAAACACCCCTGTCTCTATTAATTGAGCTATTCTAAGTCTTCTCACTTTCGCATATCTGAAACTTTAATTATAATTACTTCCCACAAAGTATCAACATAATCAATTCCAAAAGCGAACTTATTTCCCACTGTAAACATGAGAAAAAAATTCAAATATAACCAATTCGAATTTACTTAGCTTACTTCTAAAACCTTAGGCGATAAATTTACATAATATAAGAGATTTCTTTTATTCCTCTTTAAAGAAGTTGCTATATACTAGCTCTGGCGGTATATCTGCGTATATGTATGTTTCTGTTTGTTTACATACATGTGTGAGTGTATGTGTGTATATAAGTATATGCGCATGTATATATGTATATATTAATCTATGTCTGTGTATAATTGCATGTGTGTGCCTATTGGGTGTGAGTGAGTTGGTTTCTTTAATCTCACTTCTTAACCTATATTATTTTATTTTGCATATGTGTATATATGCATTTATACATTTTATATGGATATATGCGTATATGGACAATTATAGAAAGATTTACAAATCATAAGTAATGGTTTAATAATTTAAAGGACAATTATACATTAAATTATTAAACCATTACTTATGATTTGTAAATCTTTGTACTCATTTAAACTCTTCTCCCAAGTTTAAATAAATAAATTTGAATCATCAATTATCTTTACATCTGGGTCAAAATTACCTCACCTGACCTATATTTATCTGTTCTAAAAATAGATTGATAACGATAGTTTTCCATCTGCGTCTTCTCTCCTTTCTTTCTCTCCACTATGTCTATCTTTCTTTCTCCCTTCTTTTTTCCGCTTCTTACTATTCTTTCTTCCTCTTTTCTTTTTCCTTTCTTTTTCTTACTCTCGCTTTCTCAATTTCAATTTCCATCTTTATTGCTATTCCTTGAATCTTCACTTCACCTTTTCGATGGTTTTGCTATTTCCTATTTCTATATTGCCTTATCGATTTTTTTTAAATTTTAATTTTACTTCTCCGTGATCTGATGGATTTTCTGGGAGCATTGATTTACCCTGGACATATATAATTCTGTTTTCGCATTCTTATCGATTACTAATGGATTATCAATGGACTTATTTTGGATTTATCCTGGTTTTCCTGGATTTTATCATTTCATATTTTCGTTATTCCTGCTTTCATGATTATTATGGATTTTTATAAACTTTCACTTACTTGTTAATAACTTTTTAATGCAAATATGATTCATTTCATATTTGTAGTTTCTTTTAATGTATTAACCTACAAAATTTATCGTATATTTTGCAAACCTCTTTCTTCTGATGAGAAGAGTTGTATTTTTCGAAACTCCGTGGAATAAAGTATTTGAAATTTATTTGTACTTCTTGTCGGATAATTAACAAATTTTGTATACCTTCGTTACAAGTTTACAGGGGGTTTTTGTTTTTAAATTTGAATTAATTTATATGATTTTTCTATTATATATATATATATATATATATATATATATATATATATATATATATATATATATATATATATATATTAGTTAAATGAAACCTATTATCTAATATGGAAAATATAAAAATGAATCAATCTGGTTGTTAGCGAGTAAAAATAGCTGCTAAGAGGTCATATCATTTGGCAGCCATAAGCCGGCAAAAAGTGCTCTTGTACACATGCACAAATATACATTTATGCATTTATATATTAAAGTCGGTTCAATTTTAACATTTTCTTATTCATTTGACGATAGCTCAAACGATAACAACTAAGGCTTAGCCACTAAATGTTTTGGTTTCGATACTAGCTGATGGTACCCATGTCATTTTTTTTTTTTACATTTGAAATCACTACTATATATTGGGTAACAATATAATAATCAAAGACTATCGGTTTTGTAATAATTAATATGAAATCTGCATAAATTAAAATATCATATTTTAGCATATTTTACAACTGGAAAACACCGGTCCACCTGCTAGTATATATCTGTCTATCTATTATATAAAAGGAACATTGTGTGTATGAGGGAGTTCCCTATAGACTCGAGAACGGATGGGTCGATTTTTTGGAAATTTCATACAGAAGGTACTTGGTGTGTCTGGGAGTGTTCTTGTGTAGTTTTGTATCATGATGCGTCTGATAAGTATTGAAAATCGAAAAAATCCGATTAAAAAATGAAGTTTTATTTTGGCCAAAATTAACACTTAACATCACAAGTACATATAAGAAGTTTTATCATCGCACAAGCAGAAAAGGCCCAACCTATGAAATCAACTGTAGATTCTTTTATAAGACAGGGGCGTGTTCGAAATGAATGCTTCTTTTTAAAGCACACTTAAACCATGATACTTGACTTTTATACGTTTATTAATTCAAGTGGTTATGTAAAAATAAGTTCATAAAATCTATAGTTGGTTCTTTAATAAGATAGGAGCGAGTTGGAAATGAATGTTTCTGTTTAGAGCACAATTGAACCGTGATACTTGACTTTTGCATGTTAAACTTTAATTCAAGCCATTATTTACAGATAATTTTATAAAATCAGCGGTAGATCCTCTACAATGTATTGTGGACTAAGTTACAACGAGGAGGCATGTGAATCTTTCTCCCGGTACACTACGGAATGGGGTGGGGTCTCTAACAAATTTTTGATTAAAAAATGGTCGATTTCAGCGATTTCGATGACAATAAAAGAATGGGGGGGATAAAATTTGTTGATCCTCATTTAATCCCGGACAACGTCCAGTCTCCTTGCTAATGTGTGTGTGTGTGTGTGTGTGTGTGTGTGTGTGTGTGTGTGTGTGTGTGTGTGTGTGTGTGTGTGTGTGTGCAACTACCTTAGACATAAAGGAATGTCATTATTAAGATAGTACTTATTAATCTATGACCCAACGTAAACGGGCAATTCAACTAGTTAAGACTGAAAGTGAATTCGAAGGACAAAAAACAAAGAAAATGAAAGAAAAAAATGCTTGTTTGTGTTGTTATATTCATCTTGGTAATCTCATGGCGGCGTTTACTTTTCGAAGATTTTATTGTTCCCCTCTTTTTCTCTCTTTTTAGCTTCATCTTCTGTACTTCAAATTGTCTCTCTCCTCGTCTCTTTTTTCTTCCTTTTTTTTTTTACACAGTGATCACCACTTATCAAGGCCCGGAAGCCACTCAGGGATAAGGGTTATTGCAAGTACATTACGTTAGTGTGGAGATTTGATGAAGTGTTTAATTAAGGGGGCGGTTCATTAGGAATTTGTTAACATTGGACTTGAAGACATCCAAGTTGTAGTCCGGAGGGAAGCAGGCAGACGGAACAGAGTTTCCTTTCTCTAGCTTTCCTTTTTCGTCTCCTCTTACCTTACTTCCCATAATTCTCTCTCTCTCCTCTTTTTACCAAATATTATTTTCCTCTATTTCTTCCTCTTTCCCTTTGCAATACCTTCATTCTTTATTTCTCCTTCCACCTCTCCCCCTCCTTTTATCTTTCCTTTCTATCGCCTCTTCTCTCTCTCTCTCTCTCTCTCTCTCTCTCTCTCTCTCCCTCTCTCTCCTACATTTCCTGGTCTTGGATATGACCTTAAACTATATCCAGTGGTGACGCCCCCAGCTTGCGGGCCTTGGAAAGTGTGGAGCCACTCTTTAATTTCCATTGCTCCCAGGTCCACTCTGACTCGGAGTGGTAGTAACTGTTAGGGTTCCAACTATGGGTTAAATAGAAACCGACTTAAAAACAATAAATACATTCTATTAGAATTTTTCTTCTTCAAAATCTTTGGATTCGACTGAAAAGGGTTGATATGCCGTAAAACAACCAACCAACCAACCAACCAACCAACTCTATCGTTCCTCTTTTATCTTTAATGCTTACTCTCTTTTTCTCTCTTCTCTTACTTATCTTTTCTTTTTCTTTTTTTTTTTTCTTCTCTTCTGATATCCTCTCGGGTTTTTTCAAACTCCCTGCTTTACATCCCTCTCTTTTACTGTTCCCTTCTCTTTTCATTTCTTCTTCACTTGTCTCTTCTTTTCTTTTTCTTCTTCCTCCTCTTCCATCCAAACCTCTCTCAGCCGTTCTTTATCTTTCTCTCCACATTATGTCTCTCTCTCTCTCTCTCTCTCTCTCTCTCTCTCTCTCTCTCTCTCTCTCTCTCTCTCTCTTTCTCTCTCTCGTCTCAATATTCTTGTTCTTTTTATTTCTCTTTCGCTTTCTTTTCTTTTCATTTAGTTAAATTCTCTCTATATCCCAGTTTGTTTTTTTCTTTTTTTTTCTTTTATATATCCCTCTCTCTCTCTCTCTCTCTCTCCCCCCCCCCCGGAGCCCCAATTATCAATTACTTTTTTTTATTGTCTGCTGATTAACAAATAATCAGCGACGCCGGAAACTGGGACAAGAGCGACGCAGAAAAGCTTGCAATTTCCTTCCAACAAGCAGAAAGCATTACAACCGATTTCGATTCTCTTTCTCTATTTTTTTTTTTTTTTTTTTTGTTTAACGCAATCCTGGAAGAATCTATTTGAAGACCGAGACATTATTTAGTTCACTGACAAGAAAACAGACACCACCAACAATAAAATGATATAGTAGTAAAAATTGAAAGAAAAAAACAAAACTTTTTTTTTTTTAATTCTAAAACTAAAAGAATAACCCCAAAGAATTAAGAAAAAAAAAAAAAGATTTTCAAAAAAGAATATGCGAAGAAAACACAAAAAATACTATAAATATTGTTGATGACAAAATAAACGAGTGGATAAATACAGAAAGACTAAAACTGATCAATAAAAGCTACGATAGATGAGCAGTTGGAGATCCATTTATTCATAATAACTCGTTCTGTCTCTAGAGACATTGGATATCCCCTGTAAAGGTGCCTGTGCTAGAAATTTATAAAGCAATAGTTACGCAATCTTTAACCGCATATACCCTGAACCGACATTGCTTATTGTCCAGAAATAAGAAGTCCAAGAGAACGGGAAACAATGCTAGGTCGCTAGGATAAACACAAAGGCTTATTTCATTAGATAGTTCCTTCTATACTAATTTAAGACTTGTTGCACAACGAAGGCTTCAGAACCCAGTCTTCCCTACTATTTAATGCATAGATTGAGGGAGGAGGTTCATACCTTTCCAATGGATATGGATGAATATGATACAGGAGATCTGATTTGACTAAGATCTGATATTACACTTCATCTGTTCTGCCTTCGGTAAGTAAAGAAGAAATATTTACAGATTGAGGCAATTTTTATCATTGTCCCAATCCAGAGTGCCTCTCTTTTAGTAGAGCTGTGTTTTCCCTTATTAAAAAAACGACGTTGTGTCTAACTCTGCTCTTGTGAGGAAGCAAGCCTGTGGGGTAAAAATACTAAGACAGCCAGATATGAGCAGACTGGGAGATTATATATATATATATATATATATATATATATATATATATATATATATATATATATATATATATATATATATATATATATACACACACACTGCCTGGCAGCTGGCTTGAATCGTATAATATAATACTAGAACTTTCAATTTTGCCATTTTTATAAATATACATATTCATGGAATGGTGAGAATAATGGAAATAATATTCCGATGAGATAAAGAAATAAAAAAAAGGAACAAACAAAGTTATATGTCCATCAACGTTTCGTCTTTATTGTAAGACTTCTCCTAAAGAAAATAAAATTCCAGTACAATATTTTAAAATATATTTGTTGCGTGGCTTGGTTTGTTCCTATTTCATCTCTCTATTCATGGAATAGAAAATCTACCAAATTCAACACCACATTTTGTGAATGTTTGTACACCATCAATGTATATGTTTATAAACATGAGTAGAAAACATTTGTGAATAAAACACCTTTATTTATTTATTTTTATAAGATACGAAGGGCTAGTAGTGTCAGAAATTTCGTGAAAACTATTGAATAATTCCACCCGCCATCTTTCGAAGCTTATAACTCCTCGAAAAATGTCATTCAAGCCCTATTTTTTTTTTTCAATTAAAGGAGCAAGGACCAAGTTTTCATTAAAAAGAAAACACAAAAACAAACAACGTGGGCTTTAAAAAAAAAAAAAAGGTCTTAAACTTCGGACTTTACAGGTAAATTTATAAAAAACACTACGTTTTTTGTTTTTAAATTTGAATATATTATTTATTGATCTTTTATCTTCAATTTGTGATATATAAGACTTTGGTACATGAATTAATTATTTACTTTTTAATAGACATTTGAAAATGGGGGGCGTGAATTTAAAAAAAAAAACGTTTGTATAAAATATTATATTCGGTTTATTGGAGAGAGCATAACATTTCACATTGACTCTGAAAATACCGTAAAAATAGGATCAATAGAAAAATTTTGATAGATTTTTTAAGTTTAAAAATTGAAAAATACTGAACTCGTAACATTCAATTAATTTCATTACTATTTTTTAAAAAATATTTCTATTACTTTTATATATATAATATAATCCATAAAGAAAATAAACAACCCACCTTGAAAAGAGAAATTACGAGTTTTTTTATATTTTATTTGCAGTTTCGTGTTAGGGGGTGTCAAAAATTCCAACAAAAATTCTGATACACCTAACGAAGGGCGTTCCAAAAATAATGCCTCATATTTTTTTTATTTCACTCGAATGGATCAGAGGGGATTGCAAGTTGCATTGTTATGAGGACTGAAGTTATGTATTCATGACCTTAAATTTTCATCTCTCTGTTGCAGATATTGACAGTGAGAGACTTTAAAAAAAGAGTGAACTGTCATAGACGTGCGTCAGAAGCAGCGATGGGTCATTACAGTCCTGGCAAAAGTGCATTGAGAATGTTGATAACTATGTATATAATTACAAAGATAAATAGTATCTTAAGATTGAAACCTATTTAGGGGATTTAGCAGAGAAACCAATGAACGAAAAAAGGGTCAGAAATTCAAATATGCAATAAATAAATATTGCCATAATCAATAAAAAAAAAGTTACCTTTGTACCTGTCTGGTTCATTTTTGTGTTTTAATGTAGTTTTAAATGCTCTTTTTTTAATCTCAAATATTCACTTTTTAACAAGCTGTTTAACGAACAATATGGCGACACGTTTGTTTCGCATGAAGAAGACTCTATGCCGCCATCTTGCTTGCAAAACTGCTTGTAAAAAAACGAATATTTGAGATTTGAAAAAGAGCATTTAAAACTACTTTAAAACATAAAATAATGAGCCAAGTAACTTTTATTGGTTAGGGTAACATTTACTTATTGTACATTTGATTTTTTCTATCAATCGTTTGTTGGCTTCTCATCTAACCCCCCCCCCCTATCTAGATAATAAAAAGCTCAATAGATAGAGTAATTAAACAAACAAAAATTGATTATGAAAATAAACATTGAATAAAATACGATATTTATTAATTTATCAAAAATTAGAACAAGAAATTACAATAAATTATTGAGCCTTGTATCATCTAAACAGGTTCCAATTTGAAGACAATATTTATCTTCATGTTTATAATTCATATATACAATTATGT
The DNA here is from genome assembly GCF_053919585.1 of Euprymna scolopes. Taxonomy (NCBI): domain Eukaryota; kingdom Metazoa; phylum Mollusca; class Cephalopoda; order Sepiida; family Sepiolidae; genus Euprymna; species Euprymna scolopes. The sequence goes on along the minus strand of NC_136502.1, from coordinate 15,506,574 downwards.
CATCAAAGAAAATATATTTAACAAAGCAAAATTTATCAAGATAAGAAAAGTTCAACAATATTAAGAGGAGCAAACAAATATATTAAATGAAAGATGAGGAATAAAAGCTATATATAATTTTATTATATCATCAGAACAATAAGGAAACAGAAAAGGGGAGAAAAAATTTTAATTTTACGCCATAACATTTCGAAGCTAAATGCTTCTCATCAGAGGAGAAGAAAAGCCAGAATTATGCAAAATGCAAATAAAGATTTAAAAAAAAACTGGCTTAATAACGTTTAGAAATGAAATAAGAATGAAGGAATAGGATATGGTAAGAAATAATAAGGAAATATTAAAAGTAGGGACAATATATAAGAGTAAATCGGAAGGATAGTATATATGTAGGTAAGAGGTGCTTTCAATAAGTTTCCAGACTTTTTTTGTCCAGGCATTTAAAATTGTCATGGATTCTTGAAAATTCAGTATGTTATTGCTATACATCTTATGAGATGACTGACCAATTTTTTATGATTTTAGATTGAAATAAACAGCTACAGCAGGAATTGTAATACACTCTACTAAAGCCTGATCGTCACAGCTGATGAATTTCAAAAATGTCGTCTGGACGTGATTGCACTTTAGAAGAATGATATGCAATAAAATTTTGTTTTAAACTTGGAAAAAAATGCCACAGAAACGTATGGAATGCTTCAGACTGCTTTTGGACCATCTTTCATGAATTGAGCATCAGTTTTTAAGTGGCATAATAGACTTAAGGAAGAGGGAGTCTGTGAGGGATGATGAGAGGTGTGGGAGGAGTAAGGAAGTCAGAACACTGGAGTTGATTGGCCAAATAAAAAAATTTCATGGATAAGGACTGTCGTGTGTCTATAGAAACAATAAGTGCATAGTTTGGTGTCAGTGTGGGAACTGTACACCCAGTTATTCACGAGGAACTGAAGGTGTGAAAGATTTGCACAAAGTTTGTCCCAAGGGTTCGCCATTCTTGTTACAGACTATTTGAGCAAAATGGGCATCAAGACAGTTCCTCACCCTCCCTATAGTCCAGACATTGCTCCCTTTGACTTTTGGTTGTTCCTTTAGCTCAAGGAAAACCTTAGAGATTGTCGTTATGAGACAATTGAGGAGATGAAAGAGGCTATGACAAAGCTCATTGACCCGCTCACATAAGAGGACTTCTATGAGGCCTTCTAGAAGTTATTGGAATGGTACAAGCGTATTGCAGCCGGAAGAGATTACTTCGAATGGAACTAGAGTTTCATGTGTGTACTATCAATAAAAGCGCCCATACGGAAAAAGTCTGGAAACTTATTGAAGGCACCTCGTAATAGTAAAAAAAAAAATATGGGCCGCCATGAAATAATGGGGATTATTAAAAAGCAAATAATAAAAGAAATAATAAAATAGGGAACATGGATAAGAAAATGGAAAGGAAGAAAAGACAGAAAAAGCAAATAAAGGATGTGGCAATACTTGCCCGAGTGTTTGGAGGTGTATGTTGAGCAAAAAAAAAAAAGAAAGAAAAGAAAAAAGCGGTCGATTTTTTTTAACTTTGACCCCTATTATGATCCCTTAACATTTATTGTTTGGGGCTCAAATCAAGTTATTAAGTTAGATCCATGTCGAAGGAACCTATATCTAAAATTTCAAGTGTTTAGACACAGAATTGGCGGAGGGCTTTGGTAGAGTTCTCAAAGATCAAATTGTTGAACTTTGACCCATTAAGAGCCAAATTTCTGGCCGAAAACGGATTTTCCCAAATCTCAGTACCCGGTACATCAAATTTCGAGTTGTAGACTGAAAATTGACAGAGTTATTGCGTAGGAAAATGTACACAAACACACACATAGACACGTTCACTTTTATAGATATATAGATATGTATTTCTTTATTCTTACTTGCTTTGATTTTTGATTCCTCATCTTTTATTTAATATATATATATATATTATATATTCGGCTTAGGGTTATTAGCTGGTTGGATGACCGCGTCCCTTTTCGAGACGAAGTAGGTTCATTTCACAGTCGGTTTTTGGCGCAGTTTGCTTGATTTGTGTTGGTTAATAGAAATTCTTGTGTGCGGGGCGTTTGATCAGTTGGTACAGTGCTTGCCTCGCATACAAGAGGCTCGGGTTTCGAATCCTGAGTTCGGATGTGTCTAACTGATGAGCCCAAATGAGGGCGAAACTCGAGTCTTGGACTTCTGGTTCGTTGATTGTCATGGCGCTTGTGGGCTGCGAAGTTGTTTGGCTGTGGAATTATATATAATATATATATATATATATATATATATATATATATATATACACACACTCCTATACATTTGAGGTTCTTTGTGTATTGATATTTATATTACAACCCTTTTTTCTATTTATTTAAAAAGAAAATACGACTGTGTTATATATGGGTCGCAAAATTGCATTCATCTGCAAAAGATCTAGCTAATTTGCATATTCTTTTAAACATTCATTTTAATTAATTCGCTATTAGTTTATTCGGTTTTCTTATGTAGTAATCATCTTTAGTTAACTATTGCGTGTAATTATATTCATGCAGATATTGTACATGATTTATACTTGCATAATATTTACATGAAAATGTTATAGTAAACACAAACCTCTTTCTATATATATTTATGTATGCGTATATATATTTGTTTAAAAAAGTTTGCGTAACAAACTCCTGTGTTAGTTTTTGGTCTACAGACATGAAACTTAATATATAGGGTATTCGAACCCATGCGAAACTTTATATGTAGGTTGAAGCCAGGGAAAATCGGCGAAAATGTGTCAAAATAAAAAAATGGAATTTGCCAGGTGGAGATCGAACGATAGCAGTTCGAATATGCATGCGTAACGTAATAGCTATCGGTTCATATTTTAATTTTTAGCCTTGCAACAAGCATGTCTTCCTAGGTCAAGCATTATGAAAAAAAGTAAATCGTAAACTAAACGGTTTGGTTTCGATTCTCGGTGGTGGCTCACAAATCTTGTTTCTTTCTGTTTAAAGCATTACTATATATTAAGTCTAATATAATTTAATAATAAATACGAAATCTGCATTAATCAAAATATCATATTTAAGCGTATTTTACGACCGGGCAATGCCGGGCGGCCTGCTAATTTTATATATATATATATATATATATATATATATATATATATATATATATATATGATAAAACGTCTATATTCCAAATTCCAAGATGTTGTCCATCTCATCGTTTATTTCTTTCAGCATGTTAAAATGTTACATTCTTGACGAATCCTAGCGAGGATGAAACGCGGAATATTCTGTGTAGCTTAATTGCCATATATATTTTTAGAAATTACTATATATATGAGAGAGAGGGGGAGAGAGAGAATAGACAGGTAAAGATAGAGGGGAAACGAACCAATATTAATATAGAGCGTTGAATAAGAAAAAGAAAAAATGTTAAAAAATAAATTTAATTTTCAGAATGAAAGAAATGGTGACTCGAACGAATTAGAAAACAAACAATAAATATATGAGTAAAAAAGGGGTTTAAGAAATGCTATAAATATGTTTTTTGAAAGCCAAATATTGATCCGTTTTTCTTTAATATTCTCTCAGTGTCTTCTCCAGTTTTTGCAATCTTCTGATATACATTTTGTTCTTTTTTTTTTATGTTTTTCTTCTGAAGATTATTTCTGGACGTCTTACCTGTATGCCAGAAATTCGTTATTTATTTACTTTGGATTTAGGAAACTGACAAAAAATAGAACTGTGCTAAAAAAATCATTTTTCATCTGAATATGTCTTCAGTTTTCTTTTTTATTGTTTGTAATTAACAGTGAATTGAAGAAAAGATTTGATAAGAAATTAGTTTTAGTGTTTTGTTTACTTTATTTCTTCTCCATTGTTCGTTATTGAAATACTTATAACAAATTTATTATGATAGTATCTTAAAGGTTATATATATATATATATATATATATATATATATATATATATATATATATATATATATATTCTCTGCTGATTCAGAAGGTATATGAGTAGTTCAAAGATATCAGTACAAATAAAGTAAATGCAATGTTCTAAGATCGATAGATATTGGACACGTTTGTAACCACGCAGATATTGAACACGTTTGTAACCACGTAGATATTGAACACGTTTGTAACCACGTAGATATTGAACACGTTTGTAACCACGTAGATATTGAACACGTTTGTAACCACGTAGATATTGAACACGTTTGTAACCACGCAGATATTGAACACGTTTGTAACCACGTAGATATTGAACACGTTTGTAATCACGCAGATATTGAACACGTTTGTAACCACGTAGATATTGAACACGTTTGTAACCACGTAGATATTGAACACGTTTGTAACCACGTAGATATTGAACACGTTTGTAACCACGCAGATATTGAACACGTTTGTAACCACGCAGATATTGAACACGTTTGTAACCACGCAGATATTGAACACGTTTGTAATCACGCAGATATTGAACACGTTTGTAACCACGTAGATATTGAACACGTTTGTAATGACGCAGATATTGAACACGTTTGTAACCACGCAGATATTGAACACGTTTGTAACCACGTAGATATTGAACACGTTTGTAATCACGCAGATATTGAACACGTTTGTAACCACGTAGATATTGAACACGTTTGTAACCACGTAGATATTGAACACGTTTGTAACCACGCAGATATTGAACACGTTTGTAACCACGCAGATATTGAACACGGTTGTAACCACGCAGATATTGAACACGTTTGTAACCACGCAGATATTGAACACGTTTGTAACCACGCAGATATTGAACACGTTTGTAACCACGCAGATATTGAACACGTTTGTAACCACGCAGATATTGAACACGTTTGTAACCACGCAGATATTGAACACGGTTGTAACCACGCAGATATTGAACACGTTTGTAACCACGCAGATATTGAACACGTTTGTAACCACGCAGATATTGAACACGTTTGTAACCACGCAGATATTGAACACGGTTGTAACCACGCAGATATTGAACACGTTTGTAACCACGCAGATATTGAACACGTTTGTAACCACGCAGATATTGAACACGTTTGTAACCACGCAGATATTGAACACGTTTGTAACCACGCAGATATTGAACACGTTTGTAACCACGCAGATATTGAACACGTTTGTAACCACGCAGATATTGAACACGTTTGTAACCACGCAGATATTGAACACGTTTGTAACCACGCAGATATTGAACACGTTTGTAACCACGCAGATATTGAACACGTTTGTAACCACGCAGATATTGGACACGTTTGTAGCCACGTAGATATTGAACACGTTTGTAACCACGCAGATATTGAACACGTTTGTAACCACGCAGACATTGAACACGTTTGTAATCACGCAGATATTGAACACGTTTATAACCACGCAGATATTGAACACGTTTATAACCACGCAGATATTGAACACGTTTATAACCACGCAGATATTGAACACGTTTGTAACCATGCAGATATTAAACACGTTTGTAACCACGCAGATTTTGGACACGTTTGTAACCACGTAGATATTGAACACGTTTGTAACCACGCAGATATTGAACACGTTTGTAACTACACAAATATTGAACACGTTGGTAACAACACAGATATTGGACACGTTTGTAAACACGCAGATATTGAACACGTTTGTAAACACGCAGATATTGAACACGTTTGTAAACACGCAGATATTGAACACGTTTGTAACCACGCAGATATTGAACATGTTTGTAATCACGCAGATATTCAACACGGTTGTAACCACGTAGATATTGAACACGTTTGTAACCACGTAGATATTGAACACGTTTGTAACCACGTAGATATTGAACACGTTTGTAACCACGTAGATATTGAACACGTTTTTAACCACGTCGATATTGAACAGGTTTGTAACCACGGAGATGTTGAACACGTTTGTAACCACACAGATATTGAACACGTTTGTAACCACGCAGATATTGAACACGTTTTAACTACACAGATGTTGAACACGTTCGTGACCACACAGAGACAGATGTTGAACACGTATGAACCACGAAACACGTTTTTTGACCACACAGAGATAAATATTGGACACGCTATTGATCACAGAGAGATATATAGATAAATATTGAAAACGTTTGTAAATTTCGAGAGATGTTAAGATATTTTACACAGACCACAGAAATGTATAATATTTAATACGTTTGTGATTACAGAGGAATAAATAGATATTGAACGCGTTTTTTGGACATAAATGGATTGATATATAAATATTGAACGAAAGGGAGTAGATGAACTAAATTTTGATAGATCTGTGGGGGGTGAGAGAGATAACAACTTTAAATAATTAGAAAACGAAAGAGTTCAAAAAAAGTTAGATAAACTCATGGGGGAGAGTGTGAAAAGAGGTGTGGAGAGAGAGAGAGAGAAGAATTCAGATGCGATAAATCGAGTGATAAATCGAAAAAAAAATTTTTTTTAGACGGACGGATGGAGATAGGATATAAAGAGAGATTGAAAACTGCTGATAGAAATGGGAGGGGAGAGAGTGATTTAATAAATGTAATTTGATACAACGGGAAGAGGAGGATTATATGAAAAAAGTACTTAATTTTTTGATTGTTTCTTTCGTTTTTAGGGGGTATTATTTTATTGTTTTTTTAACATGGATTTTTACTTAAAAAAGGTTTATATATATATATATATATATATATATATATATATATATATATATATATATATATATTATTCCTTATTGGAATTTTTTTTTATTTTTTAGATGAGCATTGTATGTTAATTTTATTTTATTTCGGACTACTAGTCTCATCTTATCTTTTTTATTTGGTGCACAACGTTTCGGCCAACTTCCTCTGGCCTTCGTCAGGTGGTAACCGCGACGGATAGGAACTTCGAATCTCCTAACTGCATTCTCAGCCATCACTGTCATCCGTAGTTGTTGTCGTCTCACCACATTTTTGACCAATTACCTCTGGCACGCTTTGGGTGGGATTGAAACCGCTATCTTCAGACAATGTTTATCTGGAACTGTAGAGATTCAACGTCTCTATCAACTGCGCCACGGGCCCCGAATATATATATAATGTAATTCTTGGTTCGTTCAAAATCGATAAAACCATATTTCTACATTACCAATTTATTTGAAATTTTCAGACAATCCATCTTTAGAGTCGAGGGATGTTTCTATGTTATTAAAATAAATTAACATCGTCAATTATAAAAATATTAAATAAAATAAAAATATTTTTCGTAAACTGATAGTGCGGACCTGTTTTGTTGGTAGAACTGAACTTCCGTTTCAATTCATTTCATACACCACGATTTGACGAGACGAATTAGATTTCATTTTCTGTTTACTCAATAAGCAAAAAAAAATTTTAAAAACATAATTCATTTGTTTATCTTCCAAATTTTTTAATTTAAATTTTTTTCCTTTATTATATCAGGCAAAAAAAAAAGTTGATCGCTTGCGTTTTGAGTTAAAGTATAAAAGTCGAAGTCGAAGTTGTTTTTTTGTTTTTGTTTTTTTAAAACAGTTGTTTCGATATAAGAAAATATGAACTTTTTATTATTAAAACTATAAATTATTCGGTGAAAGTACAGGTTTTTTCGAAGAAAATTTACGGATTGGTAACGTGCTTAAATAATATTTGGTGCTAATGCAGAGAGTGCTCCGCACTATTTTTTAAATCGTATTTCCACGTTTAATTAAAGTTTTATTATATGTTTTTTATTCAATGGTAAGGTTAAAGTACAGATGAGGTACAAAACACCCTCCCTCCCATGTTAAGAATGGCTTTTTAAATAATAACGTTATTATTTCAGCACGGATCACTCTCTGCATGAGTAATGTTTTGTGTTTTGCTTTTTTACCGTAGTTTTTTTTTTTTTTTTTTTTTGTTTTTTAAGAAAACCTTTTTTAACAAAATTGAAAGTACACTTTTTTCTTTTTTTTCTTTTTACAGAAGTTGTTTTTATATAAGAATATATGAATGCTTTTTCTTTATTAAAGAAATTGGGTACTCATGCACTTATTGATCCGTGCTGAAATAATAACGTTATTATTTAAAAAGCCATTCTTAACATGGTGAGGGGGAGGGTGTTTTGTACCTATTCTGTACTTTAACCTTACAATTGAATAAAAAAACGGTAATTTTTTAGATTAGGTCAACCTCTACAATTTTCTTTTAAATGACGACTTATAATGGTTTTCGACTATGCTGAATACGGAAATCGCATTGAAATTTTGCAGAAATAAGTAGTTATCGAGATATAAAAAGTTGTATAATGCATTGTAATTTCTCGGGGCTATCTTTCTGCGCGCGTGCACGCGCGTCATAAACAAATCTATTCGCGTAACAAAGATGGCCGCCAAAGAATACAGTACATAAAACAACTATTTATATCTCGATAACAACTTATTTCGGCAAAATTTCAATGCAATTTCCGTATTCTGCATGGTTAAAAACTTATAAAGTCGTCATTTAAAAGAAAATTGTAAAGGTGGACCAAATCTAAAACATACAAAAAAAGGCATATCATAAAACTTTAATTAAACTTAGAAATACGATTTAAAAAATAGCGCGGATCAGTAAGTGCATTAGCACCCATTAATCGATTAACGTGACCTTATTGCCAAATAAGCTCCGGCTACAATGTTGAACGCGCCGTTCACGTTGTTTTTTTGATTTTTGTTTTTTGGGGTTTTTTTTTCAAGTTAAATTCAACTTTTACAATATCTTTTTATTTTTTTTATAGTTTCACGATATCTTTTTTTAATAATAAATTGTTAGTTGAAAGCACAGAATAGTTACAAAACACCATCCCCTCTCTATGGTAAGAATGGCTGAAAAAAAAATAAAATAAGATATTAGGTACTCATGCAGAGAGTGATCAGTGCTGAAATAATAACGTTATTATTTAAAAAGCCATTCTTAATATGGGGAGGGGAGGGTGTTTTGTACCTATTCTGTACTTTAACCTTACAATTGAATAAAAAACATATCATAAAACTTTAATTAAACTTGGAAATACGATTTAAAAAATAGTGCGGATCAGTAAGTGCATTAGCACCAGAAATTATTAGGTGAAATATAGAAAGGTTTCTACCAAGAAAACCGTTATTTTTTCAGTCATTCTTACCAAGGGGAGGGGTGGTGTTTTGTCACTATTCTGTGCTTTCAACTAACAATTTATTAAAAAAACAAAAGGTAAATTTTCACATTAGGTCCACCTCCACAATTTTTAACATGGGTAGGTTGGGGATATTTATTCTGAAAGCCATTCTTAATATGGGGAGAATGGTGGTATTTATTCCAAAAGCCGTTTTTAACAGACGAAAGACAGGTAAAAGGTTAAAACATATGGTTAGGCATGGGTGTTGTTTATTCCGAAAGCCGTTCTTAATATTGGGAGTGTTTATTCATGGCCGCCAGTGAATTATAGTGCATAGTACAGGTCTTTATATCTCGAAAACTACTTGCCTCTGCAAATTTTAAATGAGATTTTCTTATTCAACATAGTCGAAAATTTTGGATGTGGACCTAATGTAAAAAAAAATACCCCCCCCAAAAAAAAAATATCCTGAAATTTAAATTTAAGCGCGGTACCAAAAATAAAATTAGACAGAAAAATACCCCCTTTGGGTTTGTACTTGCACAAAAACTTGAAAAAGTTATCAACAAAAACAAATATATAACAAGTAAATATTTTCAAAGGCAAGATAAGTTACTTTTCTACCTAATTGGATAATTTTTAGTGTTTTTATTCGGTTTGTACTACTGTACATATAGATTCGAAAAAGTTGTCAAAAAATAAATGTATAACAAATATTATCAAAGGCAAGATATGTTACTTTAATACCAAAATAAATAATTTTTAGTTTTTTTTTTTAATGTAAAATGTTTATTCGGCTCGAAAAACACAGCGTTTACTGCTATATTTGAAAATTACAAATGGCGGCAGACTCTCTGTTAAACGCATTAAGTTTGGGAAAATGAGTTAAAACTAAAAAACTATACAAAATACTGTTAAAAACCACCGAATACATGTCTGCCTATGTCACGGTAACATATATTGAGTAAGTTCCTGACAGTATTTTGTATAGTTTTTTAGCTTTAACTCATTTTCCCAAACTTAACGTGTTCAACATAGTCTGCTGCCATTTGTATTTTTCAAATATACCGATAAACACTAGATATTTTCGAACCGATTAAACATTTTACACTAAATAAAAACACTAAAATCTTATCCAGTTAGGTAGAAAAGTAACTTATCTTGTCTTTGATAACATTTATTTGTTATATTTATTTTTCGACAACTTTTTCGTTTCTGTGTTTATTAATACATACCCATTTTATTTACTGTAACATTTAGTCGACACTGTTGATGATGAAGTTTGGGAAAATGATTTAAAACTAAAAAACTATACATAATATGTTAGCCTATGTCACAATAACATAATCAGTGGGTGTCTGACACTCTTTTGTATAGTTTTTTAGTTTTTAACTGATTTTCCCAAACTTAACCCATTCAACAGAGTCCGCGACCATTCATCTTTTTCAAATACATTGATAAACACTGAGTTTTTCGAGCCGATTAAACATTTTACATAAAATAAAAATACTAAAAAATTATTCAGTTAGGTAGAAACGTAATTTACCTTACCTTTGCTTTCATTTATTCGTTTTTGAATAACTTTTTCGAATCTGTGTATAGTAACCCCCCACCCTCAGCCAAATATTAATTAAAAACTCACATTTTTTGAATACAATAAAAAAAAAAAAACTATTTAGCATTTCAACGTTTTAGCAACGTTCGGCTTAATCCACTGAATGTTGGTTGAGCCCAAGCCATGATTGACGGTAACTCCCGAGGATCCTGATCCAATTCTGCAAGAGTACCTTTTTTTTTTTTTCATTTTCGCCTCTTTTTTAAAACTTTTTGGAGTGGATTTCGGTACTAAGAATGTAAGAAACATGTATTTTCTCTTTTTATTAGAATTTCCCATTACACCAAATTGAGCCACAGCAACACGTGGCAGGGTACAGCTAGTATATATATATATATATATATATATATATATATATATATATATTTCAGAATAATTACTGAAATGAATTAGATTACAGATTAGTTAATCTAGTGGTTTCAAGTCTTACAAAATATTATTAGATGGTAATATTTTTATAGAAAACAATCCCAGCCAAATAAAATTGCTCAATATACTAGATAGAGCAAATAAAATCAGAGTTTATATATTTAAATTTCATTTAGAAAGATTTATTTTTCAAAATAAAAATTTGTTTGAAACAAAGAATACAATGTTGAAGATAATTTCCTTATAGAAGCACCTGCTGTATTGATACATATAATCTCAATAAATTATGTAACAAAAACACAATCATTTCATTTCTATTACACACCTATATTTTAATTTTAACAGACATATTCTTTCCAGAAAGAATATTAACTGCGTTCATATCTTTTTAAAATATATTAACGACTATATGACGTTATTAAAAATTAATTAACAACGCAAGCTGCCCTCCTTTTTTGAATTTACAACGTCTTTTTCCGTTTCTGAAATAGAACAGCGTCACATTTTACACATGAAAAATTTTAAAATATTTGTACTGGTGCTTTTGTTTTCTTAATCTCATTCATCCGGGGGAAGTCTCGAAGTAAAGACGAAACATTGATGAACACATAACTCGGTTTGTTCCTTTTTATTTCTCTCTCTCTCTCTCTCTCTCTCTCTCTCTCTCTCTCTCTCTCTCTCTCTCTCTCTCTCTCTCTCTCTCTCTCTTTATATATATATAAGAGAGAGAGAGGGGCGGGAAGATGGTATAATACATATAAACAAACAGAATGAAAAAGATGAATATACAGATGCTAATAGATATGAACAAATGACAAAAATGTGGTTCAGTCAAAACAATGGAATATTAAATCATTTTGATGAAAAACTTAATTTTATTTTCACAAAAGTTATTTATGGATAAAAAAAAAAAAGCTTATTTGTATTGTTTCTTTCTTTCAATTTTATTTTGCATACAATTTGCGATTGTCATATTTTTAGATTGTCACTCGACAAATTTCCGGCAGGTCATACATTTAATTGAAGTGCGTCATTCACAAGCGTTGGGGAAATTCTATAGATAGATATGAATAGATTATATGCATTAGTATAAAAATATACTTATGGCAAGTAAGCTCCATAGAAACGTCTGCGTTTCATTCACGAGGGAAATCATCAGGCTAAATGCCTTAATTTATATGCAGACACATGATGAAGATTATAGAAATAATATTTCAAATTGATGAAAACTGAAAAGCGAAAATTATTTATACATTCATCAATGTTTCGTTTCGATTTAAAAACTTCCGGGAGATGATTGATTTGAAAAATTTGACATATAAATACTTGAGTGTTATTTCTTCAAATCGTTCATTTAAAAAGTCTTGAAATAAAGACCAAACGTTGATGAATATATAAATAATTTTAGTCTTAACTTTTTCATTATATATATATATATATATATATATATATATATATATATATTTCAGATATTATTTTTACCTACAGACACTAGTGTTTCATCCTTATGCAATATTCAGTGTATGAAATGACAATTATTGCTGGTTAAAGGATTCGAACCTAGTTGCAAAGTCATCTTTGATTTTGCAGTCTAATATTCAACCTCTAGGTCATCATCAATTAACATGAAAAGGAGAATTTAAATTCTATATTATGTCAAATTGGTGGACATATACAGTAAGTTTAATCAAATAGTGTTCAACAACAGCATTTGTAACAGCGCATTACGCATAGATTGATGGCTTATCTATAATATAAAAGGGTGGTTGTATGTGTGTACGTTTGTATGTCCAGTTAAACAAATAAAAAAACAAGACAAAACGAATACACATGGAATCGATGTTTTCTTTATTAGCGTTGCCCTAGATGATATTCAATATTTAGGAAATAACATTAATTCTTATTAACCTTAAACTGGCTCGAATTCCGTCAAGAGTAGAGGGGCAAATTGTCTACTAACTAAAGGAAATGCTCTCTGATATTTTTTCATCAAAGAATTAATTCCCATAGGCTTACTCATTCCTTGAGGAATCTAAAAAAAAAAAGTGCATATGTGTGTGTATTTCCAGAGAGAGGAATGGGCTGGGTATAGAAGAAAGAGGAAGCAACAAAAAGTAGGTGGCAAACAGGGGAAGGAGAAGGGGAAAGACAGAGTGATATATATATATATATATATATATATATATATATATATATATATATATATATATATATATATATATATATATTTCACTTTTGCCCCTGGCAATACTGGTAGCATAACTAGATTATATATAAGACAGAAGAAGGGATGAACCGATGAAAAGATATACAGACTGGGATAAAGAAGAGAGGAGTTAGATATGAATATATATATATATATATATATATATATATATGCATAGAATTTTCGAGCAAAACTATTTATTTAATCCATGGGGTAGCATGGTCTCGTTCTGTCAGCCATGACTAGATAGAAGTTCAGAGTAATTCTCAATTGTATTTTGAATTTCGCCAGAGTTTAATTTACAACTAAATTAATCCACTATGATAAATAATCCTTGCAAATAATTCTAGCGCAAATTTTTGGAGCCTTAAACCAATTTTTGTTTTTAGGTGTACAATTTTACTATTAATCACGACACATCACTATTTATTACTACATAGTAAAGATAAATATACCTATATTCTTTTTTCACACATAGGAGTCGACACTTATCAAGGCCGGGGCCCACTCAGGATTATTGACTGTAAAGTAGTCAATGGGACAATATTGTAGTAATCATTAGTTATGGAAATTTGGTAAATTGGATTACTTAAAAAGACGGTTCATCAAGAATTTGTTTAGGTTGGACTTGAAGACTACCAAACTGTAGTCAACTGAAAAACAGGCAAATGGAAGATAATTCCACAGAGGTGCAGTTCTAAGAATAGACGTTTAGGTTTTGGCACAGATAAAATGTAGGGGAAATCATTGACAGTGGTTTCAGCCAGATGAGTGTTTTTCATGAAAGTTTGGCGAGAGGGGACCATAGATTGGAGCTCAGACGAGCTATGAAAATAATGATAAAGCAGAGACAGGTTCGCAACGTCTCTTCTGTGAGAAAGAGGTTGCATGGAAGAGAAAATGGCATCCCCTACTAGGCTACAAAGTCTATTTTGAACTCTGTCAAGGCAGTATGTCCTTTCTAGCAGCTTTTTCCTAGATGTGGCAACAGTATTTCATCTTTGGACGTACCTGGCTCTTATATAGGTAGAGAATTGCATCAGCAGTGAGATATCTACTGGATCGATAGAAGGATCCCACCATTTTTCCAACAACCTTGCAACAAATTTGATATACGTGTTCCATTTCAGATCAAGAGTAAAGGTCAAGCCCAGAAGCTTGTCAAAACATGGAGCCTCCCCAAGTCGCGAGTCATTCATTTCAATTGATGCCAGATATGAATTAGAGCGTTGGTGATGTAAAGATAGAAGCTTGGTTTTAGATGCATTAAAAATAACCAGCCACCTCTTTCCACATTGTACCACGTGCTCAAGATTAGAGGAGAGAGAATCAGAGAGAACTCGGTCATTTACTGCCTTTGATGTTTTGCCATAGATGGCAGTGTCGTCAGCATAAATGTCTATGAATAATCTTAGGATGTGATTTGGGGAATTATTGATGTAGATCAGGAAAAGAGTTGGGCTTAGGATGAACTCTGCAGGGATTCCAGCATTAATATTGTGAGCTTCTGATTTCTGCCCATCAACCACTACTCTTATGAACCTATCAGGGAGGAATAATTTAATAATTGAGAATATATTTTCAGCTATACAATAGCTGAAGATCTTGTGAAGTAAACCTTTATGCCAGACCCTATCAAAGGCCTTTGATATGTCAAGAGCAATTGCCTATTAACCTTAGTCTTGAAAAGACCAAGATTAAATATAGGGGGAGTAAATCATCAGGAAGAGAGTTCAATAAGCTTGCGGTTTTAGGAAAGAAGCTATTGGAATAAGAAGTTGTATTACAATGAGATATGAAAACGGTGAATTGATGAAGACCACTAGACAAACGAGCTGGAACAAAGGAAGCAGGTAATAAATCAGACAATTCTGAAGAACACATGCTATAATAGTATTTATAAAAAAAGACTGAGACTAGCAACATTATATTTGTTAATTTACTAAAACATCAACGTATGTGCTTACTGTCATTTTGCAACAAAATAGTATTAACTGCCATGATGGAAGATCTACAACCAACAAAAAAGTAAATTGTCTATGTCAGTTACTAGATTGAAATATAATTGGAAACTGCTCAAGTAATTCTAAAAAGAGAACAAATGGCTTACCAGAGTTTATCCGCAGCGAAAGATGTAAACAAGTCTAAGCAGATGACTTTTGAAAAAAAAAAATATTTGCCTTTATATTAACTAGCAAAAATATGCGGCCGGAAGAAACATATTTGAGCTAGTTTATATGATAAACGAACATATGCAACAATGCCTCCCCTATTCCAAAGGACGAGATGGGAAGTTAGCTTCTACCACACTGCCTCCCTTCCGGCAAATGATGAGGTAATGCCTGGGAAGATAGTATCATGAGGTGCATATATCAACCTGCCTCCCCTCCTCTAAAGGACGAGGTAATGCCTGGGAATATATTATCATTATGAACGAACATATACTACACTGCAGCCCCAAAGGATAAAGTAATGCCTGGGAATATAGTATCATGACAGATAAACATACACTACACTAGTATATGTACTAGTGTACATATACTAAAACGAATGAGATAATCACTGAGAAGATAATATTATAACCATTGAACAAATACTGCCCTATCCTATAAAATTTTTTTAAAAATGAGATAATACCTGGGAGGATGGCATTATTGAATTTAGTATTCAGTACCCAACTATTGGAACCCTTTATGCCAGTAAATGTCAAATTGATCCTTCAGGTATCATGACAACTAAACAGATACTACACTATCTCCATTCTGAATTAAGCATTGAAAGATAGTATGTTAGTCTGAAATAGAGTAAACAGAACATTAGGAGATAGCATAGTTTCGGTTTCAGATTAATAGTAGATAAAGCAAAGTTGCATATGTGTAAATTGAATATTTTCTAACAAGCAAAAAACAATATATTTAAATGTTGCATTTTGTGAAAAACATTTTTTTAAACTTTACTTCACTAATAACCATTTTTTGAGACTTTACTTCACTAATAACCGTTTATTGAGACTTTACTTCACTAATAACCGTTTATTGAGACTTTACTTCACTAATAACCGTTTTTTGAGACTTTACTTCACTAATAACCGTTTTTTGAGACTTTACTTCACTAATGTTATCAATAGTTTGTTAATGGCATTTTGTTTGTAAGTTCTGTTGCATAAAAATGGTCAAACTCGAACTTTCTTCTTTCATCCTTGCAAAAAAACTGAAATAATGGGCCAACTAATAGCGTGTTTTTTTTTAAACTTTACTTCACTAATAACTTATTAATAATAATAGAATTGCTTCACTGCGATCAGGAGAGTATGCTAATGATTGCCCAAGATCAAGGCTTGATGATCAATGATTTTAAGAAAATCAGAGGTCTCAGCAGTGATAACAAGTGCATGTTCTTTCACACAGAAGAGAGTGTGAACCTCTTAACACCAAGCTATAAAGGTTCTGCCAGGGGACAGCAAGCATACAATGCGACACAAGGGAGTGTGTAAATATCTCGACTCGACGATCTGTAAAAAGTTGAATATTGAATGCAGCAGCAAATCCTGGAAACATGTTTATCAGAAAGAACAGTTGAAAATAAGTTATACACCATCCCCTATGACGGTGAAATTCCTACAGCTATGTACCTAGAAAACGGAGTTATTAAACCTGACATAGTGATATGGGATAAGAAAGAGAAAGAAACAACCTTAGTAGAAGTTAGTGCCACCAATAATGCTTGGTTAAACAGAGCAGAGAAGGAAAAGAAAACGAAATACAAGGTTTTATGTATGACATGAAAAGAAACTGGAAACTTAGGAAAATCTCCATCATTCTATGAATTATAGGCGGAACCAGACTACCTGGCAAATATACCAGGTGAACCAAGTGCAAGAGAGATACAAACAATTATTTTTAAAAGGGTAATTAGAATCTTAAAAAGATCTCTTGGTTGGAATGTATGAGAGAAGGCAAATGTCTGGCATCTGACAGGATGCCCCATCCCAGTTAAAAGAAAATGATGAAATCATGGTACACCTCTGAAATATTTAACAGTTTTTAAATAAATAATTTGTAATAAGCGGGACCTGTGGAAATTCCACAGAAGACCCATTCATATGTAATATATTGATGTTGGCATTCTGTAGATATTCAATGTAAATGGAGACGCTCTGATATTATTGTAGCTCTTTTGTTAAAACTGCAAACGTATTTATCTAAAGTAGCGCGGACGCCCAGCATAGCCCGATCATAAAGTACGCTTAAATATGATATTTTAATTCTTGCAGATTTCGTAGATATTATTATAAAGTTAATGTTCTATCGATTTTTATCCTGTATATAATATTTTGATTGCAGAAATTCCCCTTTAGACAAAATTACGATAGGTTTTCAATAACAGATGCCACATACAAATTTATTATGTCTAAACTATTACCCACCATCTTATGTAACTTTTGAACGCTGTTAGACACATTTATTCGTTATAATAAAATTCTATCATTCTTCCTATAAACGGCATCATCATGATTACCAAGATCTATAGACAAAGTAGTTCGTATTTTTCCCTTTACCTGAAAAGTCCTCCTACTCTCCCAGTAATGACCGGATAAATATATAACCATTATAACTATATTGAGCTGACACCCTTATTAACTGAATTAAACACTCATACACATACAACTACCATTACACTTCACTATTCGAAAATAACGATTTCTCCTCACTTACATTCCGCCTATTCTCATTGGCTGGGACTATGAAATTCTATTATATTATTGGGTTATACACAATCATACAAAAAAACGAACATGTCAGCACTTTATCGATATGGCTGCTCAATTGCCAGGCATTGTTTTAAATCATTTATACTTTTTCCTCTACTTTACAGACTACTCTTTACAAAAATTAACCATGACATTTAGCTTAAAGTTACACAAACAAAGTAGTTGTAACTTTCATATAAAAAAGTTAGCGCAGCTACCTTTTTTTTTTTTTTTTTTACATAGGCATCACCACATTATCAAGGCCAAGAGGCCACTCAAGGATAAGGGTTAAAGAGTGTACAGTAGAAGTTGGTCAATATAGTAATCATTAGTAATGAAAATTTGGTAAAGTTGATAACTTATATGGAACGGCTCATCAAGAACTTATTTACGTTAGACTTGAAGACAACCATATTGTAGTCAGCCGGAAAGCAGGAAAACGGAAGACAATTCCACAGGCGTGCAGTTCTAAGAAAAAAGCTTTGTTCATGGAATCTACGTTTAGGTTTAGGCACAGATAAAGAGTCGGGGAATTATTGATAGTGTTTACAGCTAGACGAGTGTTTCTTGATGATGTTTGTCTTTGACTCCCTAAACAGCAAAATTTCTGGCCGCAAACGGATCACAAAGATTTTCCCAAATCTCAGTAACCTGTATATCAAATTTCGAGTCTGTAGACTTAAAATTGACAGAGTTATTGCGTAGGGAAATGTACACACACGTTCACTTTTATAGATATATAGATAGATAGATTAAACAAAAATATATATGTATACGTAAATATATATGGAAACAATTTTGTGTCTACTGTAAACTTTTTACGCAAATATTATGCAAGTATAAATCATGTACAATATCTGCATGAATATAATTACACGTAATAGTTAACTAAAGATGATCACCCATAAGAAAATCGAAAAAAATTAATAGAGAATTAATTAAAATGAATGTTTAAACGAATATGCAAATAAGCTAAATCTTTTGCTAGTGAATGCAATTCCACAATCCATAGATAACAAAGTTGTATTTTCTTTTTAAATAAATTGAAAAGAGGGGTTTTAATATGAATATCAATACACACAAAAGAAAAACGAATTTAAAACTTGAGTTCCTTCAGCTCTAATCAAAACCGAAAACAAAAATTTATGAGGAATTCTTGGTAACATTTATTACAACAAAGGGAAGTCCATAACAATTAAAATACACAGAAAGCATACATATATATATATATATATATATATATATATATATATATATATACACACACATACAGTGCCGGCAAAAAGAATGTCCGCACTTGTAATTTTTTTAACTGCAAATTTAAGCTAAATTTAATGTAACTGTTTAAAAAAAACTATACCTCATTTGATTCGCCTTTTATTCCTCTATAATTTTACCTGTTCATATTTGACTTTTAATTGAAATATTCTAGTGTTCACTTCAATTTAAAAAAAATAATTTCAAATTGAAGAGACAAAAAAAAGTCCGCAACAACAAATTCGCTTAAAACCAGCTTCAATTATCGCCCCTAAATCAGTTTAAAATATCCACCAAGAGACAACAAAGCATCTCTAATCGTAATTGTTGTTGTTCCAGATTATACAACGTAACATTTAGTCTATATGCGATGACTTTCTCTTAGTGATCGTCAGGACCTCATTAATCTCATTAAGCCTTTCTGGTTTATCCAATCGAGAAATCAGCTGCAGATTGAAATGTGATGAGAAAATGATACGAAAGACTGTCCAAAAGCACCAAAACACCGGCAGTGTTCGTGATGCCCCTAAATCTGGTCGTACTAGAGTTATTTCTAACAAAGAAGCCAATGCTATCAAGATCAGCAGCCTAAGAAACAGATTTGAAATGGCTCCCGAAATCCAACAACAGTATAATCTTGTTAAAAGTGCTCTCTTTCTACTGTCAAGAACAGATTAAAGGAATTTAAGTTGCAACGATATGTTTCAGGACGCATGCCAATGATTTCTGTAAAGAATAGAAAGCGCCGTCTGGACTTCATCAGATGGATGCAATGAAGATCATGACTCTTCATATTGGTCCAAAGTGTTTTTTAGCGACGAACGCAAGTTCAATAGGCTAGGCAGTGATGGTAGGCAGTATATCCATCGGAGGGAAGATGAAGAATTTAATTCTAGGTGCTCAGTTTCAATGCTGCAAGGTGGTGAAGGTTCAGTTTTGGTGTGGGGCATTATTAGGACCAATGGTCCAGAGCCTATAGTTTGCTTGCAAGGTCGAATTAATTCGACCAAGTACATTAATATGTTGACTGAGCATTTTCTACCTTAATTTGGTCGGAATTTGGATGATAATCCTATCTTCATGCAATATAATGCTCCCATTCACACAGCTGGCAATGTCAAGAGGTTCCTGGAAGAGCATGATATTCCGTGTTTGGATTGGCCTGCACAATCTCCAGACCTCAATCCTACTGAAAACGTATGGCATTACATCAAGCAACAGCAACGCAATGATAAAATTTCAAATTTGGAAGAACTTTGGACAAAATTTAAAGAAAAGTGGGATACCCTTTCCCCGGAGTATTGCTGCAGTCTAATTCAAGGAATTCCAAAAAGATTACAGGCTGTCAAATTTACAGAAGGGCTACGCTACTAAATATTAACTAGTTCATTGTGTTCCTGTTGTATTTGTGTTGCGTTAATGTCCTAAAGTTACATTTAAATAACAATTTTCCATTGTGCGGACTTTCTTTTTGCCTCCTCAATTTGAAGTTTGTTTTATTTTAAATAGACGTGAACACTAGAATATGTCAATTAAAAGTCAAATTTGAACAGGTAAAATTATAGAAGAATAAAAGACGAATCAAATGAGGTGTAGGTTGTTTAAATAGTTACATTAAATTTAGCTTAAATTTGCAGTTTTTTAAAAAATTGCAAGTGCGAACTTTCTTTTTGCCGACACTGTATGTGTATATATATATATATATATATATATATATATATATATATATATATATATATATATATGAGACAGACAGACAGACAGACAGATGAAAATTAGCAGACCGATTTAGATAGATATGAAAAAACAGATATAAAAATAAATGAATTTAAATGAGTATATGTACAGAGATTGAAATGAACATGATACGTCATAGAACTGTTTCAGATAATGTTTTTTTAAAAATAACCGAATGGAATCTGGGTTTTGTAAAAATGTAAACTAAAAGAAGAAAAAAAAACGAAATATTCTTTATTCAAAGATCCAGATTTTTTGAGAATATTTTATAACAGTTTACGCATTGTGTTAATGACTTCGACAATAATTGCCGTAAAATGTCTGTACCGTTTATTGCTTTTATATTCTTGTAGTGCTATTCATCTGAACGTTATAAGCACTTGGTTCTATTTAAATATATAAATATCCAATGCTTTTCTTTCTGAACTTCATTTCTTATGTTTTTATTGTTTTTTGTTTTTGTTTTTTTTGTTTTTTGTTTTTGTTTTTTACTGAATAACATTGTTCCAATCCAGAGTGCCCTTTTTGGGGAGCTGAATTTTCCCCACATTAAAAACCGACATTGTATCTAACTCTGCACTCGTCGGGAAGCAAATAAATTGGAACATTTAAGTCACCTTGAAGTAATGATCATAACAGCTATCAAGTTTTTTGTAGTTGCTTTATCTTACGAGACATATCAACCCTTTTCAGGTTATTTAATGCAGAATCCAGTAATTTTGGAAACAGCATTTATGCTTCAAGTTCTTTATATCTTCAAAAAAGCCACTTAAGGATAAAAATTAATTTAAATTTTCAGTTGGATGGTGAAACAACGCCATGAAAGGATTGACAAAGATATTTGTTGTATGGAAAGCATTCCTACGATAACGTGATCCACAGGTAAGTTCTTGAAAAGTGACTCTCTGTATGTCAGTTTTGTTTTGCAATCTACCTACCATATCTAATACTATCAGGGAGAGACACCTACGATTTGCCGATCACTGTCTGAGGAGCAAACATGAATTGGTATGTGATGTAATGTATTGCTATGGACTCCACGACATGGACGCGCAAGCAAAGGACGACCTAGATCCACGTACATCCAACAAATAGCACACGACGCCAACTGTGAACCTGAAGATCTTAGGCAGCTGATGGAAGACAGGAAACTCTAGAGAGGAAGAGTCACATTGAACCGGGTCAGGCGCCTATCCTGATGATGGTGATAATGTTTTTTGTTTTTTTAAGGTACACAAAGGGTGTGACCACATTTAGTATTCGCATCATTTAAAAGAATTTCATTATAACATTTTTTTTCTTTTGTTCTTTCTAAATTTTACTTCTGAAATAATACGCGTGTATGTGTACGAGTATTTAGGATTTTTTATTATTTGCGCTGGAGGTGACGGTAGCTAGGTGGTTAAAAAAAAGGTTTTCTTTGGAAACGGATATGCGAAATTCTGATTGCAGTAGAAGCTTGCACGCGCATACACAATCCACTAGCAACTTCCAATTTAAACCATATGGCGAATTGTCGCCCTTAGTTAGTTGCACAGTTGTTATAACCACTGCTAATACTTATGTGGCACGACAAACTTCAAAAACGAAATCCTAAACTCGATCTTTTTCAAACATGGGTGTTTAAGCTCAGGTTATTCTAATCGATGCTTTGGGTATCTAGCCACTATTGTCACCAAATGCCTTCTCCTGGGTCAAAAGATTCGTAATTGTACAAGCTAATGGAATTAACAATTAAATCAGGTTTTACATTCGAACATTTACAAACTGTACACTACTATTCATAAGATAAAATTTTGTATCCCTGTACTGTTGTTCAAGTATTTTAATGGAAAGTGCTATGACAAACTTCGAGCCTTTGTACTACCTCGACGTAAATATCACCAGCTAACCTGACAAGCAACAAAATCACATCCCTAGACTTTAGAGATCCTTAAATGCGAGAAACATTTCTACTCAAATAGTCTCCCCTCCCTCAATGCTAGACTTTGAAATTCCCTGCCTGTATTAATGTGTGTGTGTGTGTGTGTGTGTGTGTGTGTGTGTGTGTGTGTGCCTGTATTAATATATGTGTGTGTGTGTGTGTAACAACACTAACCCTATTTGGGTTTAACCAGCTTCCTCTGAAGGAGGAAATTCCATGGGAGTATAGAATTCACAAACGGTCCCAATCGCATGTATATCCCCATTAGGGGAGATGACGACGTTAGGTTTTTGCAACTCTTGCAGGGAGGTGTCAATATCCGGTCGATGTGCACTCTTTGTCCAACCTCCAAAGGGTGTTTATTCCGAAAGCCGTTCTTAACATAGGGAGGGTGTTTATTCTGAAAGGTATTTTCTTATTTTCAACCTCCCCATAATCAACTTATCAACTAATCAAGTCTTCGGGTGTCCCCCAGTGCACTTTCACCCAATTTCCTCCTACATACAGCGCCTGGAATTCCCAAATTGGTCGCCCATTTTAATAATGACCAGGTTCAACGTTGCTTAACTTTAGTGATTTGACGGGAACCGCTGTGCCAACATGATTATGTCGTCTGTACTGAAATGCAGAAGTTTAAATTTAATGTGAACAGACATCTTGCTGCTCAACTCCCTATATAGTATCGCTTCAAATTTTGTCCCAAATAGAAACCCGTTACACCCAAGTGACACTGTGCCTTGTTTGGGATGAAAAAGCAGTTTAAAAAAAAAAAGATCAGTGTGCCAAAATATACAGAAAAAAAACGACGCACGAAAAAGAAAAAGCTGTTTACATAAAATCCAGGAACATGAGTCCATAAAGTTTTGTTGACTTGAAAATGGATTAACTGAGAGCGAATATATGCTCTGATTAAAACAGTAACATACACGTAGTTCAGTCTATGAGTACACATTTAAAAAAAAAGAAACCAGCACAACAAAAACAAATTAATAAATCTTTAATTTTTTTTGTTGCATTAAATAATCATAAAAAAACTGATCTGCTGTAAAACGTACAAATTAAACCTTTGTTTGTTGTTGCATGGTTACCAAATGTTGTCCGGGAACATGGACAATAAAATAGAAGATTTAAAATGTGTGTGCAACATGTTTCGTTTAAAACTTTTCTCTCTTTCTCTCTTCACCTTTCTCTGTTCCCTTCTCTATCTTTATCTCCTCTCCAACCAAAGAGAACCTTTCTTGCTCCAACTGAGGACAAAAGAGATGCTATACTTTTATCCTAGCCCCCCCCCCCCCCCCAAGAAATTGTATTTTAGTTCGAGTTATCAATGGTCAATGGGGGAAAAATGCTTTAAATGTGGAGTCCTACCCCTGACTAATTTTGTACTTGGTCACACCCCCTCCAAAAAATAAATATTACAAAAAAAAAAAAAAAAAAAAAGATAATGATGATAAAGATTATCAGCTTTGTGGATGCGCCTTATGTAGATTTTAACTTTTAGATGTTGGCCACACACAAATATAAACTGCTCTTCAGACTGAGTTGTTTTTAAATTTTTTTTTTTTTCATTAGTCCGATTGCCCCTTTAATTACTGGAATGATAGAAAGCTTCCTAAGATAACCAAATGAAAGATAGATACATACAGTTGCACTTCAGGGGACGGTTAAAATATTAGAAAGAACTCTAAGTTGGAATGTATGAAGTAGCGGGTGAATGTCTTGCATCCGGCAAGATGCCCCATCCCTAACTAGAACAAAAATAAAAAAATAAAATAAAATAAAAACGAGGAGCCCTTGAGATTATTTCTTCGTCCGTTTTACCATATTTTTTTTTTTTTTTTTTTGTCTTTTTTAATCTTTTCTAATTAATGGAATGGTAGAGACCTTCCGAAGATAACTGAATGCAAAAGAGATTCAAGCAATTGCAGGGAGCGATTAGAATCTTTTTAAGCAAAAATCGCTTAGTTGGAATGTATGAGATAGTTGGTGAATATTTGGCATCCGGTAGGTTGCCCCATCCTCGACCAGAACAAATGATAAGAACATCGAAAAAAAAAAAACTTGAAATTATTTCTTTGTCCGTTTCACTATTTGTTTAAGTTTTTTTGTTTTTGTTTGCGTTTTTTAATTTTATATTTTTCTCCACTTTTTTTTAATATTTCGTTTTCTTTCTTCCTATTTTATTTTTTTCGGAAAAAAAAACGTTAAAAAAATGTGAGTGTCAAACGAAGAAGACAGCAACCAAATTTACTTTCAGTTTCTGTTAATAGTTTTTGTCTGCCATTATGAAACAACGACGACGTCCGATTCCATTTTTGGTTCCAGTACAAAGAAATTCATTGCAGACAAATTTCTTCTTTTTAGTCATCTATTTTTGTAAACTTTTCACCGACTCTCAAGAAATACCATTAATAGAATTAATGCAACCTCCTATATAATAATTCAATATGTCCATCCACAGAGACATAAATATTAATTTATGCATAAATCCATAGATTTAAATTTCTTCTGATTAAACAAAATGGAAAACTTTTTATGTTGTCTTTTTTTTACGTTTTTTTTTAATTTTTTGGATGGCGATTGATTATTTGGATCATTCAGATTCTTCAAACTAATGTTCTCATCTTGAGTGTCACTTTCACAACTTTCCAGCCGATGTAAGTTTCGGCCTTCTTCAGGTGTATTGTGCCGAACTAGAAAATCTCTCTCTGAAACTCAGGAATCAGCACGGAATTTCAAACAGAACTCTTTATTTAGTCTACGGGGGTAGCATGCTCTCGTTCTGTCAACCATGACTGAATAGCTGTCCAAATGTAACGTTACACACGTTTACACATACGTTAACATGTAGACATTTCAAGACCCAACACGTAGCAGTACTACGTCGCAAGAAACAGAAAACAAGTAATAATTCAACTCATTTTTTCATGTTGTAACAACAGCAATTATTTCCGGGTACTTTCCCGAATAAAACGGGATCATGCTTCATATCTCTGGTTTGTCCGCTAGAACGTCTCAAGCGTGCTCTCTCTTCTTTTTATATTTTTTTTCTTTTTTCTTACCGTGACGTCATTTCGCACACAACTCAGTATTTGCACATACGTGCGTCCACATCTGCTACACTCAATAATTCACGATTGTATTTTGAGTATCGCCCGTATTGATGATTGAACCTTCAATTTCAAGAAGAGTGTAATTTTGCAACAGAATTTTACCAAATACCTTATCTACTATGCCACGGGTTCCTGTTGCTGTGAGGAGGTGAGAATATATGATTAACATGATCGATAATGTAGTTGAGGATGAAATTGGTTTTGCAGAGTTCAAATCCTATTGGATCTAGCGTTGTTGATTTTATTTTCGTAGGAGAGATGCTAATGGATCGCCACTTATCAAGGACCGAAAGCCATTCAAGAATATGACAACGCGAGACGATGAACAGTTAGACGATGAACAATTTTTTTTTTTTTACTCATGTTCACCCCTTACAAAGCATATTGCCACTTGAACGTAAGGGGTTACTATTTGGGGCCATGTCTAGAAAAGATTAACAAGATATTTGTTTATGTTACATTTAAACTTCTGCATATCAGTACAGCCAGGGAAGCAGGCAGCAAGAAGGGAATTCCAAAGTCTAGCTGTTTGAGGGAAGAAACTATTAGAATAGAAAGCTTTCTGGCATTTAGGAACATCAACAGTGAAGGGGTGAGATATTATTGCTAAGCAGGTTTGTCAGGGATATGTACGTCAAGGGGGGTACAAGTGAAACAAGTTCATCAGAACACATTTCATTAAAATATTTGTAAAACAGGCACAGTGATGCAACATTGCGGTGATGGGACAGGGGTTGGAGCTTAGTTGATAAAGTGGGACCGATTAGATTGACAACTCTTTATATGACTAGAGGATTGAAAAGGATGGACGGAAAAAGCAAAATCTGAGAATTTAAGAAAACAACTCAACAAATTCGTATTATTTGGATTCATCAGACTACTGTTCTCATCTTGAGTGTGATTTTCACAACATTTCGGTCGATGTGATCTCCGACCTTCTTTGGATGTATTTTATCGAACTCAGGAATGTTTCTGTTGACCTATGGAATTTGGATGGGATTTCAAATGGAATCATTTATTTACTGCATGGGGGTAGCATGCTCTCGTTCCATCAGCCATGACTGGATAGAGGTCATAAGTAATTCACAATTGTATTTTTTGATCACCCACACGGAGAATTGAACCTTCAATCTTCAGGAGAAGATCACTTTTACAACTGATTTTTTCAAGTACTCTAACCACTGTGCCACGTGCCCTCGCGGACGATAATATAGAATAACCAATCCTTATCTCAAAAATTCAGAAACGTACGCTCAACAAATATTTATTAACATTGGACCATGTTGTAGTTAAATGGGAAGCCATCCTATGGCATTGTGTTCTGCAGATAGAGAGTTCTAGGAAAGAAACTTTGTTCATGGAAGTTCCGTTTGGGTTTTAAGTACACAGAGGGAGAAATAAAAAAATTTTGCTATGGTTGTATCTAGGCGAGTTCTTGCTATGAGTATTTTACAGTGGGGAGAAGAGACTAAAGATTGGAGCTCAGTCGTGCACCTGATATGAAAATAATAAAGTAGAAAAAGACTAGTAATTTCTCTCCGGTAAGAAATGAGCTGTAGGAAAGGCAAGAGATCGTCATCCACTAGATTGCGAAGTTAATTTTGTTAATAAAACTAGAAATAGTGGGAGCATTGAAGATGAAGGCAACGAAATGCATTACTGAATCAATAAAAACAGTTTCCACATGGATCTGGTTCAAAATATCTGATTCATGGAACAGGGTAGATAGGTATCAAATACGTCAGTTGATATATGTTAGGGACAATCATTGTAATCTGGTGTAATTTGTTCATTGATGCAGGTGTCTTGTGTGTATTGCTTCCTTATGAAGCCTGTTTCTATCATAGTTATAATAAATTTTCCGGAATGGGGACATAGGATAGATAATAAATTAAACACAGCATTCGTGCAGTCTAAACTAGGAATAATAAATGCCATTAAAGAAAAGTGAAGATGTTGCGCCATTACGCCCCTAACTTATGTCTACTGATGACACTGCCAACGTCAGAAGATAACTTTATCATGTTGTATAACATCAACTGAGAATAGTTATGCACCAATTGAATAGTAAGCGCTAACAGTCATTTATGTTCTTCACGAAATTTGCTACAATATTCTTGGATACGCTACTATTTTCCTTGTCGCTACAGATCGTCAACCACTTTTACAAGGCTATGTGGTAAATTGTGTTAAAATGATCGCCAGATCCGTTGCCATTGTCATTGGTAAAATTCTATCCAAATGATACTCCACTATTGTAAAGGAATCAAATACATCCTAAGATGGAGTACTATTTCCACGTCTGGGGAGGAGCTGCTAAGAGTACACTTTCCTAACTTGACAGGATTCAGAACCGACTTTGAAATCTAGTGGGCGAAGTCCTTTCCTCCACTCTACATTTCTTTTTTCAAAGAGATGTAACGAGTGTATCTTTGCTCTAACATTATTTTCATTGCAGGTGTTTGACTGAACTTCTATCTACGCCCCCCCCCCTCCTCTGTAGAACATTCGCAGTAGACACTTGTTTAGCTACAACAACTAACAACAATGTTCTCTTATTATCTATCTGTGCCTTAATCTAAACAAATTCCACGAGAAAAGTTTCTTTCCTCTAACTTTCTGTCTGTGGAACACAATATCGTGTAGCTGCTTCCCAGCTTACTACAACATGGTTGTTTTTAAGTTTACAACGTGAAGTTTCTGTTGAGCCGTTCTCTTAAATAAACAAGCACTACCCAAGCACTACCACCATTACTAATTAACACAATCTTCTCTCACTAGCCAACTGATATTTATTAACTCTTATCCTTGAGTTGCCTTCAAGCCTTGAAAATCGATGACCCCCCCCCCCATCCTAGTAAAAGAAATGAAGCTGATATTCAGTTCTATAGAGCAGGAGAGCGAGTAGCCTAATAAATGTGGCTAAAATTTAAAATTTAGATAAATTTCCCAACGCAGGGGTGGGGAGACACGTGTGTGTCTGTGTGTGTGGGGGGGGTACTTTTCTTCCCAGACAACTCGAATCTAGTTAAACTATGAAAGTCAAAACTAAGAGAAAGACAATGAGTGAGGTGGAGGGGGTGGGGAGACAAGAAGTCATTCTTTGATGAAATAAAAATCATTCAAATTCATTCAAATCTTAATCTTCACGGAAAAATTTACTATTTTCGGTTTTCAGAGAGAACTTTTATCAGTGGGAAAAGAAAGGCAAACAAAACAGAAAGATGAAGAGAAAAGAACAAGAAAGAAAATAAAGCAAGCGATGAAGATAGAGAAAACGCAGTCAAATGGTGAGGAAAAAAAGTAAGGCTCTTGTAATCTGGTAGTAAATCAGATTTTTCTTATTGAACAAAAGTGTATTTCAATCAAAAATCGGAAAAGTCACATCCATGAAAGGCTATAATAATTTAAGCGTCAATCAGCTTTTTTGGTTTAATGAAAAAGTGAAGAACTTGCGTCCATGATAGAATTATTATTTTTTCAGGAAGTAATCAGATCTCTAGATAGGTATCACTATGTCAATTGATGTATGTTAGGGACAACCATTGTAATCTGTTTTAATTTGTTCATTGATGTAAGGGACAGCCATTGTAATCTGTTTTAATTTGTTTATTAATGTATGTTAGGGACAACCATTGTAATCTGTTTTAATTTGTTCATTGATGTAAGGGACAGCCATTGTAATCTGTTTTAATTTGTTTATTAATGTATGTTAGGGACAGCCATTGTAATCTGTTTTAATTTGTTCATGGATGTATGTTAGGGACAACCATTGTAATCTGTTTTAATTTGTTCACGGATGTATGTTAGGGACAACCATTGTAATCTGTTGTAATTTGTTCATTGATGTATGTTAGGGACAACCATTGTAATCTGTTTTAATTTGTTTATTAATGTATGTTAGGGACAACCATTGTAATCTGTTGTAATTTGTTCATTAATGTATGTTAGGGACAACCATTGTAATCTGTTGTAATTTGTTCATTGATGTATGTTAGGGACAGCCATTGTAATCTGTTGTAATTTGTTCGTTGATCTATGTTAGGGACAACCATTGTAATCTGTTGTAATTTGTTCATTGATGTATGTTAGGGTCAACCATTGTAATCTGTTGTAATTTGTTCATTGATGTATGTTAGGGACAACCATTGAAATCTGTTGTAATTTGTTTATTAATGTATGTTAGGGACAACCATTGAAATCTGTTGTAATTTGTTTATTAATGTATGTTAGGAACAATCATTGTAATCTGTTGTAATTTGTTCATTGATGTATGTTAGGGACAACCATTGTAATATGTTGTAATTTGTTCATTAATGTATGTTAGGGTCAACCATTGTAATCTGTTGTAATTTGTTCATTGATGTATGTTAGGGACAACCATTGAAATCTGTTGTAATTTGTTTATTAATGTATGTTAGGAACAATCATTGTAATCTGTTGTAATTTGTTTATTAATGTATGTTAGGGTCAACCATTGTAATCTGTTGTAATTTGTTCATTGATGTGTATTTATGAATGAATATGTATCTTATTTGTATTGTTTCCTTATGAAACCTGTTTCTATCATAGCTATGTATGATAAATTCTTTGGAATGCGGATATAAGGCGGGTGTAGTTTTCTCATGTTTTCTTTGTCGTTCTTTAACGTCCATAACGAACTGAACAGTCTACAACGTGTTGGGTCCATACATAACGTCTTTTAACTAACGATAATCGCACAAACATATAAAATTATATCAACTTCTAAAAATTATGGAAATTCTGCTGAAAAAAAAATTAAAATTAAATACTGGAATCGTGACACAATTTTATACGGTGAGCTCTTACAAAAGCTTTGAAAATTATTGGCATTTTACCAGGCATGGTTAATTCTTTCCTTGCACAGACGGACCAACAATAATATGTAAACGAACACATATTGCTCTTTCCTTGCACGGACGGAACACTCTCAAAAATGTAAACACCGCATTGGTTTGTGAATGTAAATATGCACAAAATACTTACACGCCATTATCCCCACCCCAACCAAAAAATACCGATAATAAAAAAAAAAATAATAATAATAATTTACGAGTCCCATTATTTAATTTTCGATTTTTGAGCGATTATCGACTCTTTCAGGATGCTATATTTGTTTTGTTTGTTTACATTTACTATTCCTGTGGAAGATTTGATTTAATTTTATATTTTCAACAATTACTTTGGCTTCAAGGCTGTTACTTATGTCCACACTTTCTTTTTCGAATTCAATAAACGCTTACAAATAAGTTAAAACGACAAACTAATATGCAGGTAGGTTTTAAAGTGAATTTCATTGGCTATGAAAACATTTGTTATATATTTGTTTGTTTTTTTTTACCACTTTTGCTTTCTATGGAGTGTTTTATTTAATTTAATTTTTCTGGCCGATTATCGAGACTGCACAGACATTAATTTTGTTTGATTGTTTGTTTTTTTGTTTGTTTTTTCTTATACATGAATGTTACCATGATGGAATTATTGCGGTATTATTTAGAAAACCCATTCTTTACATGCATAAGTTAGGGTGGGTTTTTTTGTTTGTTTGTTTGTTTGTTTTTGTTCTAAGTTAAAAAAAATTGACGTAAAACTGGAATTTACTTTAATGCTATTGGTGGAAGAGTTGAAAAGAATAGGAAGACTTGAACAACAAACGGAAACAGTCAGGACTGCTACCACTGATTTCGATCACTTTAAAGAGTTAATATACAGTGAGAATCCCTAACTTCGAAAATTTCTGTTTTTACTTTCTATTATTATTCTAATGGATCAGTTTTTTTGTTTTTTTTAATTCATACTGATTTACGTATTCCCTTAATTGCTTTTTTTATTTTATTTTTTTGAAACCCAACCGCCTATATATATATATATATATATATATATATATATATATATAAGAAAGTAAAAATCTATTCAATATTTTTACTTTCTTTCATTCGCTCCCCTTTTTCTTCGTTCATACTCTCTCTCTCTCTCTCTCTCTCTCTCTCTCTCTCTCTCTCTCTCTCTCTCTCTCTCTCTCTCTCTCTCTCTCTCTCTCTCTATTTCTCTCTTCCTTTCGTCCTTTCTTTTTATTTCTTCCTTTTTTGTCTTCCATTCTCTTTCTTTTCTGAAAAAGAAAAGAGAATAAAAGAGGAAAATGCGAACAATTCAGCATCTCACAAACTAACCAACATCACAAAATCAAAAGACGATAATGTTATCAGTTCAGAATCAAATTTTGCTCAAGTTTTTGCTCCTATTAGTCGGAGCACATTGCATCGCTCACAAGACAATTTCGTTTCGTGCTTTTAGCCCAAATTGCATTTTCCGTCTGTCCTACTTTCTCTGTGCTATCATTATTAGAAACTTTAGAAAATGAACAACTAATTTATTTATAAGATTTCGCATGGCGAGTTTGAAAAAGGAAAGAACTTATTTAATTTTTCAATTTTTCTTTTTCGTCTTAAAATCATTGGTAAAATTGCTCGATACTAAATTGCAGATTGAGGTTTAGAACTGATAACAATAAAGACTACAATTTTTTGCTGGGTGAGATCTGACACTCGATTTTGACATGTGACCTTTAAATCCACAATCATCATCATCATATTCAATTCAATGTCTGTTTTACATGCCGGTGTGTGTTGGATTGTTTTTAGAAATCAGCTTCCTAACTAACCTATCTCTAACCAAATCTTTATGTTTCCCTTTTTCTCTCAAATCCATCTTCATCACTTGCTACCAACTGACCCTGCTACCTCAACTGTTCTACATCTATTAACTCAAGCCCTCTCATCCATTCTTTCAACGTGACCAAACCAAGAAAGTCTCCTGTTCTGCACACATCTTCCTATACTGTCTAGATGCTCATTTTCCTTTGAAATCACCAGATCCAAGCCTGTGTTTAAGATTCATATAACACAACTACCGCATTATTCTCATGTCATTTCTTTCCATGCAACACATACCTTCAACTCTCACTGGCCAAATTTCATTCCCATACATTATCACACTGCATAAACATTCTTTATACTCTTCCTAGTTTTTCGTGGAACCAAAATTTTTAACTACAAGATATTCTCGTTTTTGTCTGAAAATATACTACATCTAACAAATGTGTGATATTTATTCATATTGTGATATGTGCGAAATATGGCAATCCGTAATAAAATATCAAACAAAATCTTATGGGTGTACGTACTTATCTGTGAAAAATATAAGTACACACTAAAAAATTACAAAATAATAAGTGATTAGAATTTTAATTTTAAAAAAATAATTAATTTCCTATCGGAGTCAATAAATTTGAATATATATACAAATCTAAGAAAATTTGGGCATATTTCATTGTTTCAAAATATTGGTTCTTTTTTTACTAATTGTCAAAAAATTTTAATCATAGAATAGTATTATAATCTTCAAATTTTAATCATAGAATAGTATTATAATCTTCAAATTTTAATCATAGAATAGTATTATAATCTTCAAATTTTAATCATAGAATAGTATTATAATCTTCAAAGAGGCTGCAAATTCTCATGTAGTTGCATCTCCTAGAACCAAAGATATGAGCATTTCAATAGTCAATTTGGCTACCAGTATAGATATATCCATATACTGATATAAAATTCCCAAAAAGGTGGTATAAGTTGCAAATCTCAGCAGCTATTGATCAGAATTTAACAAATGAAGGCTCGTTGGAAAGGTAATAACCTGAATTGTGTAGTGGGCTATGTGACATTTGCTCTTAAGGTCATACATCAAGGGAAAAATCCATCATCGAGAGCCTATTTTGGGCACTTTTTTTGCAGCCATTAAATGTTTCAATCATAGTCATTTGTTTACTAGCTTTTTATATGAATTACAAAATATCTTATATTTCCCCAAAACCTCTGACCTTGATGAAGAGGAGACTAAAACTTGCTGCTATGGTTTCAAATGATCTGAAATAACAGCAGGGGGAGACTTGATTCCAAATATTTCTCATATGTTATATCTCCCTTCTTTGGTTTTCATACATAAAGTAAATTTCACAGTGTATAAGGATTATTTGATACTGGAGATATTCATAATCGTACCCTATTTCCAAAAGAGGGAAGACAACATATCAGATCAGTCCAAGCTAAGAATGTAATCGTGGGGTAAAAATCCAGAGAATATCCAAGTTTATGTAATAGTGCTCAATAATAAATAGATCTATTTATATTAATAGTTATTCATGCAGACATGTACAAGCTTTGCTAAACGTACATGATAATATTTCGGTATGTAGTTTTCAATAACCAAGATCACATCAGGCGAAAAACAATATAAACACCGAAATGAAAAGGCAGACTTTTTGCCTGATGAGATCTTAGTTATAAATAACTACAGATCGAAACATTGTTATGTTAGTGTGTTGAAACTTGTAAATGTCTGTATATATATATATATATATATATATATATATGTATATATATATAATAAAAATTACAATTAAATTTATTATAAATATTAAAGAATTAATATTTATAAAGTAATCTCAACCAGATGTAAAAGCTCGATAAGACCAAATAGTAAAGCAGAGGGAATATAGCTAAGAAAAAGGTGATCAATCACCTTTTTCTTCACTATATTCCCTCTGCTTCACTTTTTGTTATAAAGTAAGATCTTTGACTTATTTCCAGTTTCATCAAACACTTTTGTATGCAAAATCCGATCCCGCATTTTGCTAAATCCTACCCTCTGATGAGAAGGAAAGTATTTCCTTGAAACTTCGCGGATTAAGGACTATCCACTTATTAAATGTTTCCTTTTCAGATTAAATATGTTTTTAACTCTATTTCAAATTTATATATATATATATATATATATATATATATATATATATATATATGATGAATGATAAAAATATATATGAATGAATGAATGACAAAAGTCTATATTCTAAAGTTCATGATGTTGACTATCTTGCAATTTATTCCTTTAATTCAGTTGACATTTACAATTCTTGGCAGTATCTATTTCATAGCACAAAATCAATAACTTAATTATTATATCAATCAGCGAATCTATTTTGCCCTTAACTCATCAGAAGAAATAACAATCATCAATCCATCAAAAGGAGATAAAGTGCGTTTTAACATGATTAAAAATCTGAAAATTGGAAGAGAAGCTGTAAATACCTTATAATATGTTTACATGACGCCATTTTGGCTGAGGAGTTTCTAGTTTGAGACAGTTGAACACAGATCGCGGCTCGAAGCAGATCGAGATCAGCTGATGACCATGCCCTCAACAGAAGACGTAAATGTGGACTTTATAACTTAGAGGGTTATTTGCCCGATGGTGTCACACACGTACCTAGACTCAAACCGATATATACAGAATGTGTTAATCTTGTTTCTCTCATGTTTGTTTTTTGAGGGTTTTTTATCCTTGTGAACCCGTGCATACTGCTTCAGGAGCTGCAAATGTGAGAGACAACGACACAGAAGAGAAGATGAAAGAGTGGCTCAGTCTGACGTAAGAAACAATGCACACCCTCTGAAAGGCTGCCTGAACGATGAAAATTTTACAATGATTAACATGTTACACAATCCCTAACCACATTTTCATAGACTGTATTTTTTTTTTTTCATGGAAATCGCGCCAGACAAAGCATGAAGCCATTTGATGTAAGGAGCTAACAAGAACGAAAAATGATTATCACAAAGAAAGATGCCTATTGACCTTAGTCTTAAAAAAAACAAAAACTATAGGTGGGAGGAAAACAGCAAGAAGATAGTTTCACAAGCCTGTAGTTTTTGGAAAGAAGTTACTGGAATAGGAATTTGTGTTACAATGAGGTATCAAAATATTGAGTTAATGAAGACCACTGGAGCAACAAGTCAAACGAGCTGGAACAAAAGAAGCAGAGAATAAATCGGCCAATTCTGAAAAAAATACATGTCATAATAGTATTTATAAAAAGAGACTGAAACTACAACATCGCGTCTGTGAGAGAAGAAAAAAAGGGTGGGAGGCAACCAAATTACAGATACCCTTCTGAACATTATCAAGAATCCCAAAATGAAACAGATTCACCAGCCCAAATATGACAACAGTATTCCATACCGGATTTGATCACAGATTTGTAGCGATAGAGAATGGCCTCAGGTGTGAGAAAGTGTTATAATTATCTTTATTGCGAGCATGTCTGTTCTTTTCATTTTAACATCGGATTTCTGTTGAACACTCGGAATTTGAAGTGGGATGCCGTGTTAAAAAAACCCACAATGAAAAAGACCAGCATAATATAATGCAGCAGAACCACAATGGCAGCCTGTAGCCAGGTCTTGAGAAAATCAGGAATCAGTAACTGATGGTAATTGCATTTGAATAGGGAGAAAATGGCTGATCGTGTTGTAGAAAGAAGTAGAGGCGGGGGTAGAGCGAGTGGGTGTTGTCGACTGAAAGAATTGGTGGTGCAGAAGTGGAGTGGGGGTGGGTTAATTGCTTCCCGGTGTTTGTATTATCAGACAGTCAACTTTGGCACACTCCAGACAAAAGTGGCCGAGATGAGAGACAGAAAAAGAGAGAAACCAAATAATGGCAATGTCATGGCTGCATTTAGTTTGAAAAGGTAATCTACACACACACACACACACACACACACACACACACACACACGCACACACACGTATGTGTACATAACTATATATGTATACTGTATGCATATTACGTGTGTGCTTACTTCTTATGTAATTTGTGTGTATATATGTGCGTGTGTGTGTGTTTGTGTGTGTGTGTGTGTGTGGGTTATGTCAAGCAGATACAATGTAATTAGTCTAACTTTTCTATATATGTAATTCCATATAAGATTTTTATTTTTTTATTTTTTACTCAGGTTCACTCCTAAAAAGGTACATCGCCATTTGAATGCCACTAGGAAATATTTAGATGTTGGTTTGCATTACATTTAAACTTCTGCATGTCAGTACAGCCAGGGAAGCAGGTAGTAGGAAGGGAATTCCAAAGTCTAGCTGTTCGAGGGAAGAAACTATTTAGGATAGAAAGCTTTCTGACATTTAGGGGCCTCAACAGTGAAGGGGTGAGATTTTGTTGCTAAGCGGGTTTGTCAGGGATATGTATGTGGAAGTTATGAAATATATGACAATTTAAGCTACACAGGATCTTCCATGTTTCATGCTTATAGGGAACCGTCAGGCAACGATAACAGTTCCCTATTAGAATGAAACAAGATTATGTGTAGCTTAAATTTGCTATATGTTTTCATAACATACTACCTAGCTCTACTCACATATTGAGCACTTTTAAAGTAAATACTGAGAATACTTATCATATTTCTTATTGTATTCTATGTGGATGCATAAAACAACAGTAATAAGGAAACCCTTGAATGCGGAAATAACACATGAGCTTTAGGTGTTAGGTAGTAGGTCGAAACAAGAAAGTATTTGTTATCTATTTCTGTATCTATCCGTCTCGATCTATCTAACTGGAGAGATGGACAGGAGATGAATGTGAAGAATGTTGTAAAACTGTCAAAATATGGTAAAATCATATCGTACACAATTTTACCGGAAGTATCTGGTCAGCTGACAGAACTACGTGTATGTTATGTGATTCTAGTTAGTTGAGAAGAATAATTGGAGTTAGAATTTGGACGTTGAGCAGAGCGGACGGTTTAAAAGGTCGTCTCCTCCCCCTTCACTGGGAAGAGGGCTGACGTGTCTCAGAATGGAGACCTATGCAGGCAAAGATATTCACTTTCCTTTCTTCTGCGATTGACACTTGGAAAGTGAATAAAAACTATATAAAATACAACCAGCATTTTTAGAAGTGAATGAATATTCGTCCAAACAGGTTCCAGCCTCCCCTCCAAGAACAAGAAGAATTCCAGGTGAACAAAATCAAAGACACATGTACACACGCGCGCATATGAACGTTTAGACAGTCATAGCATTGAAACATAAATAGACAACAACAACAACAACAACATAAGTTAGGATTCAAATAGTGAAGAACCATCTTAGACATTTAGTGACACGTACACACATTCCGATGGACCTTTCGTCCCAAGTACACATTGCGATATGGTGCTATGGTACACATTACACAACAGACTCCTTTTTGGTACTCCACAACACACCATAGGCACAAGCGAGACATACAGAACCTGCTACAGAGGTAAAACACAAAGGTACATCACATGAACCATGCAAACTGAAAAATTGCAAGTTAACCTCATTGCGTCCAACCTTTTTTTTCTTTTTCTTTGTGTGTTGGGTCACTATAAACTGCCACCACACAAAGTAAGTGACGAGGATCTAGGAGGATGGAATGACCTAGAAGTGAAAGCACTAGACAGACCTCCACTGGATGACTGCAAAGGACTGAGACCTTGGTGAGGCTTATTACCACCCAAATTCTAAAACTAATAGTCATTGTCAACAAGAAATTAATGGTAAGCGGATCTTGCGATAATGCAAATTCAACTGCAAAGGTTATCGATTTCAAGAGGTGGACAGTACTGGAACTCTGGAGAGACTTGTTGTCGCTCAGACTCCAGAGAACGCCACAAGATGTTTTCAAAGAGAAAATCTTTGATGATGGCTTGTGTGACTACTCCTAGTGATTAAATAATAAAATGTACAATATTTATGTAGAAAACAAACTGTGCTGAAATAACCTTATTTAGAAAACCATTCTTAACATGGGACTAAGGACTTTTCTTTTTTTTTTTTTTTTAACCATAACATACTTTCACTTGCTAATTTAATAAAGAAGAGATATTGTAAAAAATTGAATTTAACTTGAAAATTCTATCGAAAAACACATTTCGGATTCAGCATAAGTGTGAAATGTGTTTAATTTACGAGTTTATTGCAGTTTCACAGCATCACTAATGATCAGAAGTGCTGCTCACTGGTCTCTAATGTTTGACAATACTCAAAAAATAAACACTATTTTTATAATTGGCAGACATTACCAATCAGGTTCACTTCTGACGATCGGTATGGTCATGAAACTGCAATAAACTGATAAGAACCAAGTCCATTTTATTATCTACTAGCTGTACCCTGCCACGCGTTGCTGTGGCTCAATTTGGTGCAATGGAAAAATCTAATAAAAAGAGAAAATGTATGTTTCTTATATTCTTAGTACAGCAATCCATTCCAATAGTGTAAAAAAAAAAATACAAAAATGGAAAAAAAAAACGGTACTCTTGCAGAATCTGATCAGGATCCTTAGGAGTTTCCATCAATCATGGCTTGGACTCGACCAGCAGTCAATGGATTAAGCCGAACGTTGCTGAAATGTTGGAATGGTTAATCGATGTTTTTTTAATGGTTTTTGTAATCAAAAATCTTACTTTTCAATTAAAATTTTCTATACACAGATTCGAAAAGTTGTCCAAAAACAAATAAATGTAAGCAAAAGTTACATTTCTACATAACTGGATAATTTGTTAGTGTTTTTATTTAATGTAAAAGTTTAATTAGCTCGAAAAAGCACACAGTGTTTTTCAATGTATTTGGAAAAGACAAATGGTCGTGGACTCTGTTGAATATGTTAAGTTTGGGAAAATAAGTAAAAAACTAAAAGAAAAATATACATCTCAGTGTAAGATACCCACCGTATATATGTGACCATAACATAGACTGACATATTTGGTGGGTTTCTGAAAGTATATTGTATAGTTTTTTAGTTTTAACTTATTTTTCAAAACAATGTCCGCCACCATTTGTATTTTTCAAATATACTGATAAACACTGCTTTTCGAGTCGGCTAAACGTTACATTAAATCAAACGGGTTTGTATTACTAAACACAGATCCGAAAAAGTTGTCGAAAAATAAATATATAACAAATAAATGTTATCTAAGGCAAAATAAGTTACTTTTCTACCTAACTGGATAAGCCAGTTAGGTAGAAAAATAACTTATCTTGCCTTTGATAATATTTTTTATACATTTGTTTTTTGGCAACTTTTTCGAATCTATGTGTACAGTAATACAAACCAAATAAAAACAAAAATATCCAGTTAGGTAGAAAAGTAACTTATCCTACCTTAGAGGTCCACCTACACAATTTGTTTTAAAATTACTACTTTTAAACGTTTTCGACGATGCTGAATAAGAAAATCTTATTAACAGTTTGCAGAGGAAAGTAGTTTTCGAGATATAAAGACCTGTGCTATGCACTATAATTCACTGGCGGCCATGAATAAACACCCCAACCTCCCAATAATAAGAACGGCTTTCAGAATAAATAACGGCTACCCACCCATGTTAAAAATTGTGAAGGTGGACCTAAAGTAAAAATTTGCCTTTTTTTTTTAATAAATTTTTAGTTTAAAGCACAATGCTATTGTGTACCACGGGTTTAATAAAGGAAAAGCATTCATATTTTCTTATATAGAAACAACTCCGAAAAAAAAAAAAGGCGTTATTTCAAGTTTGTTAGAATAAGTTTTGTCGAAAAAAAAAATAAAACAAAACATTTTTTTACTTATGCTTTATTTCTTAAATGTAACAATTTCTGTTTTACGCTTTTAACGAACGTAAATTTCACGGTGTCTGTTTTTTTTGTTTTGTTTTTTGTTTTTGTTTTTTGTATTTTGTTACATTAGGTCCCCCTACACGATTTGTTTTGTAATTACTACTCTTAAAGGTTTTCGACGATGCTGAATAAAAAAAGCTTATTTACAATTTGCAGAGGCAAGTAGTTTTCGAGATATAAAGACCTGTGCTATGCACTATAATTCACTGGCGGCCATGAATAAACACCCCAACCTCCCAATATTAAGAACGGCTTTTGGAATGAAAACAGACAATCTCCCCATGTTAAGAATGGCTTTAGGAATAAACACCCTCAATATTTCCATGTTAAGAATGGCTTTCAGAATAAACACCCCTAACCTCTCCATGTAAAAAACGGCTTTGGGAATAAATACCTCCATCCTCCCCATGTTAAGAACGGCTTTTAGAATAAACAACGCCTACCCACCCATGTTAAAAATTGTGGAGGTGGAGCTAAAGTAAAAATTTATTTAGATTTTTTTTTAATAAATTTTTAGTTTAAAGCACAACGCTACTACGGGTTTAATAAAGGAAAAGCATTCATATTTTCTTATATAAAAACAACTCGGGGGGAAAAAAACGTGTGTTTTTTTTTTAACTGTACACATAAATTCGAAAAAGTTGACACAAAACAAATATAGAACAAATAAATGTTATCAAAGGCAAGATAAGTTACTTTTCTACCTAACTGGATATGTTTTTAGCGTTTATATTTAATGTAACATGTTTATTCGCTCGAAAAACAGTGTTTATCGATGTATTGGACAATTTAAAATGGCGCCAACTCTCTCTTTCTCTCTGAGGCGGTAAGTTTGGGAAAATGAGTTATAAATAAAAAAACAGTCAAAATACTGTTAAAAACCCGCCGAATATATGTCAGCCTATGTCACGGTAACATATATTGAGCGAGTTTCTAACAGTATTTTGTCTGATTTTTTATTTATAACTCATTTTCCCAAACTTACCGCCTCAAAGAGAGAGTCGGCCGCCATTTTAAATTTTCCAATACATCGGTAAACACTATGTTTTTCGAGCTGAATAAACATGTTAAATTTATTTGTTCTATATTTGTTTTGTGTCAACTTTTTCGAATCTATGTGTACAGTAAAACAAACCCAAAAGCGCACTTTCAAAGTTTGGTAAAATAAGAAAATATAGAAAAGTGGAAAAAAAAGATGAAGACACCATTTCCCTGCAAAATGCAACATGGTCATCTTAAAATCCAATGTCAACAAATATTTGTCATAAAGCATAAGTCATCATCCAATTAACAAGCCATCTATTCAACCCTTATTCTTGGGCCTGGATTAGAAAATAATGATTTATTTATTTTTTGCTGAAAATTTTTTAAAAATCATTTTTCTACAAACTAGTATTATTTTATATTTTTGCTTTTTCGTGTTGCCAACCCGAAGGGTATTTTATTTTATTTTTTACTTTATGTCAAAGTTGGTTGTAAACAAGGAGAGTTTGTTTTTCTTTTGTCTCTTTTTTTGTTCTGTTTGTTTGTTTTTTGTTATGTCATTTGTTTTGTTTTGTGTTTTTTATTTTGTTTGTTTTTGTTTTTCATTTTGTTTTAACATGTTTAGTAAGAATAAAAAAACGAAAACAAATTATTCTTGTCAAATTCACTTGTATTTTTTATTTATTTTTATTTTTCTGAGGGACTTTCCCATGATGACCATAGATGACTTTCTTCTTTTTTTTTAACATGGCAGTCACCACTTATCAAGGCCCGGAGGCCATTCAGGGATAAGGGTTATTGCATGTACAGTAATCAATGGGATAGTATCGTAGTAATCATTAGTATTGGAGATTTGATAAAGTGTCATTACTTAAGGGGGCGGTTTATCAGGAATTTGTTTATATTGGACTTGAAGACATCCAAGTTGTAGTCAGGTGGGAAACAGGCAAACGGAAGAGAGTTCCACAGGCGTGAACTTCTAAGAAAGAAGCTTTGTTCATGGAATCTACATTTTAATTTAGGCACAGATAAAGAGTGGGGAAAATTATTGACAGTGCTTTCAGCTAGACGATTGGCGAGAGGGGGGGTAATTATTGGAGCTCAGACGAGCACCTGCCATGGAAATAACGATAAAACAAAGACAGGCTCGCAACGTCTCTTCTGTGGGAGAGAGGTTGCAGGGAAGAGAAAAGGGTATCCCCCACTAAGCCACGAAGTCTATTTTGTACTCGATCAAGGCAGGGTAGGCTGTTTTTAGCAGCTCCTGCCCAGATGTGGCAGCAGTACTCCATCCTTGGACGTACTTGGCTTTTATATAGATAGAGAATTGCATCAGGAGTAAGATATCTTCTGGAGCGATAGAAGGATCCCACCATTTTTCCAGCGACCTTGGCAACGGGTTGGATGTACGTGTTCCATTTCAGATCAGAAGTAAAGGTCAATCCCAGAAGCTTGTCAAAACATGGAGCCTCCCTAAGACAAGACCTATCCATTTCAATTGATGCCAGATGAGGATCAGAGCATTGATGGTGTAAAGATAGGAGCATGGTTTGCGCTCTTTCAAGCTAGAGATCGTCAAAGCAGGATTCAGTTGCACAGGCATCTTTTCTTTCAATGCCCAAATGGTCACTATGAAAAGTCAGCTTCACGTCAGTTTAAACAGAACCATCCATATATCCTTTCACATCAGCTTCTCTAGTTTTTGTACTACTTCCCCCGCCCCCTACTACTTCAAGACCCTCATTTTCAGCTTCCTCTCTAGGGCATTCATCTTCAGTCATGCATGCTTCCTTGCTGACTTCATCATCTTCGTCCAACTCATCGAAAGAAACCTTCCCCAAACAACTCACTCTTCAATTTTAATATGCAGCAAGAGAAAGATCAGCTAGAATACAACGATTCCGTTATCGGGGAAGCCTCACAGCAAATGAAAGTATCAATAAACTCGTGAAGATATTTGCTGCTAAGGCAGTTGCTATAGCAGAGGGAAAAGAAAGGGGTAATTCTGGACAAGAGCCATGTTAAAAAGTTTTTTGTTTTCTAAATAATAACGTTATTATTTAGAAAAAAAAAATGTTTTAACATGGCAACCGGAAGTGAAGTGGAAACAGTAATTGTAAAGATACCCCTTTAAAAAAAAAAATCAGTCATTATCGACAGTCTGACTGTTGGACAGATGTAGCTTGCTCATACCACAAGCATGACATCACTTGAATAGTGAACAGGCCTTATTTTAATTTTTACGAAGATCACGACCGAACTGTTTTTTTTTTTTATTTTGTTTTTTTTTTACCCTAAGCCTTTTAATAAAAGAAATGGCATCATTCAAGTGTAATATCAATACTTTTAATTTTTAATTAAAATTCTACTGGATTATTTTCCGTAAATTTCTGTGTACACAATTTATATTATAAATATTTTTTCCACCACAAGTAATACCTGAAGTGTTCCTGATATTTTATTCATAACTGCCATATTTCACATTTGTGTTTACATGCAGAAGTATTTTTGTGTGTGCTTATGCACTTTTGTTTTTTTTTTTTTTGTTTTTTTTTTT
Organism: Euprymna scolopes; assembly: GCF_053919585.1. Lineage (NCBI taxonomy): Eukaryota > Metazoa > Mollusca > Cephalopoda > Sepiida > Sepiolidae > Euprymna > Euprymna scolopes. Next base: position 15,462,357 of record NC_136502.1, on the reverse strand, counting down.
TTTTTTATTACATTTTCACCCCAAACAAGGCACATTGCCACTTTGGTGTAGGGGGCTACTATCAGGGGAAACATCTACTGGGGTACTAAGTAGGGATTAGGGCAGCGAGATGTTGGTTCACGTTGCACTTGAACTTATGCATGTCAGTACAGTTGGGGAAGCAGTGACCCGGAATGGAATTCCAAAGTCTAGCAGTTCTGGGGAAGAAACTACTGGAGTAGAAGGATCTTTTACATCTAGGGATCTCTACAGTGTGGGGGTGGGATTTTGCAGCTTGTTGGGTCTGTCGAGGGTGTTCACGTCGTGGGGGCACAAGTGCTTGCAGTTCTTCAGAGCATTCACCATTATAATACTTGTAGAACAGGCAGAGGGATGCAACGTTTTGACGATGGGACAGAGGCTGAAGTTTTGATGCCAGTTTAGGGCCTATCAGATTTGCGACTCTCTTTTGAACCCTGTCAAGGAGCGAGAGACAAGTAGCCGATGCACCGGCCCAAATATGACAGCAATACTCCATACATGGGTGAATAGTGGCCTTATAGAGGTACAGGATACTTTCGGGTGTTAAAAGTTTTCTAGCACGGTAGAGAGAGCCCACCTTCCTTGCAGCGGCCCTGGCAATGCCCTCGATGTAACTGTTCCAACTCATGTTTCCAGTGAACGTTAGGCCAAGGAGCTTGAGAGACGTACTCTCAGATAAAGAGTCGTTGGCCATTGCTATAGGTGGTAGAGAAGGTTTCTTGTAATTATTGAATGAAACCAGTTTTGTCTTGGTGGCATTGAACGTTACCATCCATTTTTGTCCCCATTCCACTACTGATTGGAGGTCATCCTCTAGTGTTTCTGCCATTACTTTAGATATATGTTCGTTTGTTTTCCTGTCGTGCCTGCTATAGAGTGTGGTGTCATCAGCATATATCCCCATCTCAGAGGCAATCTTGTCGGGGAGGTCATTTATGAATAGCAGGAACAGCAGAGGTCCCAGGATAGATCCTTGGGGCACTCCCGCATTTATATCATATTGTTTAGATGTACGACCGTCGAGGACAACCTGGATTTTTCTCTTATCTAAGAAGGATTTAATTATGTTAAGTATTCTACCAGTGATACCGTAAGATCTAATCTTCCTGAGGAGACCCTCATGCCATACCCTGTCAAAAGCCTTAGATATATCTAGAGCTACCGCTCTTCCCTCTCCCGCTTTGTCCAGTGAATGGTATATGCGTTCAGAGATTACAGTGAGGATGTCTGCCGTGGAACGGGCTTGTCTAATCCATATTGACGGTCGGTCAGAAGTTTAGCATCTGTAAGGTGCTGGACTAAAGCATGGTTAATTAAGGTCTCAAATATTTTGGCAAAAAGTGGGAGGAGGCTAATAGGGCCATAATTTGATGGGTCAGTTCTTTCGCCAGAATTCTTGAATACTGGTACTACAGAAGCAGTTTTCCAACAGCTCGGAAAGCAAGATTCATTGTTACCGCGCTATTTTTTTTTCAAGTTAAATTCAAATTTGTACTATATCTTTTATTAAATTAAATAAAAGTAAAGAATAGTTAGAAAATACCCTCCTGATATAAGGAATGGCTTTCTAAATAATAACGTTATTATTTCAGCACGTTAACAAAAGTGCATAAGTAACTTTTTTTTAACTATCTTTTAATCATCAAACTAGCGAGCTAAAAAAAAATCGGCACTATTGCAGTTTACGGGTCGTGTTATTTTGTGGTCATTTTGCAATATAGGCAACAAAACGAAAAAGTGGTCAAAAAACAAAAATATATCAATGTTATTTATTATGTGGGTTTCTAACAGTATTTTGCTTAATTTTCGATTTTGGAGCGATTATCAAAACTCCTCAGATCACCGTCCAATATCAGCCATTGTTTTCCTGGGGGATTTAGCAGAGAAGCCAACAAATAAAAAAAACGATAAAAAATGCAAATATACAATAAATAAATATCGCCATAGCCAATAAAAGTTACTTTTCTATCTACCCACTCTCATTTTTTAGTTTTTCAAAATAGGTTTTAAGTGCTCTGTATTTTTAATCCCAAATAATCGGTTTTTATGAGCTGTTTAACGAACAATAGAGCGCCAAGTTTGTTTTTCATAAAGACGACTTTAGTCCGCCATCATGTTCGCGAAACAGCTCGTAAAATCTGAAAATTTGTTTGAGAATGTTAAGCTGCATTAGAACCGTTACTGGCGGACCTGAACGAGAATCATTCCCCTATCATTTTTATAGTATGTTTTAATATGTAGTGTAGTATAGTGTTATTATATTTTATTAAAGAAATAATTTTTATTTCATTTTTTTTTTTATTTACACACATTCAACATCTCGGCATTTGGGGAAAGGAACGCATTCCTTGACCGGCCGTTTGCAGGTCACTTCATCATCATCAGCAGCAGCATTATAATTCTCTTCCAGCAGTCTGCTACTCTCTCCTACCCTCTGGAGAGGAAGAAAGGTTTTGCCCGTTTTCGTTAATTCGAGCCTAGCCGGCCTAAGAACAGGAGGCTAATTTCGGCTCCGTCAAAAGGGATTTTTGACGTTAAATTCTTACAGGGTTTTTTTTTTTTGTTTTGTTTTCTCTCCTCCTTTGGAGAAAGACGTTTGTTTAGAACTCCATTGGGAGGTACTAAACTTTTAACGTTATTCTAATCGCAGTCATTAAAAGATAACTAGTTTCTTACGACTGGAAAATTAGTACCAATTATTAAAAGGCAAACAAGAGTCTTACAACTGGTAAATTACTATTCTCAAAGGATTCACGAAAGAAACCGCCGTGCTTTGAGGAGTTTTTTTTTTCTGTAAAGAACAAAAATTAATTCCGCCGACGAGACGAGCAGAATATCGGCCCTAGAAAGAAAATTCCTTCTTTATTCTAGGAACTTGAAAGATTATTCAACCGAAGTTTCCTTCAGAAAGAAAATCTTCCATAATACAAGAATTTACCCCGTATTTGTACACATAAAGCCTACCAAAGCGGCTTTATGGTCTTCTGTTTCTCCCCTTGGAATTAAAAGGTACCTGAGCCTTCACAAAGGAAAATGCTTTTAATTCTTTCTCCCATTTAAGGTCAAAGAAACTTTTTGTTTGTGATTCCTTTCGGAAAAGAAAAAAAAACATTTTATGAAATGACTGAACATTTTTTTTTTTTTTTTTTTTTTTTGAGAAGGACTGAATTTAAAACAAGGATTTTTTTTTCCGTTTTTTATGTGTTCTTTTCTTTCAACCTTTCTTACAAGTAAGGATTGTCGTCTTTTTTTTTTTGTTTTTGTATTATTTTTTTTATGTATTTTAAATGTTTCTTAAGGGTTTTTTAACCCCAGCCTTGAGAAATAAAGGCAATTGATAACTTTTTGTTTTAATTAACTTGGATCATTTTAAACACATTTGTATTTCTTTTGCTCATTTCCATTAGTTCCCCATTTCCGAGAAATTTGCTTTATGTTTTTTTTCTTTCCTTTTTGTTACCATGAAAAACGGATTTTGGTGACGAACCCAAAATTCCGTCAATAGTTTTAAGGGTGAAGGGGAGGGGAGTGTTAATTCCGAAAGCCGTTTTTAACATGGAGAGGTTGGAAGTGTTTACATTACGCTTGGTTAGGTCGTAAATAAATACCAACTGCAGAATACAAGTTAAAATTATGGGGGCGGTGATTCTCGTTCAGGTCCGCCCCGTAACTTTCACTTAGACAGTTTCGTTAATCAAAAATGGTGGTCAGTTTTTGGTACGTACTGTGCTATTTTTTAGATAGGGGATCTTTTCTTGGTACTTATGTATTTTTGGTACCGCGCTGAAATAATTACGTTATTTCGAAAACCATTCTTAACATGGGGATGGGTTTTGTAAGTATTTTGTGCTTCCACCTAACAATTTAATTAAAAAAAGATATCGTAAAACTTGAATTTAACCTGAAAAAAAAAAAGATTTCAAAATAGCGCGGTACCAAAATTACATCATCACCCTTTTGTTTAGTAACGTGTTAGATGAAAGTACAGAATAGTTATAAAACGCCCTTCCTCCCAAGTTAAGAAGGGATTTCTAAATAACAATGTTCCTATTTTAGCATGGTCCGTATTCCGCATAAGTAACGAACTTTTAATAAACAATAATTATTATTGAAACTAACCTTATATAGTTGTCCAATATTTTTAATTGTAAGTATCCCGTGTTGTCTTGGGTCTTTTAACTTTTAATTTTGTTTCCGGTTCTGAATATGACTTCATTTTAAAGCAACTTGTTACAAATGTTTGTTTCCTTTTTGGTAAAAAAAAAATTAAAAACACTTCAAATATGTATATATGTATTCCTAGGATTTTCCTTAACGTCTACGGATGTAAGGTAAACGTTTTTGATAAAACCGGAAGTGAGTGTATTCTTCTGGATTTTTTATTTATTTATTCATTTATTTTATTTTTATTTTTTTCAAATAAGTTTGTTTGTTTTTTTTTTGCCCCCCCCCCAACAAAAGGAGGGTGGATTTGTAAATTCACCCTTGTCCGTTCGTCCGTCCGCAGTGTTCTCAATAACTACGTGTTGGAATTTTTTGCAATTTTGCGCAAACATTAAACATGATATGAGTAAAAAAGTAACAGAATGGATTTTCCGGAAAAACTCCGATTGCCCCCCCCCCCCCAGGGATGCCTTTCGGGTTTAAATTGCTAAAATTAACACTTTTGTGCTTATTAAAAAAAAAAACTGATGCCTTGGATTTTTATAAAATTTTCTGAAAAGTTATAACTAACTGATTTCTATATAATTTTGTTTTTTATACTTCACGATAACTCTTGGGTGTGCCTCAGGGGCTTTTTTAGGGCTAATAAAAGCACTCCATTTTTGGGACTATTTTACCATATTTGTCCCAAATTTTCTGTGTATGTCTATTTAGCAGTTTTGCATGGTGCTGAACTCAAATTTAAATATGTTAAGGCCTTGGGGACTTTTGGGGCTAAATAGGGGCGAGTGGCACATGATGGACTTGGTCATTTCTTTTTTTGCATGGTGCAGAACTTAAATTTACATAAGGCCTAAAACTGCACTGCTTGTTCATTTATACCAGGATTTCACATCCTCTAGGGACTTTTGAGGCTAAATAGGGGGGTGGGGGCTGAACTTAGCCATTTTTTATACCTCGTTCACTGTGCACTCACGGGGGACCATGCATGCTTCACTTGTTTAATTTTCATTTTAGTTTATCTTATTGCTTTATTTATTTCATAAATATTCGATTAATAGTATATATATATATATATATATATATATATATATATAAGTTACCCATTCACATCCAGAGAGACCTGGGTTGAACAGAGACGAGAGAAAAAAGATAACGAAATACCAAGATCGAATCTTAGGAAGATCTTCATCATTCCAGTAATTATAGGAGCAACTGGACTCATGAAAAATAATTTTAAAAACTACCTGGCAAATATGCCCGGTGAACCAAGTGCAATTGCACTTAAAGAGGCAATTAGAATCTTTTAAAAAAAATCCCCCACTTGGAATCTATGAGATAGTTGGTCAACGTCTGGATCCGGTAGGATGCCCCACCCTCAGCTAGAACAAAATGGTAAGAAAATTAAAAAAAAAAGAAAAAAGTGATCACATAATTTTATTATTATAGAAACGAAAACAAGTTTGCAAATAAATTTGTAAAAGTTTTATAAAAAAAAAAACAAGTTTGCAAATAGTCATAAATTTATTAAAAGTTTTATAGAATTTGTTCTAATTTTTGTGGCCTCTTCACCAGCGAGCCTGAACAGATTTTGGCCCAATTTGACGCTTATTGCAGACAATTCTGGTACAAATTTTAGGAGCCTTAAACCTATTTTATTTCTGTTTGTAAATATCACTATTTATTACTAATTATTACCATATATTAACCTATATCTATCTCTCTATATATATATTAATGTTTTTACTTATTACTTGTATATAATATCTATTGTTTATAATTAATGGTTCCCATATCGTATTACATTCTATATTAGGTTTACTTAGTAATTGGTTATTCCCTAGCATATGTATTGCTTCTTTCAGCCGTCTTACTCTCCATCATTCTTCTGTGTCTATGATTTTTACTTCATCCCATACTGGTAGATGGTTTCCCTTTTCTTTCCAGATATGATCAGCTATATCTGATTTTTCAATCTCTCCACGTACTACAGCTTTTCAATGTCTTTTAACCATACTTTTAGTGGACGACATGTCTCACCTTTGTATAGTTTTTCACGTTTACATGGGATTTCATATATACAGTTCTTAGTCATGATTTTTTTATAGGGGGCTTAACTCTCACAAGCTGTTTCCGGAGAGTTGAATTACTCCTGAATACTGTCCTGATGTCATATGGACTACATATTCATTGAAGTTTTTCAGATAAGCCCATCATATATGGTATACAAACTGTGGTGAGTTTTTGATTAGTTTGGTCCAGATTTCTTGGAGCTGGTGTCATGCTCTCTGGATAGTTGTTTTGGTCAAGGTTTTCTCTTAAACTATCAATCTCCTCTTGATATGCACTGATGTCACCACATATTGCTTTTGCTCAGTGTTGTAGGCAACGAACGATTCCTTTCTTTACATTATATGGATGGTGGGAGTTGAAGTTTAGATACTGTCCAGTGGAAGTTGGCTTTCAGTATACAGATGACATAAACCCCTGACTTGTGCAGGTTATCAGCACATCGCGATAATTTGTTGGTATGCTCTTTTTTCATCATGAACTGTATAGTTGGACGGATCGGGTTCACATGGTCTAGTAACGTTTGAACATCTTCCTGATAGGACCAGAATACGAATGTGTCATCTACATATTGCAACCAAATTTTTGGCTTAAGTGGTGTTGATCCTAATGTATCCCATATATGCATTGGCCAGTATTGCGGACAATGGTGATCCCATCGCCAAACCTTCTTCCTGTCGATATATATCAGATCCCATTTCGAAGTATGTGGTTTCAAATTCCCGAGTTCGACATAAACATTCCCGAGTTTGACAAGATACACCTGAAGAAGGTCGGAGGCTACATCGACCAAAACGTTGTGAAAATCACACTCAAGATGAGAACAGTCGTTCGATGAATCCAAATAATACGAATGATCCATTTTTTTTTTATCTTTTGTTTATCTTTTCTTTATCTAGCTAACATTCCTGCTTGTTCTAAGATTCCAACATTTCTCACATAAATATTTTATCTTTTAAATTCCTAATTCGTTTCAATGTATATTTTCTAACGTCCTATTTGATAAACATCAACACCGATCAAAATAATAATCGTTCAGGTTACTCGACGTTTTCTCAGAACCACCAATATAACAAAGCAGTGAGGAATTTCTTGGCAACAACAAGACCAAAAACTATGCAGAACTTGTCAAGAACATGTTGAGTGCTTTCAGAAACCTGATCTGCACCATGAGCGTCTAGATGCACTACCTATTTTCACATATGGATCAGTTTCCTTAGATCCTGGGTTCAATGAGTTACGAGCATAGGAGAGATTTCATCAGGACCTGAAAAAAATGGAGACCAGGTATAAGGGCCGCTGGGACACAGTCATGATGGCTAACTACTGTTGAAATCTGAAAAGAGGCCTCCCTGCCTCTGAGCATTCCAGAATTTCAGAGAAAGGGAAGTTCAAGCCTTGAAGTTTGAACAATCGTGAAGCAACATGCAATTTATGTGTATTTACCTTCATCAATGCCTACCATTCATATGTTGTTGGCAAAACATTTTTTCTCTTAAAAACATATTTAGAATGATATTTGTTGGCAAAAATCAGTTGATAATGCCACAAAAATTGTCATCGATTTTATCACAAGATCTGATTTTTTTTTTCAAAACAACTTAGCACAAAAGCCTGACATGACAGAGAAAAACAGGTGCTATTTCCTGATTTGTAAGTGCAAAAATGCCCTAAATCAGTTGTAGAAATCTAGATTTCTGTCAAAAAGTCAAAAAATTGTTGTCCAGTGAATCAATAGAAGAATTGGCTCTATAATAATAAATACAAAATTTGCATGAATTAAAATATAATATTTAAGCTGTTTTACGACCGGGCAATGCCGGATGGCCTGCTAGTATATACAGTGTATTACAAAAGTGAGTACACCTCTCACATTTCTTCAAATATTTAAGTATATCTCTTCATGGAAGAACACTGAAAAAATGATTTTTTGACACAATGAAAAGTAGTCTGCTTGCAGCATATATAATAGTTAATTTCTTTTCCCCTTAAAATAAAGCCATTAAAAACTAAATTTCTGGCAACAAAAGTGATGAGACGAAATTTAATTTGTTCGGTTCTGATGGCGAATTTTGAACTCAGAAGCTAAAATAATATGACCTAGTTACTCAAATCTATCTCTAATGTACTAGCTCAAAACTGTCTACGTGGGGCTCCATTATATAGCATTATTTCTTATAGAAAAACACTGTTGGGTAGGAGATAAGGTAGTGTAGGGGAATAAGGGTAAACAACACCGGTTAGGGGATACACCAGAGAGTTACTCCCTTTAAGGGACACAGAGAGTCGTGGAGCAAGAAGGAAATGCACGTTTTTACTCCTCGTGGGAACTATGTCCACTTGAGACAGAGTAAGACTCTAGGATGAACTATAGAACTTTCTGCTCACGACAGATCCACTACGAAAGTGAGTACCGCTTTATTGTGTTGTTCTGTATGTTTCACGTTTGTCAATATAATAAATATGTATTTATGTACTTGTGTGCTATTCGTGTTTGTTAAATATTTTCTGTTTCAGGGATTCAATTAACAATAAAGCCCAAATACTTACAACAGTAGATAAAAGGAATATTGACCATATGCAAAGATATGAATAATTTTCAATTACAAACATTTATTTGCCAACATAATGTCTCGCATCAGAATCGTAGATTTTCGAGGTATAACTCATCTTCAGAAAGAAGAAAAAGAAAAAAAATATAGAGGTGTGTTTATGCCAGAAGCCGGAAATAGCAATTCTGCAATCAGACAGGTTCACATGCTTATTACATTATTTACTGTTAAATATTATTACATTTATCATTAATAATAATAATAACAACAACAACAATAATAATAATTATTATTATTATTATCATTATAGTACTTATAATTGCTCACTTATAATTATTTAATATTTATATGCATGTGCATGCATATATTATCTTTATTTCTGTATTGTTTAGCAATAAAATCTAAGGTAAATAACTCCTGTGGCAAATATAGGAGTTAAGTAGAGTTACTTTCCATGGGTGTGTGTTCATTTATTTATTATGCCATTGCATATTAATTATTTTATACAAGTACTGCATGTTAATGTCCTACACAAATGCCAGATGCAAGTTTTGTCTGTCTGCTGATATTTCAGCATACATGCACTAACAAATGTTAGTAGCATGTGATGAATATTGTTTATCATTCTTAAGTAATTTATGCCTGCAAATAGAGCTGTTAGTCATTATGTCGTTCTATCAAAAGGCTGTAATTAATCTCCATCCTGTTGTTTATTTTGGGATCAAATTTCTTCATTAGCAGCGATTCCTTAATTCTCAGAGTACCTACGTCCCTTTCCATATTTTTATCCGTGTGTCTTTGGTGGGTTATGATTATGAGATAGGTGTTTATAGAATGCAAATGCATTGTTTGTACTGTGTTCTTTTATTTTATGTGAAATAGCTTAACAGTGCTACTGATGTAGAACTCATTTCATGCCACACATTATATGGGGCAATTTGGTAAAGTGCAGGGGCTGATGTTGGTTGTGTTAGATTTGGTCCGGAGTGAATGGATACCTAATTTTTCTCTGCAGATAGCTATTAAAATTTGATAGTTTAAGGAAATTAGTGTTAGAGGGTGTGCATTGTGGTTGTTTTCTACATGTCCTAGTGTAGTGTTTGTTAGTGTGGTTAGACTCATTCATAACTTATCTTATTTTGGATTTGGTAGAGAGCTCTGATTTGTAGTTTATGAAGGGGCTTTTATTATAGAAGCATGTGTGTCCTGCTTCAGTGAAAGTAAAATCCAACAGTGAATCCAACGGGGAACTTTATATTAGGGTCAGTCTTCTTAGCAAAACGATGTAAGGATGAAGATTATCATCTATATATCTTGTGAATAAGATGCTGGAGTGGGAGGTTTTGTAATGTATGCTGTACTTGTCTGTTTATGTTTGTAAGTTTGCTGTTTATATTTAAAGCGTATGTTGTCAACTATTATGCATAATATTTGGTGCATGTTGGTGGTGGTGAGGCAGAAGCAATAGAGATTGTAGGAGATGCAGTCTTTGATGAAATCTACAGTTAGCTGTGCTGATACATATCTATAGAGGGAGACAATATCGAGGCTGAACGCAAATCTGTTGTGCTGTAGATTTTGGGTTGTAGTATGTGTGCAGTCTGCTGATAACTTCATCTAACGTACCTACTCACAATACACACACACACACACACACGCACACACATACATATATATATACATATATATACACATAGATATATACATATATATACACATATATATACACTCACATATACATACACATATATACATAAGTATATGTACATACATATATGTATACATTCACATATATATATACATATGCATTCACATATATATATACATTCACATATATATACATTCACATATATATTCATACATACATATATATATATATATAATACATACACATATATACACATACACACATATATATAAATATATATGCATACACTTGATGGCAGCAAACTCGTTCTCGAGTATTACCATTACTTAATACATCTCTGGCTCAAATGAGGCAGACATGAGCGCCACTAACAGCACATGCCGGACGGTCACTTCTATGAACCTTCTACAGTCCTGCACATCTACTGATGACCAGGTCCAGGCTGTGGTGCCCTGAATACTTGCCGGACCAAACCTTGGATGTTCAGAGCCTTTATTTCCATTGACACCCATATCCACACCAGTCTTCATTGAGTGTCCATTTGCCGTTTTAGGCTACACCCAGCCTTTTTGTTATTGAGATACACACTGATGGTAAAATGTGTATTTCATTACATATCAAGTAATGCCTGTGCTTGAAGCTTTTTATAGTGAGGAAAGTCTTTGCGCCGAGACAATTTTACTCTCTGAACAACTGCCACATTGAACTAAAATGAAGAGCAAGTCAACATCATTGGATGCAGCAGTCGCCACAGGTTTTATATCAGGGTTTTCCTTCTCCTAGAGAGGTTGCCTTCACCACAGCTTACGGATCCCTCTCCACCCATCATGCCATTTGATCTATGACTGGAACTTAGATTGTTGGGCACCAGAACATATTCCACACGCCGGTGGGTCATGTATGCCGCAGCTTACAGGGCCTGAGCTCCTCTGGAGGTTTCTGTCAGGGTTACCTTACCCTTAGCCTTTGGTTAAAAGAACCTTGGCCCACAAGGCAGTGGAGGTCCAGTTATATGGCGCAGGACACTCGCCGTTCATCAGAGCCCCGTTTGCGTGGCAGTGGTCACGACGTGCATGTGGGGTTGATTTGTCTGGGAGAAGCACAGTATGACGCTAAGATATCTGTGTGCTTTTAACACGTGTCCACACCAGACTTTGACCACCATGCATACACCTACATATATATACATACACGCATATATACATATATATTCATATATACATATAAATACGTATATATACACATATATACATATATATATATATATATATATATACATATGCACATATATATACACGTATTCATACACATATACATACATCCACATATATAATATATATACAGAGTAGAACAATAAAGTTGTCACTCTAAAGAAAACAACACGACAGCTTTATTTTTAAACTTTTATTGATAAAATTAATTCAGGTAACTTGATTATGTAATAGAGCTCGCATCTATTCAATGTAGCTGCCTTCAGCCTCAATCACTCAATCCCAAATATTTGAACTTGTGGACTGGTACTGAGTCCTGCTACCACAACCAGGGTCTGCCAGTGACCACCTGATTACACTAGGAGATCATCACACTCTTCAACACATTCAGGTACATTTTGGTGTTGACTTTCAAGCCAACTTCGAAGATGTGAGGTGGTATAATTTGGTCCTACCTCGAAACCATACCAAAGACCATAACCGTGAGCAGAAACTTTGTTGAGCTGTGCCCTCAAACGTTGAACCATTCGGATTTGAGGGTGTTGGTAAATGGTCTTGTTGTCATAACTTGGATCGGTAGAGAGCATGAGTTGTACAGTGGCGCATCTCCGATCTTGCTCATTGAACGTTGTGTCACTTTCAGACATGATAGAAGGCTCCTATCGCTCATGGGATTTGAACACTACTAGTAGATGGTCTGCAACAAAAAAGAAAACCAGTTTCACGAAATGGAAACGGGATCATGTTGTCTTTTATATGTCGTAAATTTATATATATATATATATATATATATATATATATATATATATATATATATATATATATATAATACGATAGCGTGTGTGTTATTTATTTTCTGTGTCATGCTTACATCTGAGTATTTTAATTGTTATGGACTTCCATTTCTTATCATAAATAATTTTACCAAGAATTTTTCATAAGTTTTGATTTCGGCTTCAATTCAAACTGATGCACCCAAGTCTTACGGATATATTTTTTTTATTTTTGAAATCGCAACTTTATAACATATAAAAATCGATAGAAAATTAACTTTATAATGATATATACGAAATCTGCAAGGATTAAAATATCGTATTTAAGTGTACTTTACGACCGGGCTATACCGGGCGTCTCTGCTAGCTTAGATAAATACTTTTGCAGTTTTAACAAAAGAGCTACAATAATATCGGAGCGTCTCCATTTATGCTGAACATCTACAGAATGCCAACATCAATATATTACATATAAATGAGTCCCCTGTAGAATTTCCATGGGTCCTGCTAATTATTATTATTATTATTATTATTATTATTATTATTATTAAGCATAATATCTATCAATGAAATTAAACGATATTAAATCATTTCCTTCTCCATTATTGAACGATGTCTGTTATTACTACTAACTTTCTCAAAGCTGGAACTATTAAAAAGCTCCCTGGACATGAATTCAATAGAAGAATTGTTCAGAGAAGTATTTGTACAAAAAATACTACTTAAAACAAAGCCCCGGATGCTGTCCTGGGACGGTTACTATTTCATCAGATATTATATGACATACTTTAAAACAAGTAAAGATATATGAGATGAAGATCACTGAAAAAGCCCTTCATACACATAGAATAAAAAAAGCTTTGAAAGGAAAGACTACACTTCGTCATAGAGAACAAGGAGAAAACACAATCTTCCTGGGCAAATATTTATGGACATAGATTTTTGCCACTGAACACCAACAAGTTAATCATGAGAAAGGATAGATAAAACGTTGTCTAGTAGGAACCGATTTTTCAATCTCAGTAGATGACCCGGATGATCCAAACTTCTCATTTAGATAACTTTAGTTTTGTGTTTGTCACAGCAATTTGTTTCCCCCTCCTCTTTTGTTATTGTCGTCATTTTTTTTACATCTGTGGTAAGTACTATTAATAAAGAACAACAAAAATCATTTCCGGTTTAACAATTTATTTTTATTTTTCATTTTCTTTACAGTATACATATATGCACAAATCTCCAACATACAGCATAGGAGGAGAGAAAAACTATCCAAAAACACGACCCCCCCCCTCTCTCTCTCTCTCTCTCTCTCTCTCTCTCTCTCTCTCTCTCTCTCTCTCTCTCTCCCTCTCTCTTTCTTAATTCTACTGAATAAAGATCTGATTTGCTTATTCATCACAGCCTACTCAGGACTTCCTGTTTGTGACGTAATTGCCTGGACGTGTAGTCCTTACTCAACTTCTACTGGAGAATTCCATTCTATTTTCAATTTTAACTGGAAAGCACCGATTCTAACATTATTTTTACATGCCTGGATCTAAATACTGCTACATTAAATTTAGATTACTAAGGATTTTATCTAGTGTAAGAAAAATATGTTTTAGTTTTTATTTACTTGCCTCTCCATGAAGGCAGAGTAAGACATGAGGTCGGTTTTTTAATGTGATGGAAATCCAGCAACCTCATAACCCGACACTCTTGATTGGACAAGAATAAAAATTTTCTCAGTCTAGAATTTCTCTTTCACTGATTGAGAACAGAAAATATATGCATATACAACACTTTGATCCTAAATAAAAGTATTTTAAGTTGAAGATTGTTTTGCAGCAAGATAACTAACCAAAGCAGACAGCCATAAAAGAAAAAGGCAAAAAATGTGCTCTTTTAAAATGACCAGCAATGAGTCTTGCTCCAATTGAAAAACACTGAGTGGAGTCTCCTGAAATCTGCCATCTGGAGAAAATCGATCCCACAAAAGTTCAAGAGTGTTGTGGGACCGTTATCCATTGATGGACTCGTCCAAATACTATATTAATCCAGAGCCAAGTACTCTCGAAGATATGGGACTCTATCAATATCTGACTAATAAGTAGGCATAGCTTACGTCACCACTTTTCTCTCTATCGTGTTCCTTTTTCAATATATCTTTAAAATCTATATCGTGTTCGAGTGGTCCTATTCTGAGTCTATATCAAAGAGCTACAACCACTATATACAATTCCCCCCACTCTCTATCTGTGCCTAAATCTAAACACAGGTTTCATGAACAAAGCTTCTTTCCCATAACTTCCCACCTGTGGAACACTGTTCTCCTGGCCTGCTTCCCGGTTGAATACAGCATAGTAGCCTTCAAATCCAATGAAAACAAATTCTTTTGGAGCCGTCCCATAAATAATCAAATTCTACCCAATTTACATTATTATGCTACCACTTTACATTCATCCTTATCCTCGAGTGGCTTTTGGGCTTTCATAAGTGGTGACTCCCAAGTAAAAAAAAAAATTGTAAAAGAAAAGTGGGTAAAAAATACCATCCAAGAATGCAAGAAGATCTCTGCTAAATGTTTGTGGCACAATGATATAAAGAGTCCTTTCTGGGGAGCTTTAGAGCTTTTAAAATATTTTTATAAAGATTAAAATTGAAAAGCCTTCCACTCGTATTTCCTTGTCTTTGAAGGGAGACAAGTAAAATCAAGTCGATGCTGTTTTTGTCTGGAAATGTCAGCGCACATCAGTGGCTCAGGTTAACAGATGGTTTTAAAATCTCAACCGTGTCAAAGCAATCGGGGTAGACAATTGCAAACCTACTTAGCCGATACCAAGAATTATAAAACAATAACACTTCAGTCTCTGTTTTTTATATGTATCTGTCTATCCATCTCTCTTTCTCTTTCCCTCCTTCTTTCTCTCTATCTCTCTCTCTCTTTCTCTCTTGTTTTCAGCACCAAAAGAAACAGAGATGATCAGTTATTATTGGGAGATCGCTGAGGGTGGCTTCAAAAAGTTCAGAGTATGATGCAGTTGGCAGTAGACGTATTTTAATCAGTGCAACGTTTGAGTTCTTAAAAAAGCTCCATCTTCAAATTGAAATAAATAAATTTTTATTTTTATTAAAAAAAAATTCGTGTTGTTTGCTAATTTCA
This sequence comes from Euprymna scolopes, assembly GCF_053919585.1. Classification (NCBI taxonomy): domain Eukaryota; kingdom Metazoa; phylum Mollusca; class Cephalopoda; order Sepiida; family Sepiolidae; genus Euprymna; species Euprymna scolopes. Next base: position 15,446,776 of record NC_136502.1, on the reverse strand, counting down.
TATAATGTTCAATTTCATCACAAAAGATCCCTGTCGAGATAATTAATTTTCAGGAGAGAATTAATGATGCCTAATGACACCAAGAACTTAACGGAAGATTCGGAGAGAGGAACTGTTAAGAAAATCCATATCAACCCCTTGATCTAAAAGGAATGTGCTTATCGTCTGTGTTTAACACTTAGGAACTGGTTACTTACAACCAAGTAATTTTCCCTGGTAAGCAATTGTTTCAAAGTTTAATGGGGACTAGGATTATTATTTTCCATGTCATTTTTTTTCTGCACTTAAATTTACTTTTAACCTGATAAAACGATCTTTTAGGTTAAATTAGTTTTGAGAACGAAATAAAATGTACTGGTGGTATAGATATATTTATATATTATTAGCAGTATTTTATTTTTATGGTATAGCAAAAAGTGAAAGACTCATCCAAATACAACTGTTTTGTCTTTTCAAAACTCGGCAATGTGCCCTTTACAATAAGATTCGAAACGTCAGTAGTTGGCATCTAGTGCTCTACTAACTGACCGACTGGGCCATCAAATCTGTTGCTAAGAGTAGAAGAAATTATATTGTATTAAATGAAAGTATTCATTTGCTTATATTTTATAAAAATTGTATGATAATAATAACTGAATGAATTTAATTACTTTTACAGAAGAACCTTGAGTTATGTTAACTGGAAAGTATAATTTCCTTCACCAGAGTGCTTCACTCATTAAATATACATATAAAGAAAATTAAAATTATAAAAGTAAAATTTTGTTGGATTTAATTCAATAAAATACAATTTAACTATACTAAAATCTAGAAACATTAATTCATAAACTAGTCTATCTACTTCCTTGGATACATAAATCACAATAAAAATATAACAATCTTATTATTTATCCAAATGTAAACTTTATGTCATGCTTACAATTAATAACTATTTCATTTTTTGGATTCATTAAATTCATCTTGTCAGAGAATTTTATAATTTTGCTGACACATAAGTAACATGGATCGTCTAATTATTGCTAAATCTTTAATATGTACTAGATTCCAAAAATAACAAGACAGTGATGTATTACCATGCAAACCATGGATATCTTTAATAAGCAACTTTTACTATGAAAATAGTGTATATATACATATGCATGTGTGTTAAAGCCGTGTTATAGGCAGTGTTCTTTGTTGGTAAGTTGTGCAAGAGTTTTGGTTGTGAATGCTTCTGCTCAATTGATAAAGGCTGGCCATGCTGATTGGTCGGCTGCATCCAGATTTCAAATAGAAGCACCTCATTTCGGGCAATGTCTCACTGGAGGCTGTTCCATGCTTATTTAAAGTCGTTGTCTCTTCATTAAGAAAATTTCTTAGCCTCGGATTTTTAATTCTTCTCCAGTTTATTTCACCTGAATATACGTCTCTTTGTGAATGTAGATACAAATCTACAAAGACATCAAAAAAAAAAGAAAAAACAAAGTGCACATTAGCATGAACATCATTATATGGTACAGGTTAACCACACTCAAATGACACACATGGAATCGTTAATACTTGAACCTCTCTCTCACAGACGTGATGTTGCTAGTCTCAGTCTTTTCTATAAATACTATAATGGCATGTGTTCTTCTGAACTGTTTGATCTATTCCTGCTTCTTTTGTTCTAGCTTGTTTGACTCGTTGGTCTAGTGGTCTCCATCAATTCACAGTTTGAATATCTCATTGTAATACAGTTTCTTATTCGAACTTCTTTTCAAGGACTTCAAAATTGTGGAACTTTCTTCCTGCTCACTGTTTTCCTTCTACCTACAGCCTTGGTCTTTTCAAGACTAAGGTCAATAAGCATCTCCTGTCTTTGCGAAAATCATCTTTTATCTTTATAGCAAGTGGTTTCATGCCTTGTTTCAAACGATTTCCATATGAACAAAAAATGCCATTCAGCTTCAGTTTAACATTTTATATTGTCTCTTTATAAATTCCAGATTTATACACAATTCATTAAAATATGTAGAAATTTAAAATTAAAGAAATTTATCGAAATATTTAGTAATTCTACATTATTGTTTTTTTTTAACTAAGGCCAATAAGCATCTCATGTCTTTGTGATAATCATCTTTCGTTCTTGTTAGCTCCTTACATTAAGTGGCTTCATGCCTTGTCTGGAGCGATTTCCATTAAGAAAAAAAAACAATTCACAACCGTTTCTACAATCTAATTTCATTTGGTATGAAAGAAAATCATCTATGAATTTCCAACAGTTTTTTAATACATGGAAGACACTTTAGTGATCGTCTTATCAGTAGGAAGTGCGATTTTTAATGGGCTTCAAACTCGCCAGACATTAATCTCATGCCAGACGTTTATTTGTGGGGTTCTACCTGGACTTTTTTCATAATTTTTTTAAATGTTCATTACTGGGACATGACAATGAAGTAGATCCCATTGTTTTTACTTGAAATTCAATATTTCAATTTTCGAATTTCACTCTACTAAAGAAGAAAAACAAAAATTTAAAAACTAAAATGACTTCACCACATCTAGTAATAAAAATATATAAAATAAAATATTTGGTGCTTTTGCTATTTTTTAGATAGGATTTCCAATTAAATTTAATTTTTATGGTATCTTTTGTTTATTAAATTGTAAGGTAAAGAATACTTAAAAATTCCTCCCTTCCATGTTAAGAATGGTTTTCTAAATAATAACAATATTATTTCAGAGACAGGAAATTATTTCGACCAACAGGTTATTTTTTAAAAACTTATCTGTATTTATAAAACTGTGCAAGGTTTCAATTCATGTACTTCGATTTCATTACCCTAAGGCCGCCTTAATTATAAGTACAAGGTATCTTCAATAAGTTTCCAGACCTTTTTATGCAAGCATTTTAAATTGTTGTCGACTCTTGAAAATTCAGTGTGTTATTGCTATACATCTTATGAGATGACTGGCAATTTTTATGATTTCAGGTTCAAATGAACAGCTACAGTAACAATTGAAATACCCCCTACTAAAGTCTGATTGTCACAGCTGGTAAATTTCAAAAATGCAATCTGAATGTGAGGACACGTTAGAAGAATGATATGCAATAAAATTCTGTTTTAAACTTGGAAAAAATGCCACAGAAACGTATGGGATGCTTCAGACTGCTTTTGGACCATCCTGCATGAATCGAACAGCAGTTTTTGTGTGGCATAAGAGATTCAAGAAAGGCAGGGAGTCTGTGAGGGATGATGAGAAGTGTGGGAGGAGTAAGGAAGTTAGAACACCAAAGTTGATTGGCCAAATAAAGAATTTCATCGATAAGGACCGTCGTGTGTGTCTTTAAAGACAATAAGTGCACAGTTTGATGTCAGTGTGAGAACTGTACACACAATTATTTGTGAAGCGCTGAAGATGCAGAAGATTTGCGCAAAGTTTGTCCCAAGGGTGCTCATGGAGGATCAGACTATTTGACCAAGATGGGCATCAAGACGGTTCCTCACCTTCTTTATAGTCCAGACCTTGTTCTCTGTGCATTTTGGTTATTCCCTAAGCTCAAGGAAAACCTAAGAGGCTGCCGTTATGAGAGAATTGAGAAGATAAAAAACAAGTTGTGATGAGGGTCATTGACATGCTCACACAAGAGAACTTCCATGGGACCTTCCAGAAGTTGTTGGAATGGTACAACAAGTGAATTGCAGCCGGAGGAGATTACTCCGAAGGGGACTAGAGTTTTATGTGTGTGCTATCAATAAAAGTGTCCATGCAAAAAAAATCTGAAAACTTATTGAAGATACCTCGTATAACCGTGAAGTTTAATCATGCGGTTGAATGAGTGAAAAAGAAAAACCAAACATAGATAGGTATTTCAGTTGGTGACTAAAAAGTCGCTCGCGTTTGTTAACAGAACGTTTTAATATTTGATCCGCATTCATTTTTACCTTTCAGCATTCGGTCATCTGTTATATTTTGTTCGGTCCAATCACGTTCCTGTTCAGCTGGAGACATGTTTCCAGAGTTCCAGGCAAGGATTTGGGGAGCTGAAAGCGCATCACGTTCTTCAAATTCATCAACAGGTATCAGGTTACTGTCGGCAGCGACACATATCTACAGAGAAGATTTGAATAATAATATAAAAGACACGTGAAATACGTTATGAACACAACTACAAATGTAGATAGAATATACTAAGATGAATCCAAGGAAACTGACACTAATCGACAAATATATAAAAAAAAATGTTTTGGTTTCAATTCCAGCTGATGGCACCCAAATCATATTTTTTTATACTTTTTTTAAATCATTACTATATATTTGGTACAATATAATAATCAATAGAGAATTGGCTCTAAATTAATAATAAATATGAAATCTGCATAAATTAAAAATCATATTTAAGTACATTTTATGAGCAGTCTACTAGTATATATATATATATATATATATATATATATATATATATATATTTAATTATTATAGCAAAAAATAATTATAATTATGACAGCCCTTTAAGAAACTCGTTTCTTATCGTTGAGCACTTTCAGTTGAATTAAGTCGGTCAATTTAGCTCTTATGCATAGATTATCGTATAACGATTCTGTTCTGACGAAAAGAACATTTAAAATTAAAATGTTTAAATTCAACGTAATTACACGTGCTTAATGGTAGCTGATTGGAAACGGTCTTTGCTACTTGAGCCAGAAATGGCTCGTGTTGCCGAGTTCGAATCTATCGACTGGTGTTAATCGTGACACCCTGCACTTAAGATTCCCGAAAGGATGAAACACTAGTGTCTGTAGGTATTTAATTATTATAGTAAAAAATATGTGTATATATATATATATATATATACATACATATATATATATATATATATATATATATAAATATATATATATATATATATATTTGTTTTTGCGATATGTTTTGAATGAAATCAATTGTTTACGAAAGTGCATTTTTATCTAAGTGCGAGATGGGAATAATTTTCCCTTTAACCAATCTGGTACCCCCCCACGTGGGGAGCGGTATATATATTGTTTTTAAAATATAATTATCCACTAATACATGTTTCGTCGTCTCCGACTCATCAGAGTGGCTGAATTTATATATATATATATATATATATATATATATATATATATATATATATATATTCAAGCGCAACCTGGCTCTAACAAATATCGACCCGTCCTCATGGGAAGAATTTTCTAGGGACAGAAAGATGTGGAGAGCAGCAGCAAACGATGACACCATGGACTTTGAGGACAGAACGAAAGGAAATGAAGAGGCTCGGAGAAGAGGAAGAAAAGAGCAATGAGAATGACCCCGACCCCAACCCGACCCCCCTTACCCTATGCTGCGAACACTGTCCACGACTTTTCCATCATAGACTTGGACTCAACAGCTATGTCACACATAGGCAACCATCCCAAAGATAGGAGACTGGTGACAAGCGACAGGACCCAATACTCAGATACGAGTGGGAGCCGACAACGATGATATATATATAAGTGGTTACTTCCATGTAAAAAAAAAAAAATTCTAGGACGTACTTGGCTCTTATATAGGCGGAGGATTACATTAGTTGTGAGATATGAACTGAAGTGGTAGAACAATCCAACCATTTTTCTGACGACCTTAGCAACGGATTTGATGTATACGCTCCATTTCAGATCAGAGGTGAAGGTCAGACCCAGAAACTTGTCAAAGGATGGCGCTTTCTCAAGCATAACGCCATTCATTTCATTTAGCGCCAAATGGGGATCAGAGCGTTTATGATGGAAAAATAGAAGCTTCGTTTTAGATGCATTAAAATTTACCAGCTACCTTTTTCCCCAATGTACCATATGCTCAAGATCAGAAGAGAGAGAATCATTTCGGGTCTTTAAATCATTACTGCAGATGATAGTGTCGTCTGCATAAATTCCTATGAATGATCTAAGGATGTGATTAGAGAGATCATTGATGAAGATTAGGAAGAGAGTTGGAAATCTGAGAAAACTTGTCACTCAGATTACAGGAAACACCACTTTTTGTTGTGATGGACTGATAACAATTAACTTGTGTGAGAAATCCTTTTTTTCTCTCCTCCTTCTACCTCTCCTCATACTCATACTTGTCTCCATCTTGACAATCCACTGACCATGGCAACCTGACAAACTATCAACTCAAAAGTAAAATACTCGCCTTCTGCAAACAAGGATGGAGTACTCGAATATACCAAGTATATATTTTATCCTCCGCCTGAACCCCAAACTCTTCTTACAGTCATCTTTTCGTTCTTTTCTTTTTGTTTTTCTTCTTTCTTTTTCTTTATCATTTGGTTATTTCTCTTTTTTTTTTCTTTCTCTTTTTTCTTTCTTTCATTTCCTTCGCAGTTTCGTTTTCCTTTACTTCTTTTATCTTTTCTTTTTATCCTTCATCTTTCTTCATTTCTTCATTATTCATGCATTATCATTTTTCTCTTTTCTCTTTCTTTTCCATACTAAATTTTTCTGTTCTTATACTTTTTCAGTTTTTTTTTACACTTATTTTCCTTCTCTTCCCCTTCTACTACATTTAATTTGTATTTTTTCTTCTTCAATTTCTTCTTCTTCTTCTTCATTTTCTTCTTTAATTTCTTATTCGTCTTCTTCAGTTTCTTCTTCAATTTTTTTCTTTTTCTCAACTTATTCTTCAATTTTCCTTCCTCAACTTCTTTTTCTTATTTTTCAATTTCTTTTCCTTATTCTTCAATTTCTTATTCTCCAATTTCTTCTTCTTCTTCTTCTTCTTCTTCTTCTTCTTTAATTCCTTCTTTAATTTCTTATTCGTCTTCTTCAATTTCTTCTTCAATTACTTCTTCAATTTTTTTCTTTTTCTCAACTTATTCTTCAATTTTTCTTCCTCAACTTCTTTTTCTTATTTTTCAATTTCTTTTTCTTCTTCTTCTTCTTCTTCTTCTTCTTCATCTTCTTCTTTAATTTCCTCCTCCTTCTCCCATTGATTTTCCCGGTGCTCGTTAAGCCTGCCGACAACATGTAATTTATCTATTTACTCCCATTGTCCACATTTACATAGCTTTGTATTCAGATCATTTTTATAACAAACATCTTAAGACGATGTCAACACTTGAATTTGGATGGCTGCAATTTTATCATTGATTTTCAAGGATTATTTGTTCATGTTATAACTAATGCCACTCCATCTGCCATTGTATTTCTTATCATTCTGAAAACTTTTGCCTATTTTTCATTTGTTTAATCCGTGTTTGTTTCCGTTTTTGTCTACGCCATTATAATCATCCATGCACTCATACAAACAGAAAAGATATGAAACAGCAATTTCGATTCAGTTTATGGGCAAAATAGCAACATGTGTTTGACTAATTGTATCCAGTTATAATAGGCATTTGTGTCTTGACATTGAATCACCATCGCAAAATTGACAAACAGGCTTTTTTTATTGTATTTCAGCAGTATATAAAATGTTGCAATATTTTGGCATACTTTAGCCATATTTTGGCATATGTTAGCAATATATAGACAAGTTTTAGCAATGTTTGGCATAATTTAGCAATATTTTGGAATATTTCGGCAATATTTTGGAATACTTTAGCAATATTTTGCATTGCTTTAGCAATATTTTTGAATACTTAAGCAATATTGGAATATTTTAGCAATTTTGAATACTTTAGCAATATTTTGGTATAATTTAGCAATATTTGGGAATACTTTAGCAATATTTTGGTATAATTTAGCAATATTTTGGAATAATTTAGCAATATTTTGGAATAATTTAGCAATATTTTGGAATACTTTATCAATATTTTGAAATACATTAGCAATATATTGAAATACTTCAGTAATATTTTGGCACAAATTAGCAATATTTTTAATACTTTAGCAATACTTTGGAATACAATAATGATTTCAAAACTAAAAAAATATATATATAAATACATATGACTTGGGTACCATCAATTAGAATTGAAACCAAAACATATAGCGCTCCAGCCTTTGCTGTTACCATTTGAGCTATCATCCTATAATTAACTGATCTTAACGTATAAATATGCATGTGTACAAAGAACACGTTTAATCGCCTTACAGCTGCCAAGTTTCGATTTTTTTTCAATTTTGACCTCTTGACAGCTATCAATACTGGTTCAAATCCATAAACAAAAACGGTCTACAAAAAATACAATCATTTGACCTGCCTTGCGCTGCTCTGCAACCTCGTGTCCTAGAGGTGATGCGCTTTGAAAAAATGGAGACAGACATAGTGAGCTTTACAGATCATATATAGACTTTTAAATGACTTTTTCTATTACCACAAGAAAAGTTTGTTGATATTTTGTCTTAAACTATTTGTACACGTTGCCAAGGAGTTAATTTTTTGTTTGTTTTTTACTTTTATTTTTGATTTTTTTAATCGCATAAATACTTAAATATATTTTTAATCGCATAAATACTTAAATATCTTTTTACTTGCATAAATATTTAAATATTATTTTAATTGCATAAATATTTAAGTATTTATGTGATTAAAAATAAATACTTAAATATTTTTAATCGCATAAATACTTAAATATTTTTAATTGCATAAATACTTAAATATCTTTTTAATTGCATAAATACTTAAATATTATTTTAATTGCATAAATACTTAAATATTTTTTAATTGCATAAATACTTAAATATTTTTTAATTGCATAAATACTTAAATATTTTTTAATTGCATAAATGCTTAAATATTTTTTAATTGCATAAATACTTAAATATCATTTTAATTGCATAAATACTTAAATATTATTTTAATTGCATAAATACTTAAATATTTTTTTAATCGCATAAATACTTAAATATTTTTTAATCGAATAAATACTTAAATATTTCTTTTTAATCGCATAAATACTTAAATATTTTTTAATCGAATAAATGCTTAAAAGGTTTCGTTTTAATTGTTAAATTTATAAATTATAAGAAGCTAGGGGCCAGAGATGCTAAATCAGCAAACGGAGCAAAATAAAGAAAGAGAGAGTATAGATCATGTGACGAATGCAGGAAGGTGGAAGCTTGCTATAATATAGCATCAGCCTTTTGTGCGAGAGCAAAGGGGAAAAGTGAGTAACTATTAAAAAAGCTTGAAATGGATTTTTTTTTAATTTCGTTTAGTTTAAAGAATATCATTTTTATTTCAATAAATATTCGATTCATCTATAATATAAATCTCGCCTGTCTGTTTAAATGTATGTATGTATGTATGTATGTATGTATGTATGTATGTATGTATGTATGTATGCATGTATGTATGCCTAAAACTTTCGACAGCGGCGGCAGATTTTCACGTGATCGGTATCATTTTGAAGCACGACCCTTTGAACTACAAATATCGAAAATTTGGCCAAAAACATTAATTCCTTCACTCTCAACTGGGTACTTTTCTACAGGGAGGGGTCGTTTTTTTTCGCCGATATTTTCGAAAGTCATCACCTCTTTTCGATTGCCTAGCCTTAATTTAAACCTACATCACTTCCGATCTGGCGATGGGCGCAACAGCTAACGAGTCACTCTTTTTCACTTTCTTTTCCTACTTCGCCGTACAAGTTCGAGCCTGCCTAACTGCCTTCCTACTACCACTATATATATATATATATATATATATATATATATATATATATATATATATATATATTCTGTTTTTGCTCAACACACACCTCCAAACATCCGGGCAACACCGGGCACCCAGACTAGTAGTAAATAAAGTAAAGTATTATTACTCAATGTGTAATTATCCAAGTTACGTGGGCACGAGAAAAACACGTGTTGTATAGCCGGATGTTCATATTGTGGAGAGAGAGACGGATGGGGACATTCCTTGATGAGGGAAAAGATAGAAGAGAGAGGCATTTATATAGTTCTGTGAATGTTTCTTTTTTAACACAGATATTAGAGAGGGGAAAGAGTTATCAGTTCTTTTATCACATATATTAGAGAGAGGAGGGGGCCAGGTAATACACAGTTCTTATAGCACAAAAGAGGAGACACATTTTTTAGATGAATTATACACAATGTTCATTAATAACGATGAGTGGATACAATGTTCATATAAAGATGAGTTTCACGTTACCATTAGTTGTTGAAGAATGACACAGCACGAAGACGCTGTTACAAAATTATGATGATGTTCGTTTATTCATTCGACCGGTCAATGATTGATGACAGAAATTCAAAGTCACTACATGATTACAACTTTCTAACCCTTCGCTTCCCAAGGGGGGGGGCTACGTTCTGACCACTGTCAGCTCTGTCTCCCGTCTGTCTCTGTGACTCTGACTCTCTTTCCGACCCTGTCTGTCTGTCTCACTAAAACTAGTCAACTATATTGAGAATCCATTTCTCAGCCATGACGTCATCGCATGGCAAAAAAACGTGCTCAATCGACCCCGTGGCCTGAACATGCGTTATCCTCACACGTCTGCAGCCAAGAATTCTTCTGACCTATTTTTCGACCTGACTTATTTTCCAACATATTTAAATTTGCTATTGTTCGTTTTTCTAACTGACCTTATTTTAATTCAATTCTCATAACCAAGAATACAACAATCAAAATTTCTTTTTACAATAACATCTCTAAACAATCGAATTCCTTCTGAATCTTCTTTCCTGAACCTATTTCCGAACCTAGCTTACCAAGTTCAATTCTCGGTCTACCCTTTCTCATTCTTACTTATTTAATGTTTTTCTTACTTGCAAGAAAATGGTGCCTTTTCTTGTAACATGCACTTACACGTAAAATTGTCTCATTATGTTATTAATATAGATAACATTTTTTTTTATGTGATTATGATTTTTCTGACAATTTCTATATGTCCGTAGCATCAAATCAGGAAATCAATGTCTACTCTCTTTTTTTTCTTCTTCTTTTGCCAATTCATTTGTGGAATAACAACTTCCAATAAACCTAATGGAAATATTTTTTTAATGAAATAAAGAAAGATTAAAAAAAAAAGAATTAAAAAAATTTTTTTTTAATGCGTAGAACCATAAAGTACATTCAAAAAGGTAAAATAATTCTTTTAAAAAAACATTCGGGGGAGGGGGGGGAGAAATTCACTAAGTTGAAATTTAAAATCCCTGGAGGGAAAATTAGAAGAGATTAGAAGATATGCGAATAATGAACTGTCTGCTTTCGACAGAGCCGTGTCGGCAGGAATTAAGATTCGAGAACAATCAGTAAATCAAACTGAAGTTTAACACAGTTTCAGAAGAACGACGAGAAAGAAAAAAAACATGGCCGCCAAGTTAAAAAAAAAATGACAAGAATAGATTAAAATTGTCTGAACAAAAAATCAGAATAGATTGTTGAGCATCTGGTTTTATATCATTGTTTCGGTTTAACATTTAGCAAATATAGGAAATGCTTTTAAGTCGAACCTAGGAATTTTTGTTTGCAATTTCTTTATTTTATATATGTATATACTAGCAAGCCGCCCAGCGTAGCCCGGTCGTAAAATACGCTTAAATATGATTTTGTAATTTATGCAGATTTCGTATTTATTATTATAGAGCTGTAATGACCAGCTAAATCAGTTCGCTCGTCACGTAAACAGAAGAATCTATACGTCCGGAATCTATTCATTTCAGGAACAATTTGATTGTGTAGTCGGTCACCTACGCAAACCTGTAGCGCGTAAGAAATCCGGCTGTTATGCGTCACTTTTATACACAAATCCATGGGACTATATTTTTATTTCTTCGCGTATGAAGACAGTAAACAGGTTGGAACGTTCTAGAAACTCGATATGAAAGGCTTAGTGCGCCAAAATCAAATTAATACAGACAGCATTTCCGCAAGTCACCATCGCCGCCACCCGTGGTTATCACATATCCTGGACTCCGTCTAGTAGGCATAAAACAGCATCGCCAAGAATACCAAAGTTCCAGCAACGATTCCAGGATCTCGAAACGGACGAAATACTTCATCTCTTACTAATGGAGCTTATGCAAACAACAATGGACGAATATTCTATACTCACAACCTTTTTCTCCCTAGTATTTCGCATTCGTAATTTTTCTTCGTAAAATTATGTTACCATTAACTTCCTCAGTCCTGGAGGATTTCTTCATTCACTAAAAGCTTCCAATTATGCAATATTTTTTTTTACACTTGAATGATGTTTTTTTTTTTTTTTTTACACAGTGATCACCACTTATCAAGGCCCGGAAGCCACTCAGGGATAAGAGTTATTGCAAGTACAGTACGTTAGTCTGGAGATTTAATGAAGTGTTTACTTAAGGGGGCGGTTCATTAGGAATTTGTTAACGTTGGACTTGAAGACATCCAAGTTGTAGTCCGGTGAGAAGCGGGTAGACGGAACTGAGTTCCGCAGGCGTGCAGTTCTAAGAAAGAAGCTTTGTTCATGGAATCCGCGTTTTGATTTAATGTTTCCGAACTCTTGTTTTATAAAAACTACACCTCTCACCGCATCATTAATGAACCCCAATCGTTTTAATTTCACCCATATGGGAAAACAATCCACATTCAAGAAGGATTGTGACTTACATACATAGCATAAAAAACTTTCTGGTTAAATAAAATTATTATTTTAAATGTTTGTAATTGTTCCCGAGTCGTTGATATTTGCTGATGATTTTTTTTTTCTTGTAAGAAAAAGGAGTTTCGACTCATACTCTCATCTTTGTCATGAATTCAGAGACCATTCGACCTCCCCTTCTCTCGATAGAGCTAATACTTCATTATTATATTGTACTCAATATATAGTAGTGATTTCAAAAAAAATATATAAATATATATATTTATATATATATATTTTTATATAGTAAGTTATATATATATATATATATGGTCATATATATATAAATATATATATATAAATATATATATATGGCAATTAAGCTACACAGAATATTCCGCATTTTATTCTCGTGAGAATTCGTCAGGCTTATGCGAAAAGTTGTGATTATCGCGCGTTTATATATATGCACATGCTATTGAATTTTCTAGTTAGCCAATCAGCTTCCTAGTTGCAACTGCGCCCATCCTAATCAACCAATGGGCGGACACTTACAGGAAAAAAGGCAGAGTTGACCTCCGGTTCACCCTTTCTCTTTTGTGTGCTTTATGGGAAGGGTAGATATCCTTTTGTTGTAGTAAACTGACCTACTTTCAGCCTAGGTGTAGTTAGGTATGTTATTTTGTACTTTAGTCTATATTTCGGTTATTATGTTATATATATATATATATATATATATATATATATATATATATATATATATATATATATATGTTTTTAAAATATAATTATCCACTAAGTCTCTCTCTCTCTCTCTCTCTATATATATATATATATATATATATATATATATATATATATATATATATAGAGAGAGAGAGAGAGAGAGAGAGAGAGAGAGAGAGAGAGAAAGAGAGAGAGACAGAGATTTATGAATATGTATGTTTATTTTGTTTCATTTATTTATTTTATTTATTTTATTTATCTATTTTTTAATATTATTGTCATTTTAAAATTACTTTGTATCGCTATCCTAGAGTAAAGTTTATTCTGTGCACACAGTTGTTCGCTATTTCTCTCCTACAGCTTAATAGATGTTGGGGTTCGTAAAAGAATAGGATAGCGAATTTTTCATTTAGGCATAATCTATATGGATTAGAGTTGTTGTTTGTGTTTGGTTTGTTGTGGTTTGGTTTCGTATTTATTGTAAGACGTCTTCTGGATGTCTTACAATAAAGACGAAACGTGGATGAACACATCACTTAGTTTGTTACTTTTTTATCTCTCTATATCGTTGGAATACTATTTTAATTATTCTCATCATATATATATGTGTGTGTGGGGGGGGGGTGCATATATATATATATATATATATATATATATAGAGAGAGAGAGAGAGAGAGAGAGAGGGAGAGAGAGAGAGAGAGACTTGTATGTAATATACTGAGTTTTACTGGGTTCGTGTAATTCAGTAAATTTTCATATACCAATAAGTTTTAAGCCAAAGAGAGATGACTTAAAAAGTAAGCTATAAAATTATCATATTTCATAATGGAGCATTCATATACTGTATTAACAAAACCAAAACTTAAATGAAATACACTTTCTGTTACTATCAACACCTTTTTTGAAGTTTTGGTTTTGTTTATACAATATATATATATATATATATATATATATATATATATATATATATATATAGAGAGAGAGAGAGAGAGAGAGAGAGAGAGAGCGAGAGAGACTGGAAAAAAAGAATAAACTGCCACAGTCTAAAAAAGAATTCTCCTTCATTGAGCAAACACAGAAAAGATGAAGCATGTTATCAGAAAAAATACTTAACTTGGTTTCAAGTTGAAAGACCAGGGATATAAATTGGTCTGTCCAATTTGAAATCATTGTGGCATTGCAGGTAATAATCAAAACAAACACAATGGTATAATAAACAAAAAGTGTATGAACAAAAGTATCTTACAGAAATACACGCCATAATTCTAGGACCATAACTGCCACGAATCGCTCCCATGACGTCTAGATAAAACTGTATTTATTTTTTCTGGGTAAGTCCATTTATTTCTGAAATGGGGTAATCAGCTTACCCCATAAAAATCTTTTTTAATTAACCTTACGTGAAATTTTCGATTTTTAACTTCATTTTTACATACCTTCATTTAAATATTGCTCCATACACAAAATTTCTGCAAGGAAGCGAGAAATACAACTAATGAACCTAAGCTTATTATACAGCAAAAACAAGTAATTAATTAATAAATTCTTGAAATTATATTGACTTACCTCAGAAAAGTTTTCTAATGGTTCCTGATGCTTAACAAGATTTGCAGAGACTTGTTCCGGTTTGGCTTTCACCTTTCTTATTCTTTTCCTTGATTTCATACTAACAGCGCCATCTTTTGCTGCAAAGTCTGCTGCCAATATCACAGAGGATGCATCTTGCGAACATATGGAATATGATGGTTTATTTGATTGTCCTCGATCATTCAAGAATTTCTTGGTGTAGCTGGTATTCTTCTTGGAAAGTTTATGTCTGCGTTCATAATGCCGAATCAAACACACCAAGAAGAAAACGGTAAGAATCACCGAAAATGTTACCGTAACAATTCCTATGCCAATAACTATGTGCAGTTCCATTCCATTTGTCTTTTCTTTAGCATTTAACATTTCTGATGTCTTGTTGCTTACAGTCAGTGTCAAATATACAGTAGTTCTGGCTGATAGAACTGGGCTACCACTGTCCTTCACTAGAAACTCCAGCTCATATGAGCCAGCATCTTGTTGGCTTAGGACATGAGTTGAACATAACAAACCAGTGTACTGGTTGATGCTGAATATCTGTTTGCTATTGCCTCTGATTATTTCATATTTTAGAAATGCATTCTCTTGACTGTCACTGTCTGATGCCTTTATCTGGCTGATGTTCTTTGTATGATGCGGGTAATATGTTACATCCATATTATAAGGATTAACACTGGGAAATGTGAAATATGGAGCATTATCATTTTCATCTCTCACCTTAACAATCACATTCACTGTGTTATTCAATGATGGATCCCCATTGTCTCTGGCCAGAACCCGGAATTTATATATCCCTTTTGACTCGTGATCCAAAGATGAAACTGTCGATATAAAGCCCTTCCTGGAAATCTTGAAAGGTAGAAACTGTCCATTGCTGGCCAGTAGCGAGTAACTAAGCTCACGTCCGGAATCTGGATCAGTGGCATTAATAAAGCCGACCGGAAAATCGGGGTCCTGGTTTTCATGGATCCAGAATCTGAACCAATCCTGGGAGAACTGTGGTGGCATATCATTGACGTCTGTTACATGAACGGAAAATCTCTGCTTACTCTTAAGCGGGGGTGATCCGCTATCGCGACAAGTGACTGTGATGTTATGATTGGATATTGTTTCTCTATCCAGGACTGATTTCAGGACGACTTTATACTTCTTTGTACCTAGGTTTTGAAGCCGGAATACGTCATGATGTAGGTAACAATGGATTTCACCATTTTGACCAGCATCCTCATCACGTGCTGTTATATAAGCAATGACACTTCCTACTTTAACATCTTCAGAGATGTTTACAATGTTTCCGACAGAAGCAAAAACAAACTTGACATCTACAATAGGTGCAGTGTTCTGTTTGCTGACCAGACGAATAATTACTTTGGTCACTGCGCTCAAGGGTGGATTGCCTTTATCCCTGGCTTCAATATACAGTTTATATACATGTGAATCTTTCTTAGCGACCTTTTTCTTCAGAAATATTTTACCGCTCTTTGGATCTAGTTTAAAATAGGATTTAGCCAATACCAAAGTCCGGGACATGAAACGGTAAACAATCTCGCCATTGTGGCCTAAATCTGAATCCTTTGCGGATATGACTGTGACAGGGATAATGCTATCTGGTTTGTTATAAGCCGAGACATTATAGATCTTCTGCGTGAAAACAGGACTGTTATCATTTACGTCCGACACAGAAATCTGGATATCTAGAATATTTTCTAGCGGTGGGGATCCACCGTCTTCTGCAACCACTTGTAGAAGGTAATTGTCCTTGATTTCTCTGTCAAGCGTTCCCTGTAATATGAGGCTGACATGATGCTGTGTTCGATGAAAACCATTGGAAACTGACAACATAAATGGTTCATCGTGGATCTTCCTCAGACTATATTTCACTTGTGAGTTAAAATATCCGACATCCCTGTCCACGGCATTCGGAATTGCCTTTCTTGTTCCTCTTCTATTGCCTTCAGAAAATTCAACACTGACCTGCCCAACAGGAAACTCGGGTGGACGATCATTGACGTCTTGAATAATTACTTTGATTTCAAGAAAGCCTAACAAATTAGTCAGCTGATAAAGCGCAACATCAAGTATTCGGAAACACTCGGCATCGTAGGAACACAACGATTCCGCATCTAGTATCCGAGCAGTGTACAACTTCCCTTCATGCTTGGAAATACGGAACAACCTTTCGTTATCTGTCCGCCAAGACTTGACCTGTGAAAACACTAGAGAGCTCCAGTTATAAAGAAACCTTGTGTCCTTGGTGTCTATGTCGTTGGCAATGTCACCAATGAATGTTCCGGAGGATTTATTCTCTTCTATGTAGTAGGTGAGATTTGCACAAGTGCTTGGATGAAGGATAGCGATCAATACGTACATGTGGATGAGCATGCCCTCTCACACGGAACGGTCAGATTGTCTGGTGGATCCCTCCGACTAATTTTATCTTGCACACTACAATGAGATTTTGGAAAAAATAAAAATAAAAAATTTTAAATTGCAAAATAAAGCAAGAAAATAAAATGATTTTATGATTCTGAATTTTTTAGATGAGGATTGATTTCATTTTATTTGGATTTTTCGGACTATCATTCTCACCTTAAGTATATTTTCACAATGTTTTGGTCGATGTAACTTCTGACTTTCTTTAGATATATCTTGTCGAACTTGGGAATCTTTCTGTTGAACTCTGGAAATACAATTGAAAATAGGACTTCTACCCAGTCATGGTTAATGGAACAAGACTATGCTATCTCCATGGATTAAATAAAGGGTTTCGTTTGAAATTCTGTTCAGATTCATGAGTTCGAAAGATTCCAGAATTCGACATGATACACCAAAAGAAGGTCGGAGGTTACATCGACCAAAACATTGTGAAAGTAACACTCAAGATGAGAACATTATTCCTAAAAATCTAAATACAGGGTGACCCATTTAAAAGTAGTTCAATCTCTCTAATCTTTCTCTTAACGAACAACTGACACCACAAGACAAATTGCAATTCTTTTTCCAAACAATGTGACAACTGCCACCAGAAAGTGCATAAAGCATCGCATTGTAGAAAAAAATCTGGTAGAAAGACATCCATTAAACTTATGAAAATTGAACCTTAGGAACAAAATATCTGGAAATATGTACAGGTCAAAATGTTTAAAAAGAAAGTAAGGCTACAGCTTGATAGTGAGTCTGACATTTCCATTATTAATGTACAAACATGGAAGAGGCTTGGGAGACCCACTATGATAAAATCACATAAAATGGTGAGAAGCGTCAGTGGCGAAAAAATTACCTTCGAAGGGGAATTATTGATGAATATTTTTTTCCAGAATAGGGCCGAAAAAGCAAGAATTTTTGTCATACGAAAATCAAACAACCTCTTTGGAACTGATCTGTTCGAAAAGTTTAGACTATGGAATCTGCCTTTAAGCTCATTTTGCCAAAAGCTTGAAGATTCGAATGTGGAGGCAGAAAAACTTAAGAGGGAGTTAAAAGAGAATTTCCCAGACGTATTCTCAGGCGGTTTGGGAAGGTGTACAAAAGCGGTAGCAAAATTTGACGTAAAAGTAAATGAACAGCCACTGTTCAGAAAGAAAAGAAATGTTTCATACGCCGCTATAGAACAGATAGATGGTGAATTAGAAAGACTCGAAAACATGGGTGTCATCGGAAAAATTGATCACAGTGAGTGGGCTGCACCAACGGTTTACATAAAAAAAAGAGTAAGGAGATTCGGGTTTGCGTCGACTTCGCGACAGGCTTAAACAGGGCATTACAAGATCACCATTATCCTCTTCCAAGCCCTGAAGAGATATTTGCGAAATTGAGTGGAGGGAAATATTTTTCTAAAATCGACCTCAGTGACGCGTACTTACAAGTTCCAGTCGATGAGGAGTGTTCAAAGCTGCTATGTATTAATACCCATAAGGGATTGTACAAGTTTAACAGACTTCCTTTTGGGGTCAATGTCGTCCCTGCGATTTTTCAGCAAATTATAGACATTATGTTAAATGGGTTGGATTTCGCAGTAGGGTATCTGGATGATGTGCTAATAAAAAGCGCTAGCAAAGAACAACACAAAGCTCATGTAAACCAAGTATTCAAAAGGATCCAGGATTATGGATTTAAAGTAAAACAGGAAAAATGTACATTTTTCATGGAGAAAATAAAATACTTGGGGCAAATCATCGATAAACATGGAAGAAGACCGGATCCAGATAGATCGAATGCAATAAAGAATATGCCTGCTCCAGAAAATATTGCATCTTTACAAAGTTTCTTAGGTTTGGCAAATTACTACAATGTATTTGTGCCAAATATGCATAAACTAAGGTCGCCTTTAAATGAACTGTTAAGGAAAGACCAAAAATGGGTCTGGACGCAAGAGTGCGAAGAAGCATTTCAGGAAATTAAAGAGACTTTAACGTCTGATTGTTTCTGGCACATTATAATCCCAAGCGTGAAATTATAGTTGCAAACGATGCCAGCTCCTATGGCATAGGAGCATGCATTTTACACAAAATGGATGATGGAAAAGTGAAACCCATAGCACATTCATCCCAATCACTTTTGCCAGCTAAAAAGAAATACTCACAAATTGAAAAGGAGGCGCTAAGCATTATATTCGCGGTAAAGAAATTTCATCGTTTCCTGCACGGTAGGCAATTTCTGTTACAAACAGACCACAAACCATTATTTAACGATTTTCGGATCGAAAAAGAGACTACCACAACATATGGCGAATAGACTCCAAAGATGGGGTACCATACTTCTGAATTACAATTTTCAAATGGAGTATGTACCATCTAAAAAATTTGGTCATGCAGACGGGTTATCAAGGTTAATACCTAAGCAGACAGAACCATTGGAGATTATGGTAATAGCAGCCATTCAAGCGGAAGTTGAAGTAAAAAATACGTTATGTGACACAATAAGAGAACTTCCAGTAACGCTTGATAAAATTAAGAGTAAGGCAGAGGTGGGTGAATTTATTATACGCACGAAAGAAAGGATCAACAATAACGAACTGGATGAAGAAATTTATTGAATTTGCGATAACGTCCTGTTATATAATCCCACATCCGAGGTAACTATCAACTTCCTGTATGGATTATTCGCTAGGTTTGGAGTAGTAGACTGCATTGTTACAGACAATGGAACGCAATTTATGTTTACTGAATTTAAACATTTTGCGAGGATCATCTAATTGAGCATATAACCATTCGGCCATACCACCGAAGAAGTAATGGACAAGCAGAGAAACTCGTTTACACATTCAAGAGAGCTGTGGAAAAAGTTAGTGGGTCGCCGACGGATAAGTCAATCCAACAGTTTTTACAAGTCTACAGAGTCACTTTGAATGCAAACATCGAAATGTCAAAGACACTGGCTGAGATTATGTTCAGACGCAAGGTTAGATCGATTTTTCACAAATTGTTACCAAACCAGGATAGGCCAAACCTTAAAAAACCGATAACAAAAAAACGGTATAAAGTTGGCGAAAGAGTCTTCTACAAGATTCACAAAAATAATAAGACTTTCTCGGAGTTTGGCATTGTTGAGAAATAGGCAACATGGTCTACATGATTAAGGGACCAGACTTCGTGCACAGACGTCGCACTAACCAAATTCGGAAAAGATACTCGAACAGTGAGGTGACCAGATCTCCCGAGGAGGACATCATGGACACAGTGTTTGATACTTTTCAGGTGCCCATACCAGAGACAACTCCGGAGAACAGAAGATCAAACAGAAAACAGAAATCAACAGAATTGATTAGGGTGAACCCAAAACAAAAACGTTATTAATCCCAGACGGGATATTTTCAAAGGTGGGTGCTATGCCGGCCTTCCTTGAACAGAGGAATTTACACCGATTATCACTATAAATAGCGCTAGTAATTCCAACACCGGTGAGAGAGATGCGACTGCACTTCAACTGCTAGCCGAATGCCCAGCAGATGTACATGCTTTCCTATCTTTGTACAGTGTTGTTAATACACTTATTCCTTACCCGAACCTCAACTTGAGTGTTCTTATTTTCACTGTTGTCCACGACACAACAGTTGTAATCGTTAGTAATGGAGATTTAATAAAGTGTCTTACTTAAGGGGGCGGTTTATCAGGAATTTGTTTATGTTGGACTTGAAGACATCCAAGTTGTAGTCAAGTGGGAAACAGGCAAACGGAAGAGAGTTCCACAGGCGTGCACTTCTCAGAAAGAAGCTTTGTTCATGGAATCTACATTTTGATGTAGGCACAGATAAAGAATGGGGAAAATTATTGATTCTATTTTTACAAATCTATTAACGACCATAACAATTGTTGACCAGCACATCTTTCGGTGTTGCCCGGTCAATATCTAACCCTATCAAACTATGTATGAAGTATTGTTGTCATATTTTGGTTGGTGAATCACTGAAGGTGCAGAATTATAACTGACCGCACCCTTTTTTTTATCTGTCTACAACGTCTCTCTCTCTCTCTCTCTCTCTCACACACACACACACACACACACACACACACACACACACACACACACACACACACACACACACACACAGAGGCGTAATTTTGCCAGTCTCAGTCTTTTCTATAAACCCTATTCTGGCATGTGTTCTTCAGAATTGTCTGATTTATTCTCTGCTTCCTTTGTTCCAGCTCGTTTTATTTGTTGGTCTAGTGGTCTTCATCAATTCGCTATTTTGATACTTTGTAATAACACAATAATATAATACTCTTCCAGTGGCTTCTTTCCAACAATTGCAGTTATGTAAAATTCTCTTGCTGATGACTGTTTTTTCCTCCTACCTAAAGCCTTGGTCTTTTCAATGCCGATAAGCATCGCCTGTCTTTGAGATGATCATCTTTCGTTCTTGTTAGCTCATGGCTTCAGGCTTCATGCCTTGTCTGGAGCGATTACCATTTAAAAAATATATTTTTAGGGAAGTAGCTACACTTCGTTTGTTTTATTTATTTATTTTTCCTGTGCATTGGTCAGTGAAGAGGAAATCCTTCTAAACTGAGGCAATTTGAATTTTTGTTCCACTCCAGACTGCCCCCTTTTGGGGGAGCTAAATTTTCCCCCACATTAAAAAGACAACCTTATGTCTAACTCTGCCCTCGCGTGTGAAGGGGCGGGGAAGTAAATAGGAACTTTGACTTGCCACTGCTCTACGAACATACGACAAAACTAAACTGCCGCATTTAGGAGCTTACATCTTCAAGATAGCTGCTTTCGTTTCTTTTTATTATTATTTTGTTAATATTATTATAAAACTCGTTCTTATTTTTGTTTTTTGTTTGTTGGTTTGTTTTTTTGTTATCCTTTCATTTTGTTTTTTAGGCTTTTTAGTTTGTTTTTGTTTTGTTTTTGTTTTTGTTCTGTCTATTCATATTTTTCAGTTTGTATCGAGCTTATTTTATTTTAAGGCTTCATGAGTTCTCTCCCTTGAACCTGGAGTTGTTTATTTTGTCTAACACCGTGGCTTAAGACAAAGAAACGAAATAAAACGATTCAATTTCAATCACAATTAATTGATAAAAAAATGTTACAAATTGTGTTTTTGTTTCGAAATTTTTTAGATGAGGATTTATTATTCGTATTTTCAACCTATACAAACTTACTATCTTGGTAAACTTAATTGTAATTCTTATTTCATTATATATATATATATATATATATATATATATATATATATATATATATATATATGTGTGTGTGTGTGTGGGGTGTATATATATATATATATATATATATATATATATATATATATATATATATAATGAAATAAGATTTACAATTAAGTTTACCAAGATAATCCAAGATGACAAATCTAAGGTATATTATAAATATTAAAGAGTTAAAGTAATCTCAAAATGTTTTTCAACATATTTTATTAACTACGTGTCCTTATATATATATATATATATATATATATATATATATATATATATATATATATATATATATATATACACACACATCCACCGCCACAAACACAGACACACACACAGACACACACACACAGACAGACACACACACATACATATACATAATATATATATATATATATATATATATATATATATATATATATATATATATATATATACAGTGATGATCATATTTATTGGCACGGTAAAATAAAAGTTAAATTTTGTCTAATAAATTCTAAAAAAGGGATTAAATTAAAGAAAATAACAAAGTATATTATGTATTTTTAACTGGCCTTTCCGATGCAGCAATCAGATTTTAGAAAAAATAAATAACAAAGGAACAACAAACATAATTGCAAAAAACCCTTGTTCAAAATTATTGGCACGATTTATTTAATAATCAATTGTATAGCCTTTGGCCTTGATTACCTTCCTCAGTCGCTTTTCATAGTTTACAACCAAGTTGTTGCACTCTTCAGTAGTAATTTTAGCCCACTCTTCCTGACAATAATCCTCCAATTGAATAAGATTCTTAGGCTTCCTTTGCATTACCCTCAATTTTAATGTTCTCCATAAATTTTCAATTGGATTAAGGTCTGGGCTTTGTGATGGCCACTCCAAAACATTAATATGATTGTCCTCAAGCCATTTCTTAGTCAGTTTAGCCGAATGCTTTGGGTCATTATCTTGCATGAACCACCAACGACGACCAAGTGAGAGCTCTTTAGCAGAGTCTTTCAGGTTTTCATCCAATATTTTAACATAATCTTCCTTTTTTATGCTACCTGTGACCTTAACAAGTCGCCCTGGTCCAGAGGCAGCAAAGGATCCCCAAAACATCAAACTGCCTCCACCGTGCTTCACTGTGGGTATGGTGTTCTTAGGCAGGAAAGCTTCGCCAGATTTTCTGTAAATATAAGACACTTTATTATGGCCAAATAACTCTATTTTCGTTTCGTCAGTCCATAGAACACGTTTCCAGAATGCAACATCTTTATCAATATGACGTTTTGCAAAGGCTAGCCTTGCTTTCAGGTGCATAGGCTTCAATAAGGGAGTCTTTCTCGGACGACATGCTTTTAAACCAGCTCTCTTCAAAACTCTACCAACTGTATGTCGAGATACATTCACTCCAGAGGTGCTCTATTCATCAACAATCTCCCCAACAGAGATCCTTGGGTTTTGTTTTACTTGTCGAACAATTTTCCGTTCATCTCTTGGGGAAAGAATCCTTTTTCTCCCTCTACCCTCTAAACTCATAACGTGGCCTTGCGATTTGAACTTGTTTATTATGGCTCTAACAGTGGATTTGGGAAGGTTTAGCTTCTTTGAAATCTTATCATAGCCCTCCCCATTGGTATGGCATGCTACACAAGCTTCCTGACGTCTTCGCTGTGTTCCTTAGTTTTAACCATGGCGATTGAAAATTATAATTTAGTCACTTATAATAGTTTAAATAAATCGCTATCTAAAAATTATCTGAAAAAAATTATTCACTGAATTAGCGTTAAACAAGCATAATATGGCTATAAAAAAGTTCAGAAAGCACGTAAACCGGAAATTGATTGATATTATACTGATACTAAAAGAAAAACAAAGCCGTGCCAATAATTTTGAACAAGGGTTTTTTGCAATTATGTTTGTTGTTCCTTTGTTATTTATTTTTTCTAAAATCCGATTGCTGCATCGGAAAGGCCAGTTAAAAATACATAATATACTTTGTTATTTTCTTTAATTTAATCCCTTTTTTAGAATTTATTAGACAAAATTTAACTTTTATTTTACCGTGCTAATAAATATGATCATCACTGTATATATATATATATATATATATATATATATAAACACACACACACATTGGTACGAAGAGTATATAAAAAAACAAATATATAATAAATAAATGTTATCAACAGCAAGATAAGTTACTCTTCTACCTATCTGGAAAAGCGTTTAGTAGTTTCGCTCATTTTAAAATGTTTAATTGGTTCGAAAAACAAATAGTCTCTACCGTTAGTGCTTTCCGAACCAAATAAATGTTTTAAAATGAGTAAAACCACTAAAAACTCTTCCAGATAGGCAGAAGAGTAACTTATCTTGCTTTTGATAACATTGAATCATGTACGATAACCATTAGGCCTGCTTGACAGACCATTTACAAAGTGTTTTCAGACCTACTTATTATTAACTGTCATTTGAACGATTCATGCATGCGCATTCTTCAAACAGTTGACTAACCGATTAAAATCCTATGAACCCCCACGTTCCAGTTTTTCAATTTTCACCCCTTAGCAGCCCTTTTTTCGGATGAAAACTAATTAGAAAGTTTTCCACATGCCTGAATACCCTATATAGCAAATTTCAAGTCTGTAGATCAAAAATTTGTTGAGTATATAGGTTGAGAAGTGTCCTTACACATACAGACACATTCTCACTTTTATAGATATACTGATAAAATGTGACCCGTTGAGTCTTTGAATGAACCTTGGTTATATTGTTCGGATCAAGAAAGGATGTGTTTGCAGCTACATTTTTTTGTGTTTCATCTTGCCACATCGTCATTAGTTGGTCTTAAAAAGATCATAACTAGCAGAATCCGTGGAAAATCCGAAAATATATAGAAAATATATTGAAAATATATAGAAAATATATTGAAAATATATAGAAAATATATTGAAAATATATAGAAAATATATAGAAAATATATTGAAAATATATAGAAAATATATAGAAAATATATAGAATCAACAAATGTGTTTTGATAAAGCTGATATCTTTCTGGATAGCACAAAAAAATTTTTTTTTTGACAGAAAATCCAATAACATGCAGCAAATAGGAGTTTACTAATATTTATATGAAAATAGTGTCTATTGTATTTTGAATATAGAACCCACACAAATGAGTTAAACTAATAAGTATTAATAAATACTCAGAAAGTAATATTGTGCTACATAGTTCAATGCAAATAATGAAATCACATTGTAAAAGACAATATTTAATTTACTCTTTCAGTCCAGCAGCCTTTGACAGACAATCTTTTTTTTTCTTCTTGCCCTTTTGTTTCTTTCGAATGCTTCCCTTTTTTACGTAACGTTTCACAGATAGCTTTCTTTGGTGAAGAATTGCTGCATGTTGAATTTTCTAAATTACTAGATTAATCTTTGTTGTGAGACATAAAACTGGTGCCAGTCTGTTCTCTTTGGAGGCAGGTATTTTCCTAGTTTGTACATATACGGAAGACATTGTTGAACTAAGAATATCTTTTGTGTTTCTTTTTGGTTGTGGTTGTTGTTTATTATAATTGTCATAAATAACTTTCTGAAAAAAAAAGATAAAACATAATATTAAGCTTCTTTTATAAACAGCAAAGGACGTGTTCACTTTTGTGTTGCTGTACGAGGCCGATTTTGCTTTATCACAGGTCAATAGTTGATGAAAAGCTGCATTGTTTCGTTATGAAAGACGTTAATAATAATATCGCTGTCTTCCTTTAGTTCTTGATTGCCTCTACGAGTTCACTGAGTTTCTGTTTATCGAAAGCGTTCTTTTTAATTATCTAATTTAGATTTAGTGCCGTTTAATACGTTCAATAGCGGTTCTACGTGTTAGCTGAATTAATCAATTAAAACTGGGGATTACTTTTTTTTATATAGAAATTGCTCTAGACAAGACATGAGGTCACTTGATATAAGGGGCTAAAAAAGATATTACTTCAAAACTAGCCAATGATAAGTGTTAAATGGATAGGTTCCTATCTAGAAAACAGCAATTCTTCACTCTTTGTCAGAAACATCTTTCTTTTTCTTTTCTTTTTTTTTTTTAGCATCGGAAAATAGGCACAAATGTTTCTAATTCCAATACTCCAAAAAGTACCGATTTTCCGATTTGGATTCTGATTAATTGTTAATGTCGATTAATTGTTGATGTTGATTAATTGTTGATGTTGATTAATTGTTGATGTTTATTAATTGTTCATGTAGATTAATTGTTGATGTCGATTAATTGTTTATGTCGATTAATTGTTGATGTTGATTAATAGTTGATGTTGATTAATTGTTCATGTAGATTAATTGTTGATGTCGATTAATTGTTGATGTTGATTAATTGTTGATGTTGATTCATTGTTGATGTCGATTAATTGTTGATGTCGATTAATTGTTGATGTTGATTAATTGTTGATGTTGATTAATTGTTCATGTAGATTAATTGTTGATGTCAATTAATTGTTGATGTTGATTAATTGTTGATGTTGATTCATTGTTGATGTCGATTAATTGTTGATGTCGATTAATTGTTGATGTTGATAAATTGTTGATGTTGATTAATTGTTGATGTTGATTAATTGTTGATGTTGATTAATTGTTGATGTCGATTAATTGTTTATGTCAATTAATTGTTGATGTTGATTAATAGTTGATGTTGATTAATTGTTCATGTAGATTAATTGTTGATGTCAATTAATTGTTGATGTCGATTAATTGTTGATGTTGATTAATTGTTGATGTTGATTAATTGTTCATGTAGATTAATTGTTGATGTCAATTAATTGTTGATGTTGATTAATTGTTGATGTCGATTAATTGTTTATGTCGATTAATTGTTGATGTTGATTAATAGTTGATGTTGATTAATTGTTCATGTAGATTAATTGTTGATGTCGATTAATTGTTGATGTTGATTCATTGTTGATGTCGATTAATTGTTGATGTCGATTAATTGTTGATGTTGATTAATTGTTGATGTTGATTAATTGTTCATGTAGATTAATTGTTGATGTCAATTAATTGTTGATGTTGATTAATTGTTGATGTTGATTCATTGTTGATGTCGATTAATTGTTGATGTCGATTAATTGTTGATGTTGATTAATTGTTGATGTTGATTAATTGTTGATGTTGATTAATTGTTGATGATGATTAATTGTTGATGTCGATTAATTGTTTATGTCAATTAATTGTTGATGTCGATTAATTGTTGATGTTGATTAATTGTTGATGTTGATTAATTGTTGATGTTGATTAATTGTTGATGATGATTAATTGTTGATGTCGATTAATTGTTTATGTCAATTAATTGTTGATGTTGATTAATAGTTGATGTTGATTAATTGTTCATGTAGATTAATTGTTGATGTCAATTAATTGTTGATGTCGATTAATGGTTGATGTTGATTAATTGTTGATGTTGATTAATTGTTGATGTTGATTAATTGTTCATGTAGATTAATTGTTGATGTCAATTAATTGTTGATGTTGATTAATTGTTGATGTCGATTAATTGTTGATGTTGATTAATTGTTGATGTTGATTAATTGTTCATGTAGATTAATTGTTGATGTCAATTAATTGTTGATGTTGATTAATTGTTGATGTTGATTAATTGTTGATGTCAATTAATTGTTGATGTTGATTAATTGTTGATGTTGATTAATTGTTCATGTAGATTAATTGTTGATGTCAATTAATTGTTGATGTTGATTTATTGTTGATGTCGATTAATTGTTGATGTTGATTAATTGTTGATGTTGATTAATTGTTGATGTCAATTAATTGTTGATGTCGATTAATTGTTGATGTTGATTAATTGTTGATGTTGATTAATTGTTCATGTAGATTAATTGTTGATGTCGATTAATTGTTGATGTCAATTAATTGTTGATGTCAATTAATTGTTGATGTTGATTAATTGTTGATGTTGATTAATTGTTGATGTCGATTAATTGTTGATGTTGATTAATTGTTGATGTTGATTAATTGTTAATGTCGATTAATTGTTGATGTTGATTAATTGTTGATGTCGATTAATTGTTGATGTTGATTAATTGTTGATGTTGATTAATTGTTAATGTCGATTAATTGTTGATGTTGATTAATTGTTGATGTCGATTAATTGTTGATGTTTATTAATTGTTGATGTCGATTAATCGTTGATGTTGATTAATTGTTAATGTCGATTAATTGTTAATGTCGATTAATTGTTAATGTTGATTAATTGTTAATGTCGATTAATTGTTGATGTTGATTAATTGTTAATGTCGATTAATTGTTAATGTTGATTAATTGTTGATGTCGATTAATTGTTAATGTTGATTAATTGTTAATGTTGATTAATTGTTGATGTTGATTAATTGTTGATGTCGATTAATTGTTGATGTTGATTAATTGTTAATGTCGATTAATTGTTGATGTTGATTAATTGTTAATGTCGATTAATTGTTGATGTTGATTAATTGTTGATGTCGATTAATTGTTAATGTTGATTAATTGTTAATGTTGATTAATTGTTGATGTTGATTAATTGTTGATGTTGATTAACTGTTGATGTCGATTAATTGTTGATGTCGATTGATTGTCCATGTCGATTAATTTTTATGTTTATTAATTGTTGATGTTGATTCATTGTTGACGTTGATTCATTGTTGATGTTGATTAATTGTTGATGTTGATTAATTTTTGATGTTTATTAATTTTTGATGTCGATTAATTGTTGATGTTTATTAATTGTTGATGTTGATTAATTGTTGATGTTGATTAATTGTTAATGTTGATTAATTGTTGATGTTGATTAATTGTTAATGTCGATTAATTGTTGATGTTGATTAATTGTTGATGTTGATTAATTGTTGATGTTTATTAATTGTTGATGTTTATAAATTTTTGATGTCGATTAATTGTTGATATTGATTAATTGTTAATGTTGATTAATTGTTGATTTCGATTAATTGTTGATGTCGATTTATTGTTGATATTGATTAATTGTTGCTGTTGATTAATTGTTGATGTTGATTAATTGTTGATGTTGATTAATTGTTGATGTTGATTAATTGTTGATGTTGATTAACTGTTGATGTCGATTAATTGTTGATGTCGATTGATTGTCCATGTCGATTAATTTTTATGTTTATTAATTGTTGATGTTTATTAATTGTTGATGTAGATTAATTGTTGATGTTGATTAATTGTTGATGTCGATTAATTGTTGATGTTGATTAATTGTTAATGTCGATTAATTGTTAATGTTGATTAATTGTTGATGTTTATTAATTGTCAATGTTGATTAATTGTTGATGTTGATTAATTGTTGATGTTGATTAACTGTTGATGTCGATTAATTGTTGATGTCGATTGATTGTCCATGTCGATTAATTTTTATGTTTATTAATTGTTGATGTTTATTAATTGTTGATGTAGATTAATTGTTGATGTTGATTAATTGTTGATGTCGATTAATTGTTGATGTTGATTAATTGTTAATGTCGATTAATTGTTAATGTTGATTAATTGTTGATGTTTATTAATTGTCAATGTTGATTAATTGTTGATGTTGATTAATTGTTGATGTTGATTAACTGTTGATGTCGATTAATTGTTGATGTCGATTGATTGTCCATGTCGATTAATTTTTATGTTTATTAATTGTTGATGTTTATTAATTGTTGATGTCGATTAATTGTTAATGTTGATTAATTGTTGATGTTGATTAATTGTTGAAAAATGGTCGATTTCACCGATTCTTATGACAATAAAAATGTGGGAGTGTGAAGCATCATTCAATCCTGGGTAATGTCGGGTAACCCTGCTAGTGATTGTACAAAACTTGGTTTTATTGGTGAGATGTTAAGATCAACTTATATATATATATATATATATATATATATATATATATATATATATATATATATAATCATCCACATACAATACTGTTTCGATGTATCACAGCTCATCAGTGCAAGCCAGGATTGAAACCCGATCACCCAAACGACAGTTGGAGCTTCTGACCATCGCGCTATTTGACTACTGCTATGTGGGTAGTGAACTAACAATGTTCAAACATTGTCCAAACGCCTAAGCTCCATTTGTTTACACAAAGAGCATCACTTAATACGCTAATGGCAGTTTGTTTATCACTTCCCAATATACTCAACCCAAGATAGGGAGTATTATTGTCATTCACATATAGTACTGTTTCGTTGTATCACAGCTCATAAGTGCGGCTAGACAAGCATATATATATATATATATATATATATATATATATATATATGTGTGTGTGTGTGTGTGTGTGTGTGTGTGCATATATGTGTATATATATATATGAAGTAGTATGTAACAAGCATTGCACAAAATGAAAAACAAAACCTTTTTATCTGACGAGCAGCAAAATCCCACGCCTTCGCTGTAGAGATCTTTAGATGTCAGAAAGCCTTATATTCTAATAGATTTTCCCTCAAACTGCTAGACTTTGAAATTACCTCCCGGTCTCCTGCTTCCCTGACTGTACTGACATGCAAAAGTTCAAATGTAATGTGAACAGACATCGTGCTGCTCAACTCCCTACATAGTGTCTCGGTGAATTTGGTCCTAAATAGTAGATTTTTACGTTTTCATGAGAGCTCCGCAGGACAGATTAAAGACTTTGGTGGGCAGGATCTGGCCTGTGAGCTGGATTTGGCCTATGAGCTGTAGTTTGGAGACCCCTGACCTATACTGTTCAGCATAGATAGAAAAAGAGTTAGACAAAGTCCAAGTGAAGAAAAGAAAACTAGAAAGTTTGATGCTTATTTAAGCTTGCGCTTATAATGAAAACTTAAGTAAAGAAAATACAAAAAAGTCTTTATGATGTACTCACCCGTCATGGTATGAAGATGTCATATTCCAAAAATCACATAATTTGATCAAGTATTTTTCTTGTCAAATTTTATGCCTTGCTCACTGTGAGATAAACTAGTCACCATATTTGAATGTGAAATTCATCCCTGGTTACCTCCTCCTCCTTAATAACTTCTCCAGAAGCAAAGGCTCGTCAATGACTGCTAAAAATACTTAATTGCTAAAAATCATAAAATTTGATTTTTTGTTTAAATTACTTGATTAATTTTAGTGATTTTTTAAATATAACATCTTCATGCCGTGACAAGTAGGTACACCATAAAGGTTTTTTTTGTTTTTTTTTCGAAATAAATGTCTAAATAAACACCAAAAGTTTTCGGGTTGTCGAAGGTCTGTCAGCAATTATCTTCAGGTGAAAATAGTCAATGCTTCAGCGACCAGTGGACACGTGTTACCCAACACGTTGTAACCTCAGTCGCAAAGTAGACAAAGAATAGGAAAGAACTTCAACTCACCTTTTCCCGTTGTAAAAACAACATTTATTTCCTCAGCTCCCGCCAAGTGTTACTTCTCGTTATGGCTCTGACGTCACCCACATCTCTAACGTGCTCTCGAACGCCATCCACGTCTCTAACATGATCGTTTTCTCTAACATGCTCTTTTTACTTTTTATAGCCTTTTGCTTTACCGGTGACGGTATTTCGCATGTATTTGCATATGTGCATCTGCACTATGTTACAAAAATGTGACATGTTATTATTAAGTCGTACAAAGTGTAATGTTACCAACACATTGTAGCCTCAGTCGCAATGCAGGCAAAGAATAGGAAAGAACTTTTTCCTGTTGTAACAACGACATTTATTTCCTCATTTTCCCACCAATGTACGACTTCTCTTTATGTCGTCTCTCACGTGTTCTCTCTCCGTTTTTGAGTCTTTTTATTTACAGTGACGTCATTTCATATTTCGTATGCATTTCCAAACTCGTGTCCATACTTGATTACACAGAGACATGAGAGCAAGAGAGAGAGAAAATAGTCTTTCCTCGCTGCTTTGGAGATTCTCTCTGCTGATCGACTGTGATTTCCAAAGAGGCTGAATTAGTTCTTCACGAAATAGATGGAATCAATGCGTCCTGCAAGCTAATTGGTCAATGTGTGGCCAAATAATCTAGCAGGGACAGTTCTCTGGGAGAGAAAATAAGTCATCATTTATGACTGCTACAATTGGTTTGTCATATAATTTATAGCGATTACACATATTCGACACACACTCGAGCATGGCCTACATAAAGAGAAGGCTGTTCCACTAAAGTAATGATACATACTTCCATTGCATAATAAAGTACAATGACCACGGTTAGGCGATATCAATATTACAGGGATGGCTATTTTCTGTTTTGTTCTTTTAAAAATTGCTGAGAGATTCATTTAATTATCGACACTATTCGGATTAGATGGAAAAAAGTTAGACAATGTCCAAGTGAAGAAAAGAAAGCTAGAAAGTTCTTTGAGTTGTCCAAAATAATAACAAAAAAAACATGGCCACAGTATTGGAAAACAAAATAAAAAGGAAGAAAGATGATTGAAAAAGATAAGAAGAATGACAAGTCAAAAACACAAAAATAACTCACTTTAAAGATGATAATCATAGAAAAATTTTCACCATGACACCATGTTGAAAGATTCTCCAGCGTCACCTTATATATATATATATATATATATATATATATATATATATATATATATATAAAGAATCATGTTCACAAATGTTCAAATTGATGATTATTTTTTGTCCAGATAACGCTGATAACAGTTTAAGTGTGAGCATACATATTTAGCAATTATTATATATACATAATTAAATCACATAAATAAGCTAGCTGATATTTTTGTAAATAAACAAAGCTAATTCCCGATACGAAACTAACATAGATTCGTAACGTTTTAACTTAGTTGATTAGTCCGGATTTAAAAAATTAAAAAAAATTTTAAATAAGTTAAATTAAATAAAGAAATATAGAAATCTAATTTAAGAAATCAATGAATAGTATTAATAAAACATATTAAATGGACATAGGTAATTAGTGGTAACATCGTGTGATATTTTGTTTGAATTTTTTTTTTTAAATAGAGATACGAAAATAAGTAGATATATAAGTCTTTAATAAATACTTTGCAAGGATGCGATAGGGGTAAAATAGTTTCGCTTGTTTTCTTTTCCTTATAAAGGAAATGTTTTTCCATAATGTTTTATTGTTAAAGTGTTTTTTATTCAATAAGTCTGGAGAAAGGCTGTTCTTGTGAAAATTTTCAAACGACATAACGTTAGAATTTGTCCAAATGGTCTTGAAACAATTATAACTAACGATGAAATACACTTTTTGTTGCTATCAACCCATTCTTTGAAGTCTTGGTTTTTGTTAAAACAATATATGAATGTTCAATTATGAAATATGATAATTTTGTAGCTTACAATTTAAGTCATCTCTTTTTGGCTTAAAATTTGTTGGTATATGAACGATTACTGAATTATATAAACCCAGTATAATTCGGAATACTACAAATAAGACTATATATATGTATATATATATATATATATATATATATATATATATATGCGTGTGTGCGTGTGTATATATATATATGTTTGTGCGTATATATATATATATATATATATATATATATATATATATATATATATATATATATATATATATACAAGTTATAGAGGTTATTAGACAAAAAGTCGAAAAGCGCAAAGTTTCAGTTAGTGTATGAATACTTTAAAGGAACTGTTTTCCCCTAGACATATATTTTTATTCGTCTCTAAATAATTTACACCAAATATAATTAGAAATACATCAAATATTTATTATATAAATAAAATAAGAATTTAACTCCATAAAAAAAAATTTTTTTAATTTTCTTCTTTTCCTAAATACTTTCTATTTTCGCCCACTATACTCACACCAAATACGCTAGTTTAATTTTTTGGTGTTTTCCCCTACTTAACCCCCCCCCCCAATAGTGCTGATGAGGAGACAATATCCCAAAATATTTTATTTGTCAATATTTTAATTGTCAATATTTTATTTGTCAATATTTTAATTGTCAATATTTTAATTGTCAATATTTTATTTGTCAATATCTTATTTGTCAATATTTTATTTGTCAATACTTTATTTGTCAATATTTTAATTGTCAATATCTTATTTGTCAATATTTTATTTGTCAATATTTTATTTTCCAATATTTTATTTGTCAATATTTTAATTGTCAATATTTTATTTGTCAGTATTTTATTTGTCAATATTTTATTTGTCAATATTTTTTAAATAAATAAATGGATATCGTTTCTGAAACGATCGTACACTTAATCCGATTTTGTTTTGTTTCTCCTTTTGAAGCTGATTTATAATTTACAATTATTGATCTTTTATCCTGTAATATGTATGTATATGTGTGTGTATGTGTATGTATATATATATGTGTGTGTGTATATATATGTATATGTGTATATATATGTGAGTGTGTGTATATATATGTGTGTATATATATATATGTATATATGTATAGTCAGGTCATGTCATATGCTACTGGTACCATGTAACCCAGTACTACCTGCCCCATGGTCGGGTCGCCGGCGACTAAACTGGTTCTCTCACCAGACTTGTTTGGTGAGGATGGCGGCTAGTCTGCCTGAAGGATTAAAAACAAGACCTTCCAAAGGGCGAATGAACCCTTTTTCGGGGTCAATGGCCAACTAGCACCGTGTCTGTTTGTGTGTATATATGTGTGTGCTGGGGTGGAGAGTGCTCCCGTAAGCCGTGGTGAAGGCAACCTTTCTAGGAGAAGCAAATCTCTGATTTAACAAACCATAAAGCGGGAGACCAGTACCCGCATTAAGCTGTCTGCAGTTTAACTTGTTGCTGGCTATCTTGCTCTTGCTTGTTGCTGGATCTCAACATTTTGAACCGAGAGAGAGACTTAGCTGTCGTACAAAGCTAAGACTCTGTAACATCATCTGTGTATAGATACTCGCTCAGGCATTTGTCTATAAAAATGGTCCTGTGGCAATGGAAGTCATTTTTAGGCTCATGGACTTTAAGTGCCTGAGGGAGTGGCACTCGTCTGACAAGACGTTGCAATCATCATCATATGTATATATATATATGTGTGTGTGTGTGTGTATGTTTATATATATATATATACATATATATATGCGTGTGTGTGTATATGTATATATGTATATATATGTGTGTGTATATATATATATGTGTGTGTGTGTGTGTGTGTATATATATATATGTGTTTGTGCGTATATATATATATATATATATATATATATATATATATATATATATATACTTATGGTTATAAGAAATAGACTCGACCACACCTCTTCCTTATCCTTCCCTTCTGACAAGTAACTTAGTGAAACTAAAATAAATAAAATTAAAGATAAATAAAAACCAAAACAAAATAAAATAAATTATAAAATTATCTATAGAAGAGCAATCAGAAAAATCCTTTTTAACAACAACAAAATTACTCCTTATCACGGATCGAAAGCGCTCGAGGAAAAATGGCCGACACAAAATCACTCGGTCATATATTACACAATTTACCACCTGGTACTAAAAGAACTGCTCGTCAAATCGAGAAAATTAGCAGAAAAGTCAAGGAAAAAGAAAACTGTCGTATTCAACCAAACATACATCGACAAGATTTGCTGCCCAAATATACACATATATAATTTTATATATACACATGCAAGCGCGTGCGCACATATATAAATTCCAAAAAAATTCAAGTTTACAAATTGAATAATTCTGTAAACATAAAACTAATACAAAAATTAATAATTATAGAACAATCCTAACCAGCATTGATAGAAGGAATTCAATTTAATGTAACTTATGTAGTACGTCTTACAAGTGTTTCGTTGAATAGCGGATATTTACCAAAGAACTTATTAGAAACAGATGTGTGTTCCTCAGAAAAAATAATTATAAGAGAGTTTTTTGTTTATATATATATATATATATATATATATATATATATATATATATATATATATATATATAAACAAAAAACTCTCTTATAATTATTTTTATTGTGTTTATTTGTTTCCCCACGAAAGCAAATTAGGCACAAGGCCGTTTTTAATGTGGGGTAAAAACCAGCTCCCCAAAAAGTAGGCAAAAAAGGGGTACTCTGGTTACCAAAAATAATAATTGTCCCAGTATAGAGGGTTTCCCCTCCATTGACTGGTACAAATTATTTTAAGTGCAGCATCTGCAGAACAGATACTACACTTTAAGATATTACATCTTTTATTCATGTTAAAAATACAGTCAAAATCAACGATGAACAAAAAACTTAGGCACATGGCCAACTCCCGGCCCGAAGGCCAAGAACAACAGAAAAAAAGGCAAGCCTCTTTTCTATTTACTTAAAAAGAAAATACAACTTTGTTATATATGAGTCGTGGAATTGCATTCATCTACGGAAGATCTAGTTAATCTGCATATTCTTTTAAACATTCATTTTAATTAATTCGCTATTAGTTTTCAGTTTTCTTATGGGATGATCATCTTTAGTTAACCATTACGTGTAATTATATTCATGCAGATATTCTACATGATTTATACTTGCATAATATTTGCGTAAAAAGGTTATAGTAAACACAAACCTCTTTCTGTATATATTTATGTATGCGTATTTGTTTAAAAAATTTCGCCTATCAAACTCCTCTGTCAGTTTTTGGTCTAGTTATGAAACTTAATAAATAGGGTATTTGAATCCATGCGAAACTTTATATTTGGGCTTTAGCCGGGGAAAATCGGTGCAAAATGTGAAAATTAAAATAATGAAATTTGCCAGGTGAAGGTTGGATGATGGCATTGCAAATATGCATGCATAACATAATAGGTATTGGGTCATATTTTTACTTTTAGCCTTGCAACAAACATGTCTTAAATTTCAGCCATTAACGTCAAAGGAGAATGTAAATCGTACGTTAAACGTTTTGATTTCGATTCTCGGTAGTGGCTCACGAATCATTTTTGTTTTACTTTTCAAATCGTTACTATATATTGGGTCCAATATAATATAATAATAAATACAAAATCTGCATTAATCAAAATATCATATTTAAGTGTATTTTATGATCAATGCCCACAATAGCTATGATGGCCAACAAACCGGAATATATATATATATATATATATATATATATATATATATATATATATATATATATATATATATATATATATATATATATATAAATGTGCAAATGGAAATTCTTCTAACTTTTTTGAAGTTATACATTTGGATTTTACCGTCACTGGATTATTTATCTCCCACCAGACTATCCGTTCATGTATAATCACCTTTTTCTTCACCAAATATTCCCTCTGCTTAACTTATTTTGTTTTCAAGATCTTTGACTTACTTATTGTTTCATCAAATACTTCTGCATGCAAAATCCGATGCCGCATTTTGTTAATTCCTACCCTCTGATGAGAAGGAAAGTATTTCTTCGAAACTC
Organism: Euprymna scolopes; assembly: GCF_053919585.1. Lineage (NCBI taxonomy): Eukaryota > Metazoa > Mollusca > Cephalopoda > Sepiida > Sepiolidae > Euprymna > Euprymna scolopes. The sequence continues at coordinate 15,408,890 of NC_136502.1, read as the reverse complement.
CGCGGATTAAGGACTATCCACTTATCTAGTGTTTCCTTTTCAGATTAAATATGTTCTTAACTCTTTTTCAAAGTGTTTTTTATTTTATTAACTGTTTGCTCATATTATAAGCTCTATTTCCTATTTGGTTTTATCGAGTTTTTACATCTGGTTGAGATAATTCTATAAATATTAATTCTTTAATATTTATAATATACTTTAATTTTACCATCTTGGATCATTTTGGTAAATTTAATTGTAATTTTTAATTTATATATATATCTATATATATAAAAATGTAAAGTTGGTTCGTTCTAAAGAAATAAAACCATGTTTATACGTTACCAATTTATTTGAAATTTTCAGACAACCCATTTTTAGAGTCGAGGTATGTTTTTATGTTATTAAAATAAATTTACCTAATTAAAATTAAAATATTAAATAAAATAAATATATTTATTTATCGTTTCTGCGAATCTGTTCTGTTGATAAAACTGAACTTCCGGTTCGATTCATTTCACAGCCACGAATTGACGAAAGGTTTAATTTTCTGTTAACTCGATAAGTAAAAAAAAAAAAAAAAAAAAAAAACATATTTCATTTGTTTATCTTCCAAATTTTTTAATTTACACATCTTTTCTTTATTATATAAGGCCAAAAAAAAAAAGTTTGTTGCTTGCTTTTGAGTTTTTTTTTTTATATATAAGATTACTTATGCAGAGAGTGATCCGTGCTGAAATAATGTTATTATTTAAAAAGTCATTCTTAACATGGGGAGGTAAGGATGTTTTGTACCTATTCTGTACTTTAACCTTACAATTGAATAAATAAAAATAAAAAAAACATATCGTAAAACGTTATTTAAACGTGGAAATATGATTTAAAAAATAGCGCGGCTCTCTGCATTAGCACCATTTTTATTTATTGTCGTTGTTTCACGAATTTTCGGCCAACTATTCCTCTGGCCTTCATGAAAAGAAGTCCTTTTATAAATGTTCAGTAACTTTTTCCTTTTATTATTCTTAAAGAGTAAAACTTTTCTTATTCATGAAAGGAGTTAAGCCTACGTAAATAAATAAATGTTTGTACACGTGACAGATTATCAATAAATGGTTTAGTTACTTTTTTAAAAAAATGTTTGTAAAAGTGCGAAAGGCGACGTTACGTTGTTGTACAAACATTACTCCCATGCTTAATTTCTATACTTATAGGTTTTTGGATTTTTTTTTTTCACTGGATTATTATTGATTGGACACTAATTAAACAGATTATTAAAAAAAAAAAATGTAAAAAAGAAATCATTATTTCGACATTTGAAAGTGGTGCTCACTTTTTAGTTACAACGTTCTGATAAATCAGTCACCCATTTTGTAAGCAATAAAAACGCGGTATATCAAAACCATAGAAAGTAAAAATAATGAGTCTCTACCGCATTTGTAAGTCAGAAATATATTTGCTTCTCAAAGAAAAAAAAATAGAGAGAACAGGACTTTTTTTTATTGTTTTCATGAAAATAAAGTTTCGAGATTTTTAATTATTTTTTTTTTTACTTATTTAGTCAGTTTGTGTGTTTTTTTTTTTTAATTGTTTTTGTGAAAGGTGAGTTTTTTTTCAAAACTTTTGTTTTGTTTCTTTTTAATTTTTTTAAAGTATTATAAATTTCACTAACATGCTGGAGAAATGTTTAATAATTTGGTATTTTTTTAGATTAGGTCCACCTCCACAATTTTCCTTTCAATGACGACATTTATAGGTTTCCGAATATGCTGAACACGCAAATTGCATTGAAATTTTGCGGAAATAAATAGTTGTATTATGCATTGTATTCTTCGGCGGCCATCTTTTTACATGCACACGCGCCATAAATAAATACACACACGTAAAAAAGATGGCCGCCAAAGATTACAATGCATAATACAACTTTTTATATCTTGATAACTACTTATTTCTGCAAAATTTCGATGCGATTTTCGTATTCAGCATAGTCGAAAACCATTTCAAATCGTCATTTAAAAGAAAATTGAGGAGGTGGACCTAATCTAAAAATTTACCAATAATTTTTAATCCCGTACGCCTCCCGATACATTGCTTCGTCAACATGCGACCATTTTATATCTCCCGAAGACACTTCCGTATTTAGAAAAAAAATAAATAAATAAATAAAAAGTGACCGATTTACCAGAACGTGGTAACTAAAAAGTGAGTATCCCTTTCAAATGTTGAAATGATTTTTTTTTTCAATTTTTTTTCATAATCTGGTTAGTGTTCAATCAATAATAATCCAGTGAAAAAATTTCAAAAAACCTATCAGTATAGAAACTCCACCACGTAAGTAAATAAATAAAAAATGTTACGTGCGCATGCGTTAGCCTTGACTAGGGGGGTACTAAGGGAACGACCATTAAATAATTCTGCGGGTCGCCATGGAACTCAACGCCCAAGGAGTATCAAAATAGTTTTCATGATCTGAAGAAATTTTTTTTTCCGAAAAGTGGGTGATCACTTTTTCATCTAAATTTAACTTAAAATGAGCACCCACTTTCTGGCCACCTGAGGAAGGGGCATTTATTTTCGTGTTTATTGGCTTAAAGGTTTTTTTACAAGGCAGTTTGGTACGCGAATGCATATTTAACAGTTTTCGTTTATGCTCACGCATAGCATAAACAAAGGCTACGTCTGTGAAATGGAAAATAGTCCCAGAGTTCAGGGGTTAATACCATGCAAAAGAAATCAAACA